>NC_058135.1:111063913-111114765 GCF_016433145.1 Gracilinanus agilis | reverse complement strand
TGGGTGGGGGGCGGTGGCCGGGTGGGCGAGCCTCAAGGAATGTCTACCATTTGAGCTGAATATTTCAGTGTATATAGGGAGAGGGAGGGTGAGAGAGAAATCCACTTACATCACTAGAACTGCATTGAGTGTGTGCCTGTGCAGGTTAAGAGAGAGACTACAGTGTCTTGCTTTCTGCAGGAAGCAGCAATGCCGTTTGTTTCCTAAGAGGAATTTTTTTATTTAGAAAAGGAAGCTTTCTCTCTACCCAGGAAATGGCTTTCCTTGTGCGTTGCTATGCCAACTGCCTGCAGCCATGGTCCTCCAAAGTAAGCACAATAATGTAATTATATCGGTGTGTTGCATCCAGACTCATGATTCTGTGTGTGCATGTGTCGTGTTTCTGTTAGTGACTCTCTTGATAGTAGACGTGCTTGCATTGAGAGTGAGGGACAGACATCATTAAATTAAATGTCCATCAATGTCATGCTGCTAAGATTAATTGTGCAAACTTGGTTAGTTGAGTGGAACAGAGATCACTGGTCACCACTGTCAGCATCATTAGCAGCCAGGGAGGAGGTCGGTCCCTGTTCACACGCTCTGCCCTGATTTTCTCTCTCTCTCTCTCTCTCTCTCTCTCTCTCTCTCTCTCTCTCTCTCTCTCTCTCTCTCTCTCTCCCCCCTTCTCTCCTTCTCTCCCTCTCTCTCTGTCCCTTTTCCCCTCCTCTCCCGCTTCTTCTTGGTTGGAGGGGGTCTGTGTGTGATTGCAAATGAAACAAGAGTATTAACAATGCTTGACTGAATGCTAGAGGCTGGTTCCTACACCATCCTGACTAATATAATACTGTATTAAGCCTTTTTAAGGGGAGTCTGTGTGCAGTCAGCCATTTTAGCTTTTTTTTTTTTTTTTTCCTCCTTTTTCTTTTCTCTCTTGTTTTCAATTTCAGAAATGGTCTTGTTTTTGTGGAAGACTGTTAGATGTGTAACGTTTCACCAGGCTCGTGACAACGTAAGATGCTTAGAGTTTCAGGGTTATAAAAATGGAGACGAACACCATCGTTTGGATGGCTTTTCGGTACTACAAGTGTGAGGATTTTTTTAACCTCACCAATAGTGACACTTTACACTGCAGCTTGGTTTCCCTTCCCTGGGTTTTTTCCCCCCCTTTTTTAATTTAATGCTGTAGAGAGTGACTTGTCATCCATGAGAGATTGGTCCATGATGTGTAAATTCAGTTCAGCATATGTTTCTTCATTATGAAACCACTAGCAATCCCAGCTAACCATGGAGTTATGGGCCAGCAGGAGAAACATTCAGTAAGTATTTCAAAATGCTGTTTGTGCTATCGGTAGGCTATCCTAGTAAACTGTCTTTTAAATGGAACTTATTGCTGCTTCTTTTCAGGGGAAAGGATTTTGGAGGACTTAATAGTGGTTTGGTGGTGGTGGTGGGGAATGTGTGCCTTGATTGTCTGGGTTTTTTTTTCATTACTATAATTAATTACATTTCTTATGCTTATTTTAGCTAAGACTCTCACTTAAAAAAGCATGTTTGGAAAGTGTGGAGTAGTTGATTGTTCTAATCAGACATGAGGAAGATGACAGTTGTTTTAACTTCATGGATTAGAATTTAAAACAATGTTTTAAAGTCCATAAGTAAAGTGGCATGCCATGAAATGTGCTGCTGGGAATGGGCTTTCTTGGTGGAGAACTAAGATGGAACTTTGAGGCAAGGAGGGCTTTGACTATTAATTTAGCAACAAATGTATTAATGAGATACATATGATGATTTAATATGCATTAAAAGTGTGTGTATCTGTGTGGGAAATACTAGGGAAAAAATGCCAGGAGTACTGGTGCTTTCTAATTGATCCCATGAGTCAGCTATACCTCTTGTCATGTAGTAATCCCAGGAGGCGGCTACTGTTGTTTGTGAGAAACACATTCATAAGCCTGACACCAACTCTTGGCCTTAAGTGCCAAGAACGGAGCATTTTGCTACTTATAGAAAAGCGTATTGAAAGTTTACTACACTTTCCCAATTTGCTTGATTTATATCACAAAACCACAAAATAGTGTCTGATTATTCATTTACCCTTAACCTGTAGAATCTTCCTATAATTATAGTTGTAGTTCACATTCTCACGGGGATTTAAGGCTTAAAAAGCATCGCAAGTATGGATGTCAATTCAACACGTGGATTACATTTTCCATATTGTGGAATGGAGGTAGCCGAAAGATATAGTAGTAAGAAACTGTTCCTGAACTAAAAAGTTCCTAGATATGGGGAGATATATGGCTGAGACTTTAATCAATAAAATAAATTAATAATTAATGGGAAATTAATAAAATAAATCTAAGGGCATATAGTTTTACTCAAATGGCAGGGCTCCTTGTCAGTCTTAGCTTGTACTAGACATCAGTGAGAATATTAGTTAGTATGAGGCAAATCATCAAAACTGGCATAGTAGTGCTGGTATAGTTTTTTTCTCTCACAATTCCTTCTTGGGGTTGATTTCATTTCTGTTCTACTGAAACTACATTATGTGTGGTTGAGGGGAAGAAAGAAGGAATGGTTTGGGTGAGATGGTAAAAGTTAAGATAGACTTGTTATCAAACATAGTTTTGTTTTTTAGTATTAAGCACATGTAAATATAAGCATTTTAAACTGTATTCTTCTATAAAAATAAAGACATGGTTACCAAGACCATTCAGTTTGGTACTTTGATAAAATTGGGAAGTATTTTTAACTATTAAATGCATTGACATCTAGTAAGTTAAAAGCTTCCTAAAATAGTTTATAGACAGCTTTACGTTCAGTTGTAATAGAGATCTCACTCTCTAAATTTTGCTAAATAGCCACTGGATTTTCCAAAATTTAGGATTTGGTCGATAGAAGCATTTAAAAGTAGTGATATAGTTATGGAGTTGCAGAGAAGATAACTTCAAGGAAATATTATGTGAATCAAATTGATGGTTACCCTCTTGGTCCTGTGCTAACAGAACTTTTTTTTTTTCTTTTAGATAATAAGGTAGTAGAGCAATATTTTTGAATTTGCTAGGATTATTCACCTACTTCTTTATTACCTTTTTGGGTAAGCTTTTGTCCTAGAACTGATACTACTTATTGGTTCCAAGGCAGAAGAGCGGTAGGGATTAGGCAATTGCAATTAAGTGACTTACCTGGGTCACAGCATCAAAATGTTTTCGGTCAAATTTGAATTCAGGACCATGCCTACCTCCAGGCCTGGCTCTTTATCCATTAAGTCACCTAGCTATCCCTCTTCCTTATTTAAAAAAATGAACACTGCTGCCCATTTTGGTTAGCCATGCCTTCTCTGCTTTATATACTCTAAAAGCGAGAATTAAAAATTTGAAGTCTTATTCTAGGCATATGTAGAGAAAGAAAGCAACATGTGGCATGGCAGAGAAGGACCTGTTCTAGGAATCAGAAAGGCTTGAGTTCAAGTTACACCTCTGGTACTATATAGATATAATTAGTGGCTTTGTGTTCCTGAGCAAGTACTCTCAGTGCCTCAGGCAACTCTCAAAAATTTTAGGTTGCAGACAACATTAGGTTGATTCACAATGGGTAATTCCTCTCCAGAAATTCCTCAAATATATTTTGATTTTGATCCCCTTTTCTGTATTGTATTGTGTTGTATTGTATTGTATTGTATTGTATTGTATTGTATTGTATTGTATTGTATTGTATTGTATTGTATTGTATTGTATTGTATTGTATTGTATTGTATTGTATCTGTTTTGTGTCTTTCAGAGTAGCAGATTTATTCTTGGTTGATTCTGAACTGATAAATTATGACACATTTAAGAGCTTTCAGAAATGAACTTGGGTTCTTTTGATGATACTTTTGTGACTTGTCCACTTTAGTGTCAATAGTTTGTCATCATTCATAATATTAAAAATTAAAACTCAATAGAAAACCCCACCAGTAGGAATTAGCATTACCTAGAATACTGAGAACTCAATCTATTTGCCCAGTGGTCACACACCAAATATGTTTCTAGGCTGGTTTATCATAAACTCTAATTATGTCCTGCTTTTACCCTATCCCTAATGTTTCTGGGAAATATTGCATAGGTTAATTACAAACTTTTATTATGAGGAGGAGGTTTATTTCATTTGGAGGAAGGCACTTTTAAAATAAGTGTACATAAAGCATTTTTGAGAGAGCTATAATTTTCAAGAAATATGATGTTGTTCGTATAGCAATGCTGTGTGTACTTCTGTCATTAAAGTAATTTGTTAATCTTCACACCTGAAAGTCTTTCCCAGTCTTTTATTGCTACAACCTCCTTTATTCATTAAGCCCCAAATTGCTGTGATTATCCAGCTTACTATCAACAAAGAAGAAGCTAGTGATCTTATGGTCAGTGTGGTCTAGAAGATAACTTGTTTAAATGCAGAGAATAACTTGCTCACTTGGCAAGATCTGATCCAATTAAAACAAGATATAATCTGGTTAATTAACACTGAGAACTTTTATCATCAGAATGTTAGTCAGCCTTTTCCTTGAGCTGGTATCAACTTCTGCAGTGTGACCTCTCAAAATAAGTTCCATTTGAGTTAGCAATCTTTGACTTAACCTATATGACATTTTTCGCATTGTCAATCCAAGAGCATGTCATCATTGACATCCATCAAACATCTGGTACCCAATATCGTAGGAGACCTCACAGTTATCTTTCAGTTGATTTGTATACGAATTAACAAAAGAATGAATGGAAAAGCATTTATTAAGTACCTGCAGTATGCCAGGCACATGTGCTAAATGCTAGGGACTCATTCAATCAGAAAACATTTATTAAGCACTTAATCCATGAAGGGCAGTGTGCTAAATGTTGGGAATACAAGAAAGGGCAAACACAAAAGTTGAGGGAGCTTAATTCTAATGGAGAGATAGGTGGGCTTCTTGAGTTTTATGCTCATGTCACCACCATCTTTAAAGCATGCAAACACATACTCGCCACCTTGACTTGACCCTTTTCTCATTATAGTACAATCTCTTTCCCCTGACAAGATCCTCAGATGTATGGTTTATTTGTTCTGCATCTAACTTTGAATCTTTCCATCTTTGCCTTCTGGTCTTAGCCTCCTGTATGACGGATTCTGTTTCTTTTACTCTCCTAAAACTTTTTCACTGACCACCAGTAGTGGTGTCCTTGCCAAATTCAATGACCTTTTCTTAGGTTTGTGCTTTCTTGACTTCTTTGCCAAGGCATGTAACACTGGAGACTACTCAATATGTCTTTAAGCTTTTTCTCCTTTGGTTTCCATGACTCTGAACATTCTTGTTTTTTCTCTTATCTTTGGCATTGCTCATTCTCTCTTCTCCTTTGCTCACATTCACCACGATAACTCCCCAATTATAGATCTTTTTCAAACCCTTGGCCTTTTGCTAATTTCACTTCATAGTAATTTGGTAAGCTCATTTCCCATAGCTTTAAATAGATGCTTTTCAAATTGAAACCTCTACATCCAAATCTGAACCTCTCCATAAAGAATCTAACCTCCATATCATCATTTCTCAAGTTCTAGTTGCTCAGAAAAAATACTCACTTTGATGTTCCATCATGAATTCAATTCATAAAACATTTATTCAATGTCTAACCAAAGCTAATTGCTAGCTAGGTATAAAATTCAAGTAAGACTCCAGATATTCTGGAGCTTGAAATCAAATATGGAAATAATCTGTATACCTAGATAATTATAAATTTAAAAAAATGTCCTGCCTTTCAGGAAGGATCAGAGAACACTTTGAGGAAGGTCTTGGATTGTTTCATTCTTTGCATTTGTATCTCCACATCACAGTAGGTTCATGGTTGATAATGGACAAAACATTGAAACTGAACTTGAAAGTATAGATAAAAAAACCTATAGGGAAGGCCAGGGGAAAGGATATTCCAGTATATAAAACATACCCAGGAGACAGCTTGGTGGCATTTTGGATAGAGAACCGGGCCTGGAGCAGGGAGGACCTGGGTTCATGTTTGACCTCATATTTGACACTTCCTATCTGTGTGACCCTGGGCAAGTCCCTGATCCCCATTTGCATAGCCCATACTCTTCTGTCTTTACTGAGTCATTACTGGGACAGAAAGTAAGGGTTTTAAACACACACATAGACTCTATCTAAACCAAAGTTTTCTCTTTTCCCCTCCCCAAAACTGTACATGGCTTTCCTTCCCATTATTGGCAGTAGTACCATTATTCTTCTAGTCTCCTAAGCTCAATTATGTCAAATAAACTGGTTCTCCAACCTTCATTTACCATGTAAAAGAATCTCTAGTGCCAAATCTTATTTCTTTCTTTAAAATATTCTTTTGATTCTATCTTATCTCTTCATTCATATTGCTTTCCTTTTGGTAAGATTCTGCTAAATTCGTATTTTAATTATTACAGTAATCTCTTAACCGATTCACTTATTTGCTATTGAATTTCTAGGAAATTCTGCATTTTGCTGCCACACTTATGACCCTACAACATTTTCATTAATTTCCTTCATCAACTTGGAACAACCATGTCTGATCTAAACTCCTTTGTCTTATTTTCAAGGCTTCTAGGATCTGGTCCTTTCTTACCTATCTCTAAAATCATCTAGTCCAATCTCCTCATTTTTCAGGTGAGAAAATAAGGTTGTCCTAGGTGAAAAAGGAAATGACAGAGCCGAAACTCAGGTCTTCTCTCTCCAAATTCGTTATTCAGTCTCTGTCTCAAAAACCAAAACTACCTTTTAATTCTCTGTTTTCCTTTTTAAATCTTACCCATCCTTCAAGATTCAGCTCAAGACTTTTCCTTACTTGTGAAATATTTGCTCTCTACTCTTTTCCACAATGATCCCTCTCCTATCTGAATTTCTGTTGTGTGTACATGCACGATCTCTAATTGGAGCACATTTATTCTTCCCTCTTCAACGAACAGTATTAGGCACCACAGTATTAGGCACCGTATCTTTCATTCCTCTTATCACTTTAGATCATGGTAAGCACTTTTAGTTTCCTTATATGTAAAATAATGAGTTTGGTCAAGATGACTCTAATGATCTTTTCTGGTTTTAATCTAGTATTCTAGGATTCTTCTTATTGCTTGACTCATGTCGCTAGATAATAAGGTGGATATTCCAGGCTAAGAGAAAGGTGTGAGCCACAATGGAAATGGAATAATCATCATGATTTCTTCTAGGAGAGAGATCAGCCTTTCAGAGTGACGGGTGTTTGTTGGAAAATGGTGGGGCAGTAAAAGCTATTAAAATGCATATTTATGGGCAGTGAAGTGGATTAATGTTTTAAAGTTTGAAATGCTTAGAAAATGAGAGGATAGAGGCTGGAAGACCTCTTGAAGTGTAGGAAGAATATTGTATAGTGTGTCGTCATTGTGAGAAACACTTTTATTATCTTGCATTATCTCAAAACAATCGTATGGGACAAAACTAAGGCAGACAGGTTAAATGACTTAAACACAGAAAGTAAGTTGTCTGAGTCTAAATCTGAACTTACGTCTTCATAATTCTGGACTAATGTTCCTTGCCCTAACCCATCTGTTTTCTTCCTTATAACTGGACTATCAAGATTCAATTTCAGTAGTATTACATATACGAAGAACTTTTTCTTTTACCTTGATTGTTTTGACATAGTTTGACATATCCATTACATTACATTTGTTACAAGTTAGTTGTGTGTGTGTACCCCCAGTATGTTTTGTTTTTTTTTTAATGACTTAAAATTAGGTTGCAACTTAAGTAATATGGTCTATAGTCTTTTAGGTGCTGTGCTTTCTGCCATGACTTTTTTTGGCCTAAACTTTATTATGCCTAATGGGAAGCTAGCAGTCTGGATAGACATTTCCTATGTAGATAAATCATTCTCTTGGGGCAGGATTTCCAATGTATTGGCAAAAAAGGAATCCTGACACCATGCAATGAGCTACATTGTTTTGCTCAAGGACAGGGTCACCTCACCAGTCTCCATTTTTGGAATCATTCCATGAAATCCTGGATGCAAACTCTATATCCTTTTCCTCTGCTAACGAACAAGAAATTTATTTTCATCTTCCCAGTGTATACAGTATGTTTACATAGGCTCACTTCAGAGAATCCCTGTGTTATTATGAGTTTTAGGTGAGAAAAGTCTTACTTTTAGGAACAGGAAAGACATTTCTGGTCCTTGTTTAAAAATGTCTTACCACTCTTACCACTCTTCCACCTATGAACCAATACACAGAAGTTAAGGGTTTAAAATTAAAAAAAAAAATGTCTTTAGTAAACAGCTAATCATTTCACAATCAGTTCTCCTATAAATATAATTAAACAGACTTAGTAAAGAGAAAAAAAATGAACAAAAGACATCTTCCAAAAGCTAAAGTATCACTTGGTTTGGATATTCATTAATAAACCATTCCACCTTTTTTCTCTCCTCCAGAGTCTTACTTTATGTATTATAAATGTTAATGTTTAATTTGTATACCATATACTCTGTGCATCTAGGCTGATAGATTTTTCATTGATTAACAGCTTCAGATGGGACATTTTAAGTCATTTAATCCATATTCCTGACTTGAGGCAAGGTTATGTTTTGATGATTTCAAGCCAGGTAATAATTTGTCTTATTTTTTAAAGTCTTACAGATATTTTTTTTTTATTTTTTTATTTTTTAAAAATTTTTCCTTGGTTACATGATTCACGTTCTTACTTTCCCCTTCATCTCTCCCCATCCCCCATAGCTGATGCGCATTTTCCACTGGTTTTAACATGTGTCATTTATCAAGGCCAATTTCCATATTATTATTTTTTTAACCCTTAACTTCTGTGTATTGGTTCATAGGTGGAAGAGTGGTAAGGGTGGGCAATGGGGGTCAAGTGACTTGCCCAGAGTCACACAGCTGGGAAGTGTCTGAGGCCGGATTTGAACCTAGGACCTCCTGTCTCTAGGCCTGGCTCTCAATCCACTGAGCTACCCAGCTGCCCCTATATCCATATTATTAATAGTTGCATTGGTGTGATCGTCTTGAGTCTACATCCCCAATTATGTCTGCATGAACCCATGTGTTCAAGCACTTGTTTTTCTTATATGTTTCCTCTCCTGCAGTCCTTCCTCTGAATGTGGGTAGCGTCTTTACCATAAATCCCTCAGAATTGTCCTGGGTCATTGTATTGCTGCTGGTACAGAGGTCCATTACATTCTATTTTATCATAGTATATCAGTCTCTGTGTACAATGTTCTTCTGGCTCTGCTCCTATCGCTCTGCATCAGTTCCTGGAGGTCTTTCCAGTTCACATGGAATTCCTCCAGTTTATTATTCCTTTCAGCACAATAGTATTCCGTCACTAGAATATACCACAATTTGTTCAGCCATTCCCCAGTTGAAGGGCATACCCTCCAGTTGTTTTTTTTTTCCTAGTTTTTTGCTACCACAAAAAGTGCAGCTATAAATACAGAGATTTTTTCAACCTTTTTAAATATCTTTTTCAATAGTTACCTGCTTTTATTGTCAGAATTTTGAAAATAATCTAATCCAAGTTCTTCTTGGTGTACTTCAAAGTCTAGTTTATTTGTGTTGCAGTAGAAATGGTGAAAATTTGAGAATCAAGTTCCAGATTCAGGTACTTTTGACATGTGTTAACCTTGAGCAGGTCACTTAATCTCCCAGGACCTCAATTTCCTCATCTGTAAAAAAATCCTGTTTTGGATCTTATAACTTTTAAGTTCATGATACTAATAATAACCAAGTTCTTTACATATATTATCTCAATTGATCCTATAAGGTAAGGTAGGTGTTATCATTATTATTATCATTATTATTATTATTATCATTATTATTATTATTATTATCACTATTTTATAGATGAAGAAACTGAGATTGAGAGGTTAAATGTCTGAGGCAGAATTTGAACTCAGATCTTCCTGAGTCCAACATTCTTTCCACCTTGCCACCTAGTGGGCTGGTGTTTTTGCTAGGGTAGCACCATAAGCTAAACAGAGGAAATGGACATTTATATCCACCTCACTTATGCTTTTATTGTCACCTAAAACCCTAACTTAAAAAAATAATAAAAACAAAAACCTTAAAAATTTTTACTCCAAAGCCTTTTTTGGACTGGAGTTAAAATGAAGACTTTTAAAGACGTCTTGGTGTCCTATTTGGAAAGTTTAGAACAAAATTTAAACTTAGTGAACATTATCTAATATGAATATTTCCATCCATAAAGATTAGGAAAAAAATTGTATATAAAACTTTGAATCTCTTATGTGCTTTAAAAAGTGCATGTAACAAATAACTACAGTTAAGCAAAACAAATTCACACACTGAATGTTTCTGAAAATGTCTCATTCTTCACCTCTGGGTCATCACCTTTCTATCAGGAGGTGTGAATCATGTTTCATAGTATTCATGAGTTGGGTTCTGGATATCTTAGGTGGGGTATGGGGAGTGAAAAATATAGAAAGAGATTTAGTATGGACTAGGGGTGATGGAAAAGAGGAGTCTTGGTGTCTTTTTAAAAATATTGATAATCTTAACAATGGTCTAGAGTGATCTCACCTCTATGAGCTTTCAGTGTTTCTTCTATTTCTCTAAGCCTAGAATTCTCTCTTGGTCTTCTATCTTCATTCACTCTCCTGAGTTAGCATTCCATTGTTAAAAATTCCTTTGGTATCAATAAGTAGATCCCATGTGGACCACACTTCAGACATGGTATTTTTTTTTTTTTAAATAACATGGTGTGGTACCCAGAGACTGGACTGTCTGTCTCTCCTCACACTTTCCTATCTGTCTGTCTTGTCTTTCTCCCCCCACTTGGTGTTCTCTCTCTCTCTCTCTCTCTCTCTCTCTCTCTCTCTCTCTCTCTCTCATCAGCCATTTGTCTATTATTTTAGTCTTGAGAGTTCTTTAGATCTGAAGAGGTTTAAGTGACTTCTCCTTGGTCCTCCAAACCCAACTATTATGGGTTAAAGGGAAGACAAGATTAGTTCTTCCTGATTAAGCCCAACCCTCTATTCATTTCTTACAGCGACTCCCACATAGAAATTGGAAAACTCAAATGGTTATAACACTGTTGTATTTCTCAAAATATATTTAGAGTGACACGGCCCCTGTTCTTTAGGGATTTATCATAATCAGAGTTAGCATGGAGAAACAAACAGGAACATGCAAGCACTTGATACTGAAGAACACAGTCAGCAAGAAGCTCGCCTGAAATGCCAGTGAAAAATAGGTTGCATTGATTTGTTGCATCATGTAGGCACCATTCCTTTGCTTCCCACATCTCTGATCAGCTGTCACAAAAATGGCTTTTTCTTTTTTCATTTAAAAATGTGGGTGGGAGGGGTGGAATTGGCAAACTCTAGCCAGTGCCATGTTTTGTACAGCCTGCAAACTGAGAATGGTTTTTACATTTTAAAATACAATAAAATTTTATTTATAGCTCTAAAACACATTAGCTCCTCAGGTCAGTATCCAAATAGGCTTCTGGACCATAGTTTGGTGACCTCTGATAAAAGATCGGTTCTTTCTTTTTAAATTTGGCTGACATGCCAGCACTTTGACCCAAGGTCCTGTTTATCATGTGAATTACTGAAATCTCCTTCCTAACTTTCATCTCCTTTTTGTTCTTAAATGAGCTGTGACTTAATAGGCAGAGACTAACAATGCTTTTCTAACAGCTAGGGCTTCCTTTTCTGTTCTTGGGCCCTAGCCCTGAGTTTACAGGAGCTACCACCAAATGATGCTCTCATTAGGACCATAGATTTAGAGATACAAGTGGTCCTAGACACCATTTGATCCATTACAGATTAAAGGATCTTTGAGCCAGAGAAGGACTGGTAAAGTGAATTGCTCGATGTCATATATCTAATAAATTCAATGGGAAGACTTGCCCTCAATTTGTATAACTCAGAAATGTCATAAGTAACAGTATATTTTATCATAAAATTTAGCTTTGCATTATGCACCTTTTGGTGGGGCCTCCTTTTTGTTTTCCATGGCAATGAAGGTGTGGAAATACAGGCTTGGCTGGGACCAGAAAGGTGAATATATACTCTTCTGCAAGGATAATGGGGAAATCTTAGTTTAGTACAGATGGAGGTTACTAATACATAGACTTGTGGACCATCATACAATGTGCTTGTTCCTTTCTTGTTAATATTTGCTGGCCTAGAGATTTTCTATCCAAAAATATGGCGAATAGAAGTAAAACTCTACTTCTTATATGATCTGCATAGGGCAGAATATTCAAATAAACTACCATGTCCCTTTTTCCTGAAAAATGCTTTATTATATAGGCAAAAATCACATTAGGTTTTTTTGGCTGTCATATCAGTGTTGACTCATTGAATAGACTCATAAATCCACCAAAGCTGCCAGATTTTTTCAGACATTGTTTTCTAAATACACCTCACCCTTCTTGTACTTGTGAAATTTATTTCTTGAACTTGTGTAAGACTTGAAATTTATCCCTATTAAATTAAATTTCATCTTGTTGAATTCAGTTCTGTTTTCTGGACTGTCAGGATCTTTGAATCTTGATTGTCATCTTGTATGTTATCTGTCTTCTAGTTTTGGGTCATTTGCCACTGTGATTAGCATTTCATCTATAACTTTCTTCCAAGCTGTTGGTAAAAATGTACAATTATTTTCATATGACACAACTGGAAACCCTCTTCTAAATTGATGGGGAACTATTAGTGCTTATCCTTTCAATTCAGTAAGAGTTCACCGTATTATCTAATCCTTTTGCCCACATTGTAAAAAGTAATTCTTGTTTCTCTTTGAGTTCACACATGTGAAAAGTCAAACCTTTATTCTCTTTGCCTAGTTGGAGTTAAAACTTTGGTTAACGATAACTTTGAATCAACACAAGCTTGAACTAGGTGGAAGAGCTGGCAAACCACTTTGTGAATTCACAGCTTACCTAGTGCTAGGTGAGAAGTCAGCAAAATAATTTCTAACTCAAACAGTCAGAAACTTGTTCATACCCTCAGAAGTGTGATTCCCTTTGATGAGTATTCACCCCTCCAGAAGGTGTGAACTAGTTCCCACAAACACTGCCAAGAGGGCAGTGCTAGACAATTTGGGAGCTATGATTGGCCCCTGTGAAGAGGGGAGGAGACAAGAAGCCACTATAAAAGCCATGAATTTCTGAGGCTAAAAATAAGAGAGTGAACTCCAAGGAGAGAGATGACTCTAAGAAAGAAGTTGGCTGCAAGAAGAATGTCGGCTACAAAAGAAGAAAGTTGGCCTCAGGAGTCACCTTCAGCTCTAGTCATTGTCTTGAAGTGCCTCTTGGAGGGAACTTGGGTGAGTGGATAACTGGCTTTCCCTTCCTGTCTTCTAGAGAGAGTTTAATTCTGGTTGAAGGTTAACAAGTCCTGGCTGAACCAAGCACTGGAACAATATTTAGTTAGATAGGTTGATGTCTTCTTTACCCTTTTGTATTCCTTTGCTTTTACTCTTTCCATCTCTTTTGTAAATAAAATATAAGTTTCATATATTTAGCCAAACCATTAATTTTAACACTTAACAACATCTGCATTTTTTTTTCATATAAATAGAAAGTGATCCTTTATCAAACAGTTTGCTCTGACTGATTCATTTATCTGATCAGTTTTCTCATCTCCCTTTGCCTCTCAGGTTTATCTTTCCCATGGATAGTTTCATAATATTTTCCATCCCTCCTCAGAAATTTAAGTAAACTCTCCTTATCTTCTCTTATAGACTGTGCACTCCTTGAAGAAAGGAATAGTTCCTTAATCATCTGTAATATCCCTTAGTATCTAACAAAGTATTTTCCATAAAATCAACTTGTGACTTTTCCTATTGGAACGGATTCCTATGCTCTAGTTAGCATCTTAAATATTTCTGTCCTCTGCCCTGTTATAAATTTGACTCAAGGCACCTTCATTGCCATGAAAAAAAAAAAGGAAACAAACCACAACTTTTGTCCTCAATACTTTATAGTTGAAAAAGACAGAAATACCCTGCAATAGAAAACTGAGCTTTCAGGACCACAACAGTTAATTCTTTTAAAAAAAAATCTTTGTTGCTTTTCCCATTGAACTGTTTAGGCATGGGATGAGACCATGTTGGTGGGGTTGGTCCAGGCAACAATAATCCCAGTTATACAGTAATTTTTTTTTTATTTTGAAGCCATTTCTAAATGCCTTTATCAGGGAATGTCACCAAATCTAATCCTGAAAGAAATGATAATTTTCTAAAGCATCAAATCCCAACTTTTTTCCAAAGGCCTTAATTACTTAACCATTTGTATTAAAGAACACTTGTTACCTCTTATTTTATTAATAATGCACTCTGTCCAACTACTTTGTGTGTGTATTACACACATAATATTTAATCTTTTACCTTCCATCTTAGAATCAATACTCTGGGGCTAGACAGTGGAAGTTAAGTGAATTGCCCCAAGGTCACATCTGTGGTCAGATCTGAACACAGGACCACCTGTTTCTAGATTTGTATCTCAACCCATTGAGCCACCTAGCTGACCCCCCCCCCCCCAAATCAGGTGTATTTATAATGTCAGTGTCAACATCCCTTCCTTTCTCAGGTTTTCTCCATCCCAACTCAAAGGTCATTTCTTTGAGAAAACTTTTCCTTATTTTAGAGTTCTGACTCAATGTAATACTAACCAAACATGATAAGCATCACTTCCTACATAATGGTGATTTTATGCTTCTTTGTACTGATGTACATAATTATATCAATAATGCAGTTTTCACCTGTCTCAGATCTTGGGATCAAATCCTGCTTCTGCCACATACTGTGGGAATATGGACATTTTTTTAAAAAATCTTTTCAGTACCCAAAGCACCTGTCACCTTACAGAGTATTGATCTTGGGGATATCTATGCTGTCAGTTACCTATGTAAATGAAATAACACATCCATTCCTGACCCTGGTCTCCTATCCTTCACCACCACCTCCCTCTCCCATCCCATTTCTCCCTGAACAATAAAAAAGAAATTAAACTTATAGGCAGGAAGTATGCCTTCTTACTAAATAAGTCTACTCCATCAAAAGTAGTCTCAATAAAAACAATTAGAATTTTAATGGTGTATGTTTATTAACATGGCTTGGCTATGATATTGCTGACAATTAGAATAGTATTTATGTCACAATGTTTTCAGTCTCCTTGCTGCCTTTTTTTTTTTTTTTTTTTTTTTTTTTTTTTTTTTTTTTTTACATTGGATCACATAAACATTACCCCCAGTGACCACCTAGTGGTACTACTTCCTACTTATTGCCCTGTCTGTGACACAGAACAATGTCAGCTGTTGAATCACTTCATAATTTCTCTTAGGAGAAAATGAAATCATGAGACATGTAGAGATTGAAAATGATCTTCAATGCAAAATGGAAAAATTGCACTAGTATAACTTACAACTGAAACCTTAGGATAAGAAGAACAAGTTAGCCAAAATATTGACAAAATATTTGGCTTCACCACTGTGAGAGCAAGTGTTTCTCACTTAGATGTGGGGTCATTTTAATATTCCACGTGTGGCTATGTCCAGCAACTTTAGATAATGGTCTTCTATTGCATATTAGGTTTTTAAAAAAAGTACATTGCCTTTTGCAGTCTTTTAATGGTGACCTTAAATATTTCTTAGCCCTGGTTTGGCTTTGTATACACTTAAGATGTAACAGACTTTCCAATTCAGGAAATGTATTTCTATGTATAATTTAGCTAATTGTCCACCAAGGAAGCATTATTAATTCGTTCATAATTTACAAATTCCAAGAAAAAGCCCCAAGCCAAAAAAAGCCCAAGCTTCATATTATTAATTCTATTGGCCAATTTAATTTCTATTGTGATGCTGAAAATTTCAAATTGAATTAATTGATTTTATTTGTAGGAACCTATTTTAAGTGAGAAATTTCCATTTACATCTTATGTAGTAAACTTTTTTTTTTAAGGTTTATCTTAGAATTATAAGTTATAATGAGAACACCTAGGTATGATGATTTTTCATTAGGTCAAAGGCCCACTAATTTAACTAAAGATGTCAAATCTAACCTTTCATAATAAGTGCTTAATGGTCTGATGATATCAGACTGTAACCATAAGCCTCTTAGGAAGACAGGGTAATAAATGTGACTGTAAAAAGCCTGTGAGGATTTTAATCTTTTGATCCCCACTATTTTTATAGATGAAAATAGCAAAGATAGTCAGAACAGTCTTACTCTTTGAAGTGTTTGTAAAAAATGAAAACTCTCTTCTGATTTTCTCAGTAATCAGTGTATTTCCATCAGAGAAGTTGGGAGTCAAGTTGGGAGTAATGGTTTTTCTAGACTTTATGGACTTGAAAAATGTATACTGCCTTGAAGAGGGAGACAAGATATTGCTAAGAGTTCTCTGTCAATAAGACCTTTGAAAGAGCCTGTAGCCATTAAAAAAAAAAACGGTAAATGTACACTCACATTTTATGTTTCCTGTGAATGGAAATGTAATAGATGCACTTAGCTTAAAAAAAAATCTTAAGTTTGCGTGCATTTTCTAAACCATATTATTTTGCATAATTGAAAATGGTGTGTAGAATGTGCATTCAAATGCATTAAGATTTATCCTTTCAAAAGTCCTTTTTGAAGGTAGGACAGATATTACTAGCCACATTTTATAGAAGAGAAACTTGTGACTTAAGAGATGTTTAAATGATTTTCCCAAGGTTATGCCAATAGTGATTATAGAGCTTGGACCCAACCTACCTACACCTACAGTGAAAAAGGAAAAGATATCCTCATGCCCACCAAAGTAGGTTTTGGTCTTTTCCCATTGACCAGGTATTAAAATTATTAAATTATACAAAAATTTGCCTTCTTGAAGAAGATCTCAAGAACTGATTCTTTACTTTGGAAATTTATTGTGTCTGAATTAACCTTCAATATTTCTTTTGTGCTGATGTATTTTTTTTTGTTAGATAATACCAGTGACTACATTGGTACCCTCTTGAATAAATTTTGATTAAATCTAAACTAAAAGGTTTAATTCTTTAGACTACTATATTATAAAATCACAACCCAGGTATTTATTCTAATGCTTTTCTTTCTTTTTTTTTTTTTAAACCTTTTTTTTTAAACCCTTACCTTCCGTCTTAGAATCCATGGTAAGTATCAGTTCTAAGACAGAAGAATGGTAAGAGCTAGGCAGTTGAAGTAAAGTGACTTGCCCAGGGTCACACAGCTAGGAAGTATCTGAGGCCAGATTTAAACCTAGAACTTCCTGTCTCCAGCCCTGGTTCTCACTTCCCTGAGCCAACTAGTTGTCCTTATTCTAATGCTTTTCAAAAAATAAAGTAAGAGCATTGTAACATTTCAGAGCAGTTTGTTTCACAGGCACATTATGGACATTCTGAAGTTCTTAACCCCTAACATTTGCCCCATTTTCTTTGTATTGATACAGTGTGGACACTCTTCTAGATTTAGGCAGCAGGGAAAAAGTAGTTCCCATGCCAACTAGCTTTTCCCCGTACACACTCTTCCATCTTCCACAACTATAATTTTGGCCGGGCAGAGTGTCTACTAGGCACTCTCTGTTGATGCCTTAAGCCTTTTAGAATCTCCTTCTTCAGAGAGTGGCTAAAGGATGACTTCTTCCTTGATACCTTTCCTGATTTCCAGCAGTTAATACACTCACTCAAAAAGGTGGAAATTTCTTTTCTGTTACTTTGCTCTGCATATTTATCTGTTTCCCTGTTGTGGCTCTGAGTGTTGTGCCAGAACGCTTCATTTTGGGCTGTATCTCTAGCATCTAGCTCAGTTCAACTTAAGCATTATTAGGCCTATAATAAATGTTTGTTTAAATGGAATGAAATGAGATACCCTCATAATTATAATCCCTTTAGTGAGGAAAAATAGTTTCATTTGCTTCTCTCGCTAGCTGTCATTTCGAGTACACTAGCAAAAGCAACAAGCAAAGTAGGGCAAAATGGCCTGCTTAACCCAGTCATCATTTTAGTATATGAAGGATTTTCCAGGATGTTTTTAACTATATTGTAACATTTTTTACAGAAGCGTATCAGGAAAAGCTCCATTGACATTTTTCTTAAAACCTTTACTTAGTATCCCTTAAGGGCTAGGCAGTTGGGGTTAAATGACTTCCCCAGGGTCACACATCAGTGATATGTCTTAAGACCAGATTTAGAACCAGGACCTCCTGTCTCCAGACCTGGATCTCTATCCACTGAACCGCCTAGCTGCCCCTACCACTAATATTTAATTAAAATGTTAGATAAAATGAAAGCTAAAATTCTTTTTCTCTAGGTTATAAAAAGCATAAACACATGGTGACATTTTTACCCCTTGGATTATTGATATTTTACCTAATATCCTTATCAAGTTTATTGTGCAGAGTGTGTATATATTACCATTGAGAAAGTAAAGTAAAATCTAAATATTTCTCTATAGTCTTTTGATCTCAATACTTTTATACTTAGGTGTTTGGGACTTCTAGAAACCAAATTTTAAAAAAAAAGTATTTTTCCAACTGTATTTCATTCCAACAGGCATTTATTAAGCACTATATGCAAAACATTGCTAGATAATGGAGATAATAAAAATAAATATCCCCAATTTGATTTAGCATTTCCTTATTAACTTTTCCTAAGTTAAGGAGCAAAAGGTTTTACACTTTTGTTCAGTTTACTCGCTGACTTTTATCTTTCTCTTGACTTTGAAAATGCAGCTATTAAGGAATGTTTAAAAGCATCTCCCAAGTAACTTGTGATGAGACAACCTTAATGCGGATATTGCTCTGCTAGGATGGAAAGTTATACAATAGAATTTTAAAAGACTATTAGGATGCTTATAGCAGTGCTAAGAGGATCTTGGGATTGGAAAAGAAAAAAAAATGATTACCTTAAATTATGTGCTAAGTAGTTTGATTTTAGCTCCAGTTATATGGCACTAGATAAAAATTAAACAATTGATTCATAAGCACTAAGGAGAAATAAATCCTAGGAAGTAACTCTTTTGGTGGTTCATTGATTAGAGACACCATATTGCCATAATGGAGTTCATCAGTCAACCTAAATCTGGTCTGTAGTCATGTGGATTTAGTTCAGTTGAATTTAACAAGTTTTAATTAAGTACCTAATAATATATAATATTATTATAATATATATATAATATTTTTAATTTAAGTTTTAATTAATTAATTTTAATTTAATGTATAATGTGTTATGTTTAAGTAATGAAATTAAGTACTTTTCAGTTTCCATCTAAGATAATATTGATTATACCTTAGATTAAGATGGGCTTCAAAATTATTTAAGTAATTTTTAAAACTGCAAATAAAATAAATAAAACAAAATTTAAATTTAAAAATGCAACATATATAACAGTACAAAGTAAGAGAATGGGAATTTTACCCTTTACTCTGGTATCCAGGTTGAATTTATTAAAATCTGGGAGGCTAAATTAATAGGGGGAGTTCAGGAGGAAAGAGGCAATGTGATCATACCCAGGTATTCTAACACTTGCATAGATTTCTTTATCCTACTCCATTTCATTGAGCCATGATTCATCACCACCACTGATAAATGTAGCAGGTGTCTTTGGAGAAAGACTGAGGATTCTTCATTGAAGAGAAACTCAAAAAATGAAGTGGTGGGATTAGAAAAGTTGTTTAGTCTAGAAACGCCTGAAGCGATGACTTAATTGAGATCAAGAACCTGACTGAATAATAAATAAAACATTCAGACAACTTTTGATCTCTAGAAATGCACAAACTTGAGTTAATTAATTTATTTTTCAACAATAAAGAGTTACATGAAAGACTATAACACTGAATAATGTTTCTTGAACACCTATGTATAATTCTGCTTTAGCATCTTTAATAAGTGAGGGCACAGCATTTAGGGAAGTAGCCCTTCATTTCCAAGTAGTGACTCTTTCCTTTCCAAGATGAACAATACTGGCATTAAGACATGAAAAAGGATTTAAGTTGATATGAATACTCATTGAACACAACATTTTCCCTCAAAATAGAAAGTGGGCAGATGTGATAGTAACAAGATAAAGCTGTCCTTATAACTATCTCCTTTTATGTTTTGGATTTTTTTTTTTTTTTGCTATTTTCTATATTCTGCTTATTTACTTTTTGTAGGAGAGTTTAATTCAAAATAGTGAATATTGAGTTTCTATTATCTAGAGAATAGACACTGTGCTGAGACTATTGAATGCATATCCTTAACTTCAAAAATTTTTATATTCTAGTTGGGGAGATAGAATAGTTGGGTTACAATAAAACTAATCTTAATTTGGCACATGCTCTGAGATATCTAAGTGAAACAGACAATGAATATTATAGGAATTGGGCCAGGGTGGGGCTGGGGAATGACCACTGAGAAATAAGGCTTAATGGAGTGGGTGGGGCTTCAGCCAGCCCTTGAATAACAGATCACAATTTTCTAATATTTAATGGTTTACAAAACGCTTTTTATTTTTCCACAGCAACTTTTAGAGGTTAGTAGGATTAGTGAGGGTTTTGCCCATAGTTGCCCTAATCATACTTGCCTCTCATTGTTGAGATTTATGGAGTGATAGTGGAAATTTATGGAGTCAGGAAAATCTGATCTCAAATTCCACCTCTCATACTACTTGTGCGACCAGGGATAATTCTTCAAAATGAGAATGGTCATGGTCCTAGGTTCAAACCCGGCCTCAGCCACTTTCAGCTGTGTGACCCTGGGCAAGTCACTTGACCCCCATTGCCCACCCTTACCACTCTTCCACCTATGAGAAAATACACCGAAGTACAAGGGTTTTTAAAAAAAAAATGAGAATGGTCAGACTAGACAGCCTTCTAAGAATACTTCTTGGTCAAAACCTGAGATTCTATCATCCAAAAAGGGGAGAGGACATGTGCGTACGTACATGTGTGTATATAGATAGATGGATGTATGATATGTGTGTGTGTCTATGTATGGGTACACACACCCACACCCACACCCCAAACACAGAGTAAATACCTGGTGATTTTGTGCAACAGAGAGGAGAGAGGGGGAAGTTCCAGGTAGGAAGACTAGCAAGAACTAAAGCAGAAACTTTCTTGTTCTCAACTGTATTTCTTATACTCAGAGAATAGTTTGGTTTGAGCAGAGGTTCTTGTAGTGGAAGTACAAGAAACAAGTTTTGGGGAGTAGAAGGTGGCTGAATTGTGTAGGCCCTGAGGTGCCTAGCTAAGGAGTTTGGACTTCATCCTGTGAGCACAATGAGGGGGAGACTGTAAATGCTATGAAAAAATAAAGATTGAGTAGGTTTTCGAGGGCTATCTCCATTCTTGGAGATCTCAAAATGTGATACACAATAACTTCCTCCCCTTGGTTTTTAATCTCTTTTGTAACATGGAAAATAGCAGGGTGGAATTCCTGCAAGATACAGGAATTCTGGGTGAGGCTTCACCCTGTATCTTGCAGGAATTCCACCCTGCCATTTTCCATGTTACACTTTCCTGGGCTTCCATGACATCTTTCCTACTTTTACATGCAAGATTATAGAAGCCTAGATATTCATGTAGAATGAGATCTTTGAAGTCATGTAGTTTAATCTGCTCATTTTACAAATGAGAGACTGAGTCCCAGAGAGGGCAAGTCATTTTATACATATGAAGCTGACTGTTCCTTCTCAGGCTTCTTCACTGGTTCATCAGCTTTTCCCCCAAGCGAGTGTGTTGTCAAGGGCAATCTCTTCTCCCTCCGTGTTGTCCTCCTTGGGGATCTCATGTTCTCCCGTAAGTCAAATTACCACATCTATTTAAGTGTGTCCCAAATCTAGGCTTAATCTCTTTTATGTGTACTTTTCTTACATCTTTACCTGCCTACTGGACAGCCCTCATGGATGTCTACTGATCCTTCAAACTCAGAGTACTCGAAACAGAACTAATGTCCACTCAACAGTGATACCATTTTTCTAGTCTCTCAGGTTCAAAAGCTTGGAACCATCTTTGATTTTTTTCCCCCCCATCTCCTTTATCTTACCTATTCCCTTATGCCAGGTCTTGTAGCTTCTTCCTTTACAGTTTCACTCACATCTCTTCTTTTACCTTCACTCACTCATCTATGACTTTTCCTGATTTCCCTTATTGTTATTTTTACCTCTAAAACTTTGTATTTATTTTGTAAAAATCCTGTGATTACTTGCTGTGAACATGTTGTATGCCTCAGTGGAATGTAATCTTTTTAGACATTGTCTCCTTATTCTTAAATGGGTTTATGGTCTGTTTGGGGAAGTGGTTTTAATAGGATAAAATAAAGTACAGCATAAGTTTACACGTGCTCCATGACAGCTAAGTGAAACTGGCAATAAATATGGGGGATAAAGAATAAAACCCATACAGTCCCTGTCCTCCAGGAAACATCCTAGCGAATCAAAGACATGTATGTGTGTGCGCACACACACACACACACAAGCATAGAGCAAATGCACGGTAATTTTGCAGTAACATCCAGAACCTCATACAGAAAGTGGTATTTGAGTTGTCAAGTCAACAAATATTTTAAGTACCTACTCTGTGCCAGACACTGACACAGCTAGGTGCTAGGGATTCTAAGAAAGGCAAAAAATGGTTCATACATGTAACAACTAGGTAAAAGCAATGTATATGCAGGATATGTTGGCAACAATCAACAGAGGAAGGGCACTAGCATTCAGGAGGGTTAGGAAAGACTTCTTGCAGAAGGTAGAATTTTATCTGGACCCTGAAGGAAGTCTGGGAAAATCAGGAGATGGGGGGAGGGAGGGAGGGAGAGAGAGAAAAAGAAAGAGAGAGAGAGAGAGAGAGAGAGAGAGAGAGAGAGAGAGAGAGAGAGAGAGAGAGAGAGAGAGAGAGAATGAGAACATTTCATATTTGACCCTGGAAGTAATAGGTCTTGGACAGACCTGTGCTTTATGAAGATCACTTTAAGAGCTAAGTGGAGGGTACAATGGATGGGGAAGGGAGGAATACCAATCACGGGTCTATTGTAGTAGTCCAACTCTGAGTTAATGGAAGGAAACCAAAGATTCCAAAAATTGAAATGAGCAAAGAGTGTGTTTTCGTCATTCCTGGACAGTGCAAAGACATGGAGGCAAGTTAGAGTTTCATTCCAAGGTTAGCTTGAAGGCTAAGAGTGAGGGGCTGTGGAGTGATAATTGAGGCTCAAAAGGTGGGCTGGGGTCAGGCTATAAGGGAATATAAATGCCAAGCAACTCATATTTTATATCATTGGCAGTGTGTAACTGGAAAACTGAATTGTATCTTTTGGAAAATCTACTTTTTGTTACAGAATAAAATTTTAACTTGGTTATTAAAACATTTTATTGCCTTTAAACTTGTGTGGAAACCAAAACATGCAGTAAAATTTAACAAATTACTCATCTTTTGACACAAGTTGATCTTTATTTTATTAAATGCATGCTAAGTTGTCTTTGACATATCAAGTCCCCATTAGGGGCTGGTCGAAGGCTTTCCAGGTATCAAGTCTTTAGTGCCAACTTTATTTTAGCTAACAAGATTTACTGCCATTGTTTATATTTTGCTAGCTGAAGGATTTTCCAATAATTAATTATGGAATATCTAGATGAAGGTGTTTTGTCAGCCACATATACTTAGTGATGCTCATTACTTTTTTTTTAACCCTTCCCTTCCCTCTTAGAATCAATACTATGTATTGTTCTAAGTCAGAAGAGTGGTAAGGGCTATGCAGTGGTGGTTAACTACAGTTAGGAAGTATCTGAGCTCAGATTTGAACCCAAGACTTCCCATCTCCAGGCCTGGCTCTCTATCCACTCAATCATCTAGCTGGCCTGCTCATGAGTTTTTAAAGGTGCAGATATAATCTAGAATTTTTTTACATAACCATTGTAAGCACTATATTTCCTCAATATTATTTCAGTTCAGCAAACATTTATTGAGACTACAATACACCAGCCCAATATGCCCAGATGATTTGGACATAATCTTTGTTCTTAGTGCATATACAATCTATTTGGGGGTTCAAAAGAAGATACCCGTTGTTGTCCAAGTGAATATTTACCAACCAACTCTCCAGGGGAAAAATGATCCCATGACACATTTTTAAGTTTAATCTATATCATTAGCATTTTCTCCATTATTTTCTTAATTCTAAACAAATAATAAAACAATAAATCAATTTTTGATTTGTAGGATTTGCAGATTTCCCAGGTGTGAGTGATTGGAAATTTAGGAGCAACTAGGTAGCACAGTGGATAGAATGCCTGGCCTGGAATGAGGAGATCCTGGGTTCTAATTTGGCTCAGACACTTCCACAGTTATGGGTCTCTGAATAAGTCATTTAACCCCAGTTGCCTAGCCCTTGCTGGTTTTCTATTTTAGAATTGCTATTAAGACAGAAGGTAAAATTAAAAAGAAAAATTAACATTCAGCTCTTGTCAGACAGAGCTATCCATCTAACTATTGGTAGCCTATAAAAAATGAGCATATGGACCCAAATAATGCTTAATAAAAAAGAATATCGAAGCTTGAAGAGAAAACGAAATGTTATGAAGGTTCCTATGGATTTCATAGAGTGCTATTAAAAATTGTTCATAATCATAAAGAGAGTGAAGAGACATAATCATCCAGAACCCATTGATTTTGGTTTCTTCTTGCCTGAGAGTGTAATTGCATTAGCAGTAGCATTTTGGCCCTTATCTCTAATGGCCTGAATTTTAGTCTTCATTTCTCCTCTGCTTTCCTTTTTGATAATGGAGCTGTTTCTAGAGAATAGTAGAATAGAAACATCCTCATATGAGGAGTTAGGATTCGCAGGTGTCATTTACCTCTCTTTGGGCCTTTCTCTGTATTGTTTCTACCTTAGAGCCCACTCACCCTTCTTGGGGGGAAAGTGGCTAATTTGAGCTGGTTTCTAGGAAGCTTTGATCTTAAGTGGTACTCTACTCTGATGCTGAACTGACCACTCATAACTTCCATATTATGAGAGATCCTGTTTGTTTTCACTGTCCATTAAAGGACTTTTCTTGGGCACCACGGATGCTTTTCCAAATACTGGCATTTCACTGTTGGTTTTCCTAAGGGATGAAAAAAATGGAAAGCAGTGTTAGAGCAACATTTCCCTTCTCCAGATAGACTGAAGGACTGGAGCTATAGTGGGGAAGGCAAGGTTTTAAATTTAATTCCATTTTTTGTTGATTCCCTGTCATACCAGTAGTTCTAAAGAGCATTATATTCTTCTTCATTTGGATGGCTTTTCAGAATTGTTTAATTTTTATTTAAGAATAGTGATTAATAAGGAATTATCTCTTTGTACTTTTTCTGTTTGTAAAACAGTTTGTAAAAGATCACAGGAGATGGATAAAATTTCTGACAAAATTTTTTTTTTTTGCTAAGTACATTTAAAAAAATCTATCACTTATTAAGCAATTTTGTGCAAGTTGAGCTGCTTAGTAAGAACCCTCTTTGTACTCATTTTGTGTGTGTGTGTGTGTGTGTGTGTGTGTGTGTGTGTGTGTGTGTGTGTTTGCAAGGAGGTATTTTTAGATAGTTTAGCTGAACAGCAATCTGACGTCTTTAGAGGAGACATCAGTTCATTATGTGGATACAAATTCTATGCTTTCAGCTTTTATACACCAAGTCTTAATTTAAATCTGTTCTTCTTGCCTTTCCAAAGAAAAGAGACTTTATCATGGTATGTATTCTATTTCTTCCTAAGGCCGTGCTTTTTAGTTATCCTTCACTGAGGGAAAATAACTAAGGTAGAAATACCTTTCTCCTTTCGGAACTTAGAATTGTTTATGAAGGCTTGTAATTTTGTGTCATATTTATATGTGCCATCATTATGTGTTCTCATATGTGGTGTTTTTCCATTGCTATCTAGCTTTCAGGATTTAAAATAGTGATTACGGGGCATGCAAATGTTTTTCTTTTAAGACTCAGACTTGAAAAGCTTAGGAGGTGGGAGTTCTCTGCCTCTTCGCTGTACATGCAGTTTTAGCTACAAAAATTGCATTGTTCTTATAAAATATTTTGCAAAAAATAACTGATCTTCAGAAAACACATCATATGTGAACATAGTTATTTTCTTCCGTTAGCCTTTGGTCTGCTATAACTCCAAATGCACTTTGCTTATATGGAATTTAGAGGACATCATACCTTTCCTTTTCAATTTGGTTTTTTGCTTTTTATTTTTCCCTCCTGTGCAAATGCTGAAAAAAAAAAGTATTATATAGCTTAAGTAAATAAATGTTGGTTTTCTGCCAGAATTGGCATCAACTGGAGGAAGTCCTAGCTGGCAATTCTCAGAAATGGATGCTTTTGTTAAACAAAAATATATAACTTGAATGTTTGTTTTTCTAGTTCTGGAATCCTCTTGTTGGGCTGTGCTTATGGAAGTTGAAAAGGATTACCTTTATAAATTTAATAGATCTTCCCCCTCACCCCCAATAATGCAATATAATGTATATATCTCTGAGATCCCAGACTGGCTCTATGCAAAATGAAAAATTTAGTCATTCATTTGAATGTTGTGTCCACGTTATGTCAAACATCTGGCTACTAAGAAACATCTGGGTGAGTGATTGACTACAATTTTCACATTACAGATGTTTGGCATTGTGTGCCTCCATGGAGATAGAGTGTGACTTGTTCCTAAATATCACAGGCTGTATAGGCCAAGTCCCTTCATTTTTCTTTTGCATATTCTCAGTTTATCTTAGGCTGTTTAGTTGATAAAAGAGAAAATGATCCAGGGTGGGAGAATCAGGTTAGATTGTAGGCATAGATCTGTTTTTCACAGATTTTACTTCCTGCAAGAGAAGAACCCAAGATTTATAGATAGAAGGGTTCAGATGGGAGCCGTTTTGAAAGCGTGTATAACTGAGAGATACTAAAGCATATAAAATATGGTGATGTTGGAGGCTGGAAGAAAGAGCATATCTTTTTTTCTTTTTCTTGAAAAAAATTAGCAGTGTTATGTAATCATCCAAGAATTTAGCTGGAGCCTAATATTAGGCATTGCAGAATCCTACATTTGAATGTTGCTTTACAGTGAAATTCAAGTACTTACTAGATATTGAAGCTGTGATTTTATTCTCCAAATGAAAATGTTTAATATGCAATTAAAACTGAGGAGTCTCCCCCCTCCACCTCCATCAATTCAAAGAAAGAAAAGTTTTCTTCCCCAAAGTGCTAACTATTGTATTAGTATTTAATATTTCAAACCCCAAATGTTCAGATTTAAGGTGTTTCTATGTCAATCTGAGAAATGAAAGCATTTGATTTGAAGTATAAAATTCTCTCTAGTTAAAAAATATTATGTAACCTCCTTCCCCCATGGTAGCTATCTACTCTCAAGTTTGCATCTTTTCTTATTCTCTTGTACTCTCATTCTCCCCTCCTAAACTGGTAGCTCAAAAAGCTGTTTGCTTAGTGGCTATTACAAACAAAAATATGGCAGATTCCTTCTATCCACATACTTGCCCGCTTTGAGAAGACAGAGGTTCTTCTTGGTCAGGGGGACAGTCATTCTTTATGACAAAACTTTAGTCAGTTAACCTCTGCTTTTATTTCGTGGAATGTTCTAATCTATAAAATTTGCTCTTACTTAAATGGGTTAATTGAGGCAAAAAACTAGGTGAGTTCCTTCAGATACCTTCCAAATAACTCTTGGGTTCAATCATGTATATACTATCAGGAACTCTGACCTTATTGCCTCTCCATCCTCATTCCTGATGTCTTTCCTACTTTGGCTATCCTTTTTGTATTTCATGTAGAGTCTGAGGATGATGGAGATTGGATATTCACCTGTGGTTCTCTCTTGTGTCTATCAATGTGCACTTTTGGTTTTTTAATCACGGTATTAAATTTTTAATCACTGTATTAAAACTTGGACACCTTGGCTTTCAACTTTCATAAAGTTTTGTGAATGGAAACCCGGAAGAAAATGTTGGCTTATGTGAAAGATTTGTTGAGTGGTAAAAGGATTACATTTGATGATCTCCTAATCCTTTTAGCTCTGTGGTTCTTCCTTTCATTCATAGGATACACACACACACACACACACACACACACACACACACACACACACACACACACACACATTCTCAGTGACCCTTCCCCTAATTGTTTAAGGAAAATGAGATATATATACATATATATATATAAAGAAGAGGGACAAAAACTGAGTAATACATACTAAACAGGTCTCTTTCTTTCCAAGTTTCCTATCTTTTCCACCATGGCATGTCTTCCTTAAGTTTGTTTGTAAGGTAGATCTTTAGGGAAGATTATTGAATAAGTTATCACTAAACATGGAGAACCAAACACCGTTGTGCCTAGGAATTTGAGGAAAGAATATAGATATTTTCGTGATTTGGGGGTTTATGTGTACATACACATCTATGTATATGTCTATCTGAGTGAGAGGACAGCAAAGAATGATAGAATAGTTTCAGAACTTGGAATCAGAAAGGCTTATATCCTACATGAAACATGTTAATTGGATGGACTTTAGGAAATTAATTAATGCCACAGAAATCCCACATTTGAGCCTATTTCCATGGCCCACATAAAACCACAATTATAAAGTTCTGTTTGATTTTAATTTAGGTATAAAAATATGGAAGCAACAGTTGAGAAATAATTTATTAAGCACCTGCTATTTTCAAGGTATTGTGCTTGCTAGGTAATGGGTATGTAAAGACAAAAAAAAAACCAAAAAATCTTCCCAGTCAAGGAGCATATATATTCTAGCCAGGGGGATGCAACATATACTCAGAGAAATCAATGAAAAATATGTAGATTAATTGCAAGGGGTTTGAGAGTGCTAATAACAGATGAGCTTAACTTATTTTTATAATATTTTTACTTTTAAAAACTACTTCCTTTAAGAAAGACTTTTTAAAAGCTCGGTAGATTTTCCATTTAATACTATATTTCCAACGCAGCTAGTGTAATGTGGCACTTAGTTTTGCCATGGTAGTGCTTAAAAGGTTCAACAGATTTGATTTTATTTAAGTTGTATTTTAGTGAACTAGAAATTTACTTTTGAGTACTAGAACTTATTTGACACTTATGTCTTTATATCCAAAGTCACATTTGTTTGTTAGTATAGCGTCAACACAAATTAAAATAGCCGTGACTTATGGTTCTTCTTTAGTGTTCTGTATCCCTGCTTTGATTAATGTCAAGACTATTTTGCTTAACATGAATCCAGACTACTAGATTAAGATGTCTCCCTCATCCATATTCTGTATGAAGGAAGATGCTATTAGCTATCAGACTTGTATTTAATGGCATGAAGTGATGTTGTTTTAGAAGTGTGAATTATAGAAAAATAGCAAAGGGTGAAGGGCTCAAGGGAATACTAGTCAAGTGGTTTTGCCCTGTTAAGTTAAGTTTCTCATTTGTAAAATGAGCTGGGGAAGGAAATGGCAAAGCAGTCCAATATCTTTGCCAAGAAAACTCCAAAATATGGTTATGAAGAGTTGGACATGACTGAAACAACTGAACAACAGCAACAGGTCATTGAACTTGAAATCTAGTCTTCTGTTCAAGTTCTGGCTTTGCTGCTTTGTGACATTTTTGGGGGACAAATTGCTTAAATTTTTGAGCCTAGGTTTCCTTATCTTAAAAAAAAATTATTACTTAACTTGAGCTTTTCAGGGAAGAGATGAGGTATGGGAAACATTTTGCAAACTGAAAAGGACTATTTAGATGCTAACTATTAATATTGTTATTATTGTCATTGTTACAATGGCTTCTATAGTTTCAGCTCTAGAGCATGGATTCTTAACCCTTTGGAGTCATCAGTTCTTTTGATGGTCTGGTGAAAATCATGGACATCCCATCTCAGAATGATACTTTTTAATGTATAAAATGAAATTAATGAAATTACCAAAGAAAACAATTATATATATTATCAGATAGATTTTTTTTTTAAGTTCATGGATCTAAGATAAAGAACTCTTGATTCTAAAGAGAGAACTCCAAGGCACACTTGAGGAGAATGGTAGTATCATTTATTGACAAAAAAAGAAGTTATAAAGGGGTGTGTGTGTGTGTGTGTGTGTGTGTGTGTGTGTGTGTGTGTGTACATACATAAACATACACATATATATGAAAGAAGATTAATGTTAATGTTAGATATTCTGAATTTGATTTAATTGACCACTCATCTAGTTTGAGATTTTTGAGCATTGTATGAAATAGCTTATACCATGCTCACAATTTTCCAATCTTATCAACACTCCATGATCCTGACCTTCCTCCCTAAGGGGTAAGCAGTAGCAAATATTATCAACTGGCTTTAGGAGATCAGATGAGCACTATTTGGTACAACATACTTTCTTCTCAGCAATTTTAAAGTAAATAATAATGGTTGGGAAACAGCTAAAGTAACATAGCCCCCAAGTTTCCAGGTTGACATAGTGCTGATGGATTTCATGAGCCATTTGCTGTTTTAGAGTAGATGCCTCTGGGAATTGAGATGATATTTACAGTTCTGTGTCAGTAAAGGGAAAGCTGGTTTTAGGTAAATGCATCAAAATTTGGAAAACATGTTAAATAATATTACAATGTTCTTTGTTTTTGTTGTCATTTAAAGTGCTTAATATATAATTATTTTAATGTAAACATTTATTATCCCATTCATTTATAACTGAAGTATTCATCACTAGAGACTTTCTCAGTCCTCATCCTTCTTGTTCTTTCTTCCATCTTTGGTACCATCAATCATCCTCTTTTTTGACACTGTCCTCTGAGTAGGTTTTTGTGACACTGCTCTCTGGTTCTTCTATCTGTATGACCATTTCTTTTCAGTCTTTTTTGCTGAATCTTCATCCACGTTATATCTACTAACTCAGGGTGACCTCCAAGGCTCTGTCCTATGTGTTCTTTTCCTCCCTCTACTCTATTTTGTTTGTACTATAGTAGTCAGGTCTATAGCGATCAGCTATTTGAAGATATTATGATCAGTAATTTGGGAAGGGGGAAGATTGCTAACAGCTAGGAGGGGGCAGCATTAAGATCAACTACTAGAGGAGGTGGTGGGTGAGCCGATCTTTTGACTAGCAAGAGGGATGGCAGGTTGGCAGTCTAAAGAAGCAGACATGAATCTATGCAAGGAACCTGCAGTTGATTTTATACTGACCATTTCAAGTGGCCCTTTTATAGGAGCACCGGTAACTAGTGAGAAATACTGTATCCCTGTTGTTCAGTACAATCAAGATTATTCAGCCTTGAAATTTAGGATATACAGAAGCCTAGTAAACAGCTCCAGGATTACTCTGGATAAAATTGAGTTCTCAATAAATGCATAGTGTAATAGTATCCTTAAGTCAGAAGGGGTTCTGTCATAGTAATATAAGATGTCTACTTTGTAATTTTATTTTCCCTTTTGATCTAGTTGCATATATTATAGAAAAGTATTTACTTTAGAAACTTAAACTTTTTAAGGAAATAATGATACTCTTCATTTGATGTCGTGTTAATAACAGGCAACTGGATATAGACTTGTTTTTATTCAAACTAAAAAATCCATTCTACTAGGAAACCATATTTTAGATATTTTGTTTTATAAGAAAAGTGAGAGGTTAGGGAAAAATCTTTTTGAAATGCATTATATCAGAAATCATTATTACATTCATTTGCTATTCAAGAAGTTTAGATTTCAAGACCTAATTTGGGATCCGACAGATCCTGCTTCCTTCCCCTTATGGATTCTGGAATTGCATTTGGAAAAGTTCTGGCTTTACCTGTCAGGTTTTGTCATTTGAGGACTTGTCTGTAGATAAGATGTGGGATTTTTGTAGGTCATATGTAGAAATACACAAATTCTCTTTATTACTTTTTAAAATGTAGAGCTGAGAAAAGAATATGAAAATAAACAAACAAATACTTTTATGTGCTTTGTTTTAAAGTAACCTAAAACTATATTTATATTTGATCTCCATGAAAGTGACCCAAATTATTCCCCATCCCCATATGATCCCAAAGGATTCTATTTCCCTTGACTTTTCCCCCTCATTTTCCTAGTTCTATATTCTAGCAAGCATTTTTGCAGCTGAGGACAACTAGTTAGTATACTCCCTTTGGAACTCATCAAAAATATTCCATAATTGGTCAGAGAGGTTGACTTCTAGTGATGCCAGGAACTCCTTCCTCTCCCTAGGGATTGCCTCATCTATAGCACTAATCCCAGTTGATCTGGAAAGCAAGAAACTGGGAATTGAACTCTTTCTCAGTTAAGAGTCCTAGATACCAACTTGAGTTCACATTGTGGGGACTGTTTTTTTCCCCAAAACACAATTTTGCAGAAAATGTATTTATCAAATTCATTAATTGCTTAGCTATTAGAGAAGGAAATTGCAGGAAGAACAACACTTCTTTTTAAAGTGTTCAGCTTAAGAAAGGAGGGGACAGATGGCCCAAGATTTTGCTAGAATACAAATCATCAGGACAGCAATGAAGAGAAAGTAGGAGGAATATTTTGAAGATGGTATAGAAAAAAAATAATTGTTTAACAAGTAAAGAAAAAGGGTGATTTTAAAATCCCTGGTACAAATATCAACAGTTGGCAGTGGCATGCTAAACTCTGAATTAATTCTGGGAATATTCGCTCAGTGACATTTATAAGAATTTCAGTGGGAAACTTGCTTTGAAAAATGAATGATTATTGACAGTTTTCATCTCCATAGTTGGCAAATTGTTTGGAGACAGCAAACTTAGTCAGAAATAAATAGCCAATTAGTTTATTCGTTTCAGCTAGTTAAGAGAAAAAACAATATATTTGTGATCACACCAGATAGTAGATGCAGCTTTGTGCTTTTGGAATTTGTCCAAGAAGAGTGCTTACTATCACTTCAAAAAAGTCCATCAAATTTTTTCCCTCCAAAACATTTACCTTCTGACTTAGAATCAATGCTGTGTATTGATTCCATGGTGGAAGAGCAGAAAGGAATAAGCAATGGGAGTTAAGTGACTTGTCCAGGGTCAAATAGCTAGAAAGTCTCAGGTCAGATTTGAACCCAGCCCCTCCAGTCTCTAGGCCTAGCACTCTATTCACTGAGCTATCAGTTATTTAAATGAAATTGGTCATCCGTTAGCATTGGATTGAGAGTCATGGGACTGACATTCAAATTGTGACTTTATCAGTTCCTGCCTTTGTGATCTTCAAAAGCCAAATTATTGTTGGCTACTAACTAGGGAGGGGGGAGAATACTTTTATTTTATAAAAGTTTTTTCTCCTTATTTTTTAATCATCACTTTAATAATTTGAGCCAGCATGTCATGGTAGTGCTGCATCTGGAGTCAGAAGTTCATTCAGACATGTCTGATGTGGGGTGGGGGGAAGGCGAGAGGGAGAAGGAGAAGAGGAGAAAGGAGAGAGAATTCTGTAGTTGTTCAGTTGTGTTACACTTTGTGACCCCATTTAGGGTTTTGAGGCAAGTGAGGTTTAATGATTTACCCAGGATCATTCAGCTAGTAAGTATCTGAGGCCAGATTTGTGCTCAAGAAAATGACTCTTCCTGACTCCAAGTCTTCTTTCTCTCTTTCTGCTACATCACTTTTCCAAGTCCTAGGGTCACGGCTTCCTCTAGAACAGTGATTCCCAAAGTGGGTGCCACCGCCCCCTGGTGGGTGCTGCAACGATTCAGGGGAGCAGTGATGGCCACAGGTGCATTTATGTTTCCTATTAATTGCTATTAAAATTTTTAAAAATTTAATTTCCAGGGGCCCTCAAGTAATACTTTTTCTGGAAAGGAGGCAGTAAGCCAAAGTTTGGGGACCACTGCTCTAGAAGGTATTTTAGTACTGCGGAGAACACTGTTTCTGGAGTCAGAAGACTGGAGATTAAAGTAGATACTAGCTCTTTATGGCTTAAGTTTCTTCTTTTAAAAAAATAAAGTAGACACGAAACACCATGGAAGGCATAAGAAAGAGATGTAAAAATGAATTCATCATAAAAGCAGCTGGTATTTTGCACCATTGGTGTTTCTATTCACTTTAGACCCCTATGGAGGTATATTCAGTGTATTGGAAATAAAGATTTTATACTTCAAGCCAAATTCAGTTTGATGGCATGTTCCCTTCTGGAGGGTATGTTTGAGCAATATGTATCACCCTTTTCTGCAGCTGTAGGAGTCAAATATCAATATCAAATATATATGTATCAAAATATAAGTTGACATGAAAATCTCAATTTTCAAAATACATCATTCCTATTACACTATTGGGCATCTCTGCCTCTTCTCTCTTTTTGTGAACTTGTCTGTCTGTCTCTGGGCTACTGAATCTGATTCCATTTCTGATGAGCATGGAAGATTTAGCCAGCCTTACCTTTCCTAGTGACCCTCTGCTCCAGGAGACCTTTCCAAGTAGGTCCATTGCTTCTTGCTGAGATCCAACCAGTTTTAGCCCTACTGCAGTTCAGAAGCCCTAAACTCAAGCTATTCTCTAGTTAGCTTCCCTAGGAACATGGACTTGATTATATGCTGCCATGCCCCTGGCAGAAATCTTTACTATATAAAAAAGACTTTAGGTAATAACACAGTGAGACAGCCCTTTATGGCTTACAAAGCCCTTTGTTCCCCCTAGACCCTGGAAGGTAAGCAATATAAACATTATCAACATATATTAAAATTTGTGGGTGATGCTTAAAGCCAAGCCACCTGACTCTTTCTCTCAGTACTCTTTCTGTGGCTTGATATGGAGACAGAATCAGTTATCATGGATTTAAAATCATTCATTTGCCCAAATTTCATTTATATGACTCTTTTGAAGAATAGTAAGTAATATATTTTACATTCAACATTCAATATCCAATAACTTTGGTTAGAGGAACATAAACATAACTAATACTCTAGTGAAAGATTTTGCACAAAAATATTTTTTACTCTTCATTGCTTTTTTCAGCATTACCAAAGTGCTAATTTCCCCTCAATCCCATTCTGCATGCTCTTTTTTTCCCCTTCCAAAATAAGTAAATGATCATGAAGAAGGGTACAACTTATTTTTCTTAGTCTTTGGGGAAAGAGGAAAGAGTCACTATATTTGAAATTGTGGTCAGAGTGGGAGTTTGTTCTTAATTGGTTCTGTATTTTGAGTTACTAAAGCATTAAAAACTTTGAAATTAAACTGTTTTACTTAGCAGAGATGACTGAAAAATGACAAGATCACTATTCATCTCAGACGTTACATGCAGATTAGTGTGAAAAAAAGCAGAGGAGGAATGGAAAGTGAAGGACAGGTGTGGGGGAAGATGAGATTAAATATAAATAACCAAGAACTTATCCAAAGCTAAAAATCTCATTTATGTTTTCTAAGTTTCTTAAGCAATCACCAAATAATTTACACACACCCTCATACACAAGCACATACCCATGCCCACCTTATTCCACAAGAGGGAGAATAGTGCAATAGATAAGGAACCAGCCTTGGAGTCAGAAAGATCAATATTCATGAAAGACCTGTCTCTGATCATATTAACTATGTGAGCATGGCCAAGTCATTTAACCTCTAGGGCAATTTTCATTATCTAGAGCAGTAGATTCCGAAAGTGGGTGCTGCAGCGATCCAGGTGGGTGGTAATGGCCACAGGTGTATTTATCTTTCCTATTAATTGCTATTAACATAAAATTTAATTTCCAGGGGGCTAAGTAATATTTTTTCTGGAAAGGGGGCGGTAGTCCAAAAAAGTTTGGGAACCACTGATCTGGAGTCTTATGATTTTTTTAAATGTTGATAATCATTTCAGAATAATTGGTTTCTTTTATAATCTTGTGTTTTATTTTATGCATTTAAAAAAACAATATTCTGAGAAGGGATGTCCATAGGTACCAACAGATTGCAAAAAGAGATGTGACTCAAAGAAGGTGACAAACCCATGATCTTTTATCTGCTGGAATCTCTAAAAACCTAAAGTATAAATACATCATTAAGCTGTATGAGTGGAGGTAGTTCCAACATGAAGAACACCACATAGTTATGATAACTCCCCCACAATGTGAAACAAATCAAAAATGACTGTCAAAAAGTAGAATAGGGCTACCTCGAGAGGTGGTGAGCTCCCCTGGACAACCACTTGTTGTGCATGCATGTTATTAGAGGATATTCTTAGTTAGATATGGGTCAAACTATATAGGCTTTGAATTCTACATTCCATGGCTTTTTAGAGATTGAGACAATCTTCAGATTAAAAGCATAGCACAGGCACTGAGCTAAATGCTGGGGATACTAAGAAATGTAGAAAAGGGTCACATTTTTGTTTTTGACAGTTATAATTGTTTTCATCTAACTTATATTTTTAGTGATTTTTACATCTTAAGACTATTGGTGGATACCAGTATTTTAAAACAGCAGCTCTGTATGAATGTTTTATATAGTAGAACCTTATTAATGAAGTATAAACTAAGCACCTGTCATTTGATCTCTGTTGTGTTCCAGAAGTTTTGATAACCTATTTTTGATGGGAATAATTCCACTGTTTTCATTTGTGATGAGTTTTAGGCTTATGTTTTCTATATGAAAATAAGAAACTGCAACATTTCTCCAACCCTTTGCATTTCCCAGGTATTTGAGCCAGTGTTTTGTCACTGAGATGTGATTCATCCATTTGCATAACAGCAGCATGAATCCTCAGTGATTCATCAGCATTGTATTTTTAGGGCACTAGGTTGCTTTTGCTTGTTTCAGGAAAGCTTTGAAAATATATTTATATAGTCACATTCTGCCATAAAACAGTTGCATTTATGTAAATAAAGGATTCTTTTGGATTATGGGGTTTTTTTTTTTCTTTGCTCCTCCATAACAGGGTGGGCCGTCAAATCCATTTATTTCCTAAAGGAAAATAAAGTTTATGTACACACATATCATGTAAGATAATTGATTTGTGTAATTTCTCTTGCAATTGTTTTCTTAACTTGTAGTCAGGTCCCATTTTTTTAGGGTTACAGGCTCATAAATCAATGGAGCAGGAATATAGAGTCAGAAGACAAGGAAACCCAAAGGCCACCTCATTCAGTCCTTTATCATTTCATAGAGAATATAGTGAAGTCCAGAGGAATGGAAGCAGTCAGTCAGTAATAACTTTCTTAGGGTGCCAGAGCCAGAATTCGAAGCCAAATCTCTTGATTCCAAAATCCAATGCTCTTTCCATTATAGAATACTTCACTTAAGAGCTATTTATTGAAGAGTTGGACCTAGTAAACCCAGAAAATAATGTGACTCTTATGAGTAAGAGTTAAGTATTCAAAACAGTTTAATCAGTGGAAAACTCCCACCCCAACGTCCTCTGTCCTGAAGTCACTATCAATAATATCTTTTAGCACTCACAGAGGTGCCAAAGGATATTTATTATTGTTCATAATCAAATGTACTTCATCTAATTCAATTGAACTAAGACTTTTGTTGTTGTTGTTAGATTGACTCTTCATGAACCCTTTTGGTATTTTCTGGGCAAAAATTCTGGAATTGCTTACCTTTTTTTAGCTTATCTTACAGATGAGAAAATCAAGGTAAATTGAGTTATTTGAATCTAGGTCTTAAGTCTTAATGACTCTAGTTCTATCAGTTTATCCACTGCACCACCTAGCTCTCTCATAATGTTCACATTATGGTTCTGCTTTGTGCAAGGTTGCCGCCCCCCTCCCCCCATCTCCATATTTTGACCCATTAGAATTTTGAATTCCAGAAAGAATATATGACTTAACCAAGGTCATGCATATCAGAAATTTCAGAGCTGAGATTTGTAGACTCATGCCTCCAAATCCCTTGATCTCTGTTCCTATATTTCATTACTTCCTTTGGTGTGTTCCAGACCCTTCTTTGTTTATTGATCGTTTGGAACTTAGGACAGTTCTCACATTAACATTGTTAAAAAAAAATTATATGAAGTCTTACTAAACCCATTTTATTTCCACTGTAGTGGAATTGTACTTTAATAATGTCTTTATTTCCTACTAAGGCTATGTGGTTCTCTTCTACCAGTTAAAGGCCTCCATATTGGCTCATTTATTGTTCTGCCTGGTTTTCCACTGTTTCCACCCTCTCTCATCTGCTGTTTTGCTTTACCTGAGTTTTGGCTTCTCTCCTGGCTCTGCTCCCTAAAATCAGCCTACAACCCTTCTTGAGGCTTCTTAAAGGTTTTTAACCACCAATCACTTCAGGGAAATATACAGCAGTTTAAAATAAGAAACAAAAGGAGAAAGTTATGTAAGTCTTAGCTGTTCACTGGGTTGTTCCATGCAAACTTATATAGAGCTAGGCAGAGTTCTTTCTGAACTCCCCTTAGTTCCTCCAAATGACATACTCTAAGCTCATCCTTTCTTTTCTGATTTCAGCCCACTTACTTATTATCTGTGTGACCTGAGCTAAATAAGCCACTTAACCTCTCTAGTCCTCAATTTCCTTGTCTTTAAAATAAGAAGAAGAGAGAGCTTAGATCATTTCTAAGACCTGGTCCAGCTTAAAATTGCATGATTATATCATGCTGTGCCAGAGTCAGCCCCACCCAAAACTTGATGGACTTATTTTTTTGTTTTCAAGCCCAATCCTCTTGAAATGACTTCTTGATCCTCCTTCCCCTCTCTTTCCAGTACTTTAAGTAATAATGTCATTTTACATCATTTCTCTTTATGGCTTTTCCTTGCTACCCACTTCAAGCATTTTCATTTCTCCTTCCTCCCTGCTATACAGAGGAATAGTCCTATTCTCCAAAAAATGCCCTTTCTTAATCTCTCATTCACTAGAGTAATCATTTCCAGTATTTTTTACCCTTCCTAAGAGCCTGGCACTTGGGTATATGCTCTCTTAACTGATATCTATTCATTAAACATTGTCAGTGCTTGACATTGAATTATATCTTTATATTTCTCTAGTCTTAACACTCTTGATGAACCCCATTTGGAGTTTTCTTGGCAAAGATACTGGAAGAAACTAAGAAAACTAAGGCAAACAGGATCACACAGCTAGTGGGTGTCTGAGGCTAGATTTGAACTTAGGAAAATGAAACTTCTTGACTTTAGACCCATTGCTCTATCTACTGCCCTTTCTTTTATGAGTTCCTAAATATATGATAAAGATAGAGTTTCCCTATCTGACAAAGGACTAAGTACATAGATTTAGGGCTGAAGAGGATCTGTTAGATAATCTAGCACCATTCCCTCATTTGATAGGTAAAAGAAACCAAGACCTAGACTTGTAAGTTAAGCGATTTGCTCCATATCACACAGAACGGTAACTGGTAAAGTTGGGGTTCAGCCTTCAGACTTCACATCAAGAGATTTTTACAGTGCGTTATTGCTTCTGCACAAGATCACCCTTTTGCTTTCTAATGTTATTATAACCCCATTCTCCTCCCTTTCTCCTCTACAGTATTCTATTTAAAGTAGGTGCTTAGTAATTAATGAACAGTTGATACACAGTTGTGTATAAAAAGAGACTGATAGTGTCCTTTAAGACCTAAATATCTAGTTATTTAGTGACTGAAATATCTCAAGAAAATTACTTCCGTTTTTTGACACATTGTTGATAATAATGTTCAATAATCATATTGTATGAATATGTCAGTCTGTGTTATGTCTATAGAAAAAAAATCAATAGAAATTAGTATCTTATTCTGTAATTATGTGTATCGATTGCTGCCTCTAAAATCACTGAACCAGAGAGTAATGTTTCCCTTGATGCCTTCTGTGGTCAGTGAATGAGATAAATTGGAATATATCCAGGAAGATGAGGGATATTTATTTGGGATAAACCTTTATTATTTAATTTCTACCTATTCTTCATGCCCTGTCTGTTAATATGTAAAATATTACAAGTGATAATTCCTCATCCTCCCCCCCCCCAAAATATTTCATTTCAAATAATTGCTACAGAATTAGGAATTAGTTCTACTCCCCACACTGACACTATGTGAGTTTGGCAAATCATTTCCTCTCTTTGGACTTTTCTTTCTTTTCTGTGACATGAGGGATATTAACCTATTTGTGGATTCAGGGTTAGAGGACCTGAGTCTTAGCTCTGAGATCCCCTTCCCCTGGGGACATTCATCTTACAAACACCTTTACCCCTTTGTGCCTTTTTTCTTCAACTACATAACGAGAGATTTGAACTATATACATCTTAAGGCCCTTCCAAGCTCCTTACTTCTAGGATAGTTCTCTAAATTATTCACACAGGTCATAGAATATCATGTTTAATTTCTGAATTGTATAATAATCATGCTAATTTTATTGCTCGAATGAAAGTAGGTCACGGTTTTTTGTCACAGAATCCTCATTTTATAATAATTTCAATGCGATCAGTTATTTTTAAAGATATTCTGGCTAGTGTGTTATTTTGCCATTATCAATTTCAGCATTCTTTTTATTTTAGCCCACATGGATGTCACCTCTCCCAGTCACTCCTTTCTCGCTTAGTGTGTTTGCCACTTAGTTGGTATTTAATGACCTGCTGCCTGGTGTTGTTTGCTATTTCAGATGCCTTTTAGGTAGACTTAACCCCCTTTGTGGGGGTAAGGTCATATCATATATTGTATTCCATTTGTACACATGGCCTGGCCAAGTTCTAAGCCTATTTAAAGAGGACTCAGTCCGTATTTAGGCTCGATTCCTAGAGTGAGAAATAAAGAAAGGAGTATCAGAATCAGGTAGCCAAGTGCCTCCTTATTTTACAGCCCAGGAAACTTGTGGAAATGGGTCAAGTAACGGATGCAGCAAGCATTGATTCTCAAAGTGAATTCCTGCCACATGCTTTCATACCAAGACTGACTCTAATATTTCATGCTGATTCAAAATGCCATCTGAAATGCAAAGTGTTGTCCATGAACTCTTTAAAGCCTTTGGAAACTGCTAGTATATTACACACACAATGAGTTCTCAGAAAATAGTGGCAATCAGGTCATGGAAGCTTCTAAATCATGAAAAGACCTGGATTGCTATTTGAGGGAGTGAAAACTCCTGAGATTTAATCTTTACGTGACAAATTGTTTCACTTAACTCCATCAAGGTTTAATAATTTCATATGAAATTGCTTGGTATTGTGGATAGAGAGCTAGCTTGGACCATCTTGTGACAAAGTCCTTTTCAGGTGTTTCATTTAAAAATACCCTCTTTCCGTGCTCCCCATACCTCTGCAATCACTATATACCAAGGTATTTGTCGACTTCCCTTCTCCCAAATTATTATTATTTTTTTAAACCCTTGTACTTCGGTGTATTTTCTCATAGGTGGAAGATTGGTAAGGGTGGGCAATGGGGGTCAAGTGACTTGCCCAGGGTCTCCCAAATTATTTTATTTGCTTCTCCAAAGAGAACGTGTGATCCTTCCTCCTAGCTTCTCTGGCTTCTGGTTTCATTCTCAGTGACAGTGTCCTTGTGGTCCTTGGATAAAGGTCTCACATTAAAGTACAAAAAATTAACTTGATATTTGAAAGTAGTATGATCACTATCATGTAGCTCCTTCTGCCATCTTTTTTTTCTTTAGCTTTTCATTTTTATTTTAATTTTGAATATTTTTCCATATTTACATGTTTCATGTTCTTTATCTCTCCCCAAGCCCCACTAACCCCCCCCTTAGCCGATGCACAATTCCACTGGGTTTTACATGTATCACTGATCAAGACCTAATTCCATATTATTGATAGTTGGGCTAGAGTCATCATTTAGTGTCTACATCCTCAATAATATCCCCATCAGCCCATGTGTTTAAGCAGTTCTTTTTCTTCTGTGTTTCTCTTCCCACAGTTCTTCCTCTGGATGTTGCTAGTTTTCTTTCTCATAAATCCCTCAGCCTTGCTCTGGATTGTTGCATTGCTGCTAGTAGAAAAGTCCGTTATGTTTGATTGTACCACAGTGTATCTGTCTCTGTGTACAATGTTCTTTTGGCTCTGCTCCTTTCACTCTGCATCAGTTCCTGGAGGTCTTTCCAGTTCACATGGAATTCCTCCAGTTCATTATTCCTTTGAGCACAATAGTATAAATTCCATCACCAACAGATACCACAATTTGTTCAGCCATTCCCCAAATGAAGGACATTCAATCATTTTCTAATTTTTTTGCCACCACAAAGGGTGCGGCTATAAATATTTTTGTACAAGTTTTTCCTTATTATCTCTTTAGGGTATAAACCAAGCAGTACTATGGCTAGATCAAAACTTCTGCCATCTTTTTAGACACTTGATCATTCAGTGTTCAGGACTGAGAGCCATCTGCTAATGTGTAACTTAGGTTAAACTTCTCTGTATTTGGTTAGATTGAACCTTAAAAACCAGATGTAGCTGTTCAGCAGGTCTTAACTCATTTTTCTAGTTTTAATAGAACTTGCCAAAATTTCTGCTTCTTCAGCATTGTCTTTGAATGCCCTGAAACATCTTCATACCATGATGAGGCATTGGAGTAGGACTTCAGTAAATGCTGCTAGCTTACCTGAAAAGAATTTAGAGATTCTCTTCCACAAATTTGTTGAAATTTCTTCTTCTCATGTTATCAAAGTGATCACATCAGCATGTGAATGCAAAACCAAAACTTTGCAAAATCTTTGTTAGAATAAAAGTCTTAAGATGGAGCTGATAATATTGGTGGCAATTTAATCATTTGAACATATGAACAAAGTATAATCACTTATAATTAAATTTTTAAAAAGACAAAACAACACAGTCTCAATTGTGTGATTTGTATTCTCTTTACTTCTTTCTGAAGTTCTCTTAAGTAGTCTTGTCTTTCTTCTTATCATTACCAGAAAGTATAGGTCATAACCATACTGCTATTTCCCCCACATCAGTCTGTGAGTTTTACCAAACTGAGATACTCCCATGACACATAATTGTTATAGAAATATGGTCATCTTCATTTTTCATCAATAATAAATTTATTTTCTGAATTGTTCCCCTTCCCTCGCTTTTCCCCTTCCCCTAGGATTCATCTCTGTAGGGTACCCTATAATTTGTGGCCTTAGAAATTTGCCCAATGTCACTGAGGCAATACATTATTTGCCCATAGTCACACATATTGATTTCCTAATATTTCATTGGAATCCATATCTTTTTGTCTGCAGGACCAATCCTTTATCCACTATTCTTGTGTATTCTCTTACCTTTTATAGTTAGAATTCATTAAAATGTATTCTTACATTCTTTGAAATTGAGAAGTAGTTTATTGGAGTGGCATGAGATAGCAAAAAGAAGAAATTAGTAAAAGAAAAAGGTTAAAGCCATTCTACCAATTATTAATCATATGATTTTGGTCAAGTCACTTCACTCATCTTAGATGATTTTTTCTTTAGTATAATAGGGGTAATAATATTTACTGTGGCTACTTAACCAGGATTATTGTGAGGATCTGATGAGTTAGAATATGTAAAATAGTCTTGTAAAACTATAAAGCAAAATACAAACTTATTTTTATTGTTAGAAATGATAGCAGCAAAACCACTAAAACTAGCACTAATTTTGATCTCAAAATAGACATTGCTAAAGGAAATAAGCATTTTCTTTTCTTTGTTTTCTCTTATTTCTGTGATCTTTTGTTTTTATATAATATTCATTTAAAAAACATTTCTCTCTTTCTCCCAACCATAGCTATCCCTTGTAACAAAGAATAAAAAAAAGAAAAGAGTACCTGAGTAAAAACTAACCACATATTGTCCATTTCTGAAAGTATTTGTAATATTTATCATACACATTTGATGGAAAGATTTCCTCCCCAATTGATGGTTTCCCTTTTCATCTTGATGCATTGATTTTGTTCATGCAAAAGATTTTCAATTTCATGTAATTGAAATGATCTATTTTACCTTTTGGATGCCTTTTCAATTACTTGTTTATGTTTTAAAGAACTTTCTTTCTCTCCATCCACTCTTCAACATAAAGGTACTTCCCAGCTTAGTTTTCATTGTTCTCACTTCTAAAGTTCTATGGAAACTACAGATATATGAGGGAATCCAGGTTTATTTAAGTCAATATGAGGTTAGGGGAAATTATGGACTAAGAGATGATACTATGTATGCAACTGAGTTTTCAATATAGACTTGGGAACATAGAAACAGATATGTACTGCTTAGGTAGATTAGGACATAGCTAAAAAGTGAATTTTCCTTCATCACATCTCTATCTAGTTAAAGTAGTACATTTCTTTTCTTTTTTAATTACTGGACAAATTAGCACATTGTAAGGTAGACTGAGAATCAAGAAATGTATTCTAGTATTAGCTCTGTCTTTGACTGATTCCTCATTTTTAAATGAAGGGAATTGGACTATTAAGCCCTTTAAATTCCTTTATGGTTCTGAGTCAGTGAGCTCCTCAAGCAAGTACCATAGCTCACCAAACAAATATCCCCAACAACTAATATTATCTTGCTTCAACGTATTGATGAGACATGTCATTTAGAAATAAGAGATAGGAAGGTGTACTTAGCAGAAATCAATTATATTTTTCCCATTTGCTGATAAGTGTTCCTGATTATCTCTTTCAATGCAAATGAGCTCATTATTTTATAGCTGAATCAAGTAGAAATTTGCATGTTGTCAGAAATTTGCCAAAATGATAATATAGTATAATACCATTAATAATATTGCTTTTTGGAGATAGATGTTCCTAGTCTAAATTATAGTGGAATTTTTGTTATGATGTTTTGTAGTACATAGGAGGAAGGTCCTAAGTCGTGGAGCAATTGTGTTAGTTGACATAGCTAAGTCACTCAGAGACTGACCCTTTTCCCTTCATTGGCTCTATGTCCTTTCATTTTGGTTTTCTTGCTCCACTCACATTATAACTATTGTGTGTCCACCCTAAAACCTAAACACTGGCTGATGTAGGAGATCTTAAAACAATGAACTTGAATCATCGTAGTCTTCACTTCCATAGTGGTACCAACCCAAACTCTAGTGAGTAGGTAGTTGGTAGGTTCTGTGTGGGTAAAAATGTAAAAAAGACAATTGTAAAATGGGTAAAAGAAAGGGAGAAAGGGGTAAGAGATCAATGAAGTAGCCCTGAGTTCTAAGTTAGCTTCTGTTTTATTAAGTAATTGTATCATTTAAAAGAACAGGAATAATAATCAATGCCATTCTGAGTAAATATGGTGCCTTCTTGTAACTTTTTTCACTAGCAATATGTTTATTTGTTCATGGCTAAGTTTTCTTTTGAAGTTACTTGCCTTTATTATGTTGTTCTGAAAAGAACTTTCTCCGAAGAGTTTTCCGAAGAAATAGAATAATATTGTAAAGACAAGCTATACTTGTTTCTAAAAAGTACATATAGCATATATAATTTATTGCTATTATTTCTTACATTTATTAGTGTTATCATCATTGTTATTACTGCATATTTACCCTATTTAACTTAACATTTACATTCCTCTTAGTGACTGTATATGACTCACCCTCCCCAGTTTGTGATAAGCACCCAAAAATACTTATTTGATTGAGTTATCAATATAATTATTTTCATGACTTCACAATTTTTATCTGCATTGTCAGCAACAGTCCAGCATGTAGAAAGACCAAAAGGAACATGACACTTAGAACTAGGCAATATCTGAAACATTCTTGTAAACCTTTCACATTTTCCATGATTTTTATTAAAGTATTTCTGTTTGAAAGATTATAACCCATAGGTTATTATGCTATCAGTATGCCCAAAGGTTAAATGCACAGGTGTTGACTAAATTGGCCTCTTGAAAATAGATATAGCTGGATGAAAAAAGAATTTTGCCTATTCTTGTATCCTATAGTTATATGAGTCAGGTCTCATTGGCTAATTGTTTTAAGTATAGGAAAACTTGGGATATTTTTTCCTTTACAAAACAGAAAATTCCACCCTGAGCTTCTTTGCCAATTTTATTCTATTGATGTATCTGAGTAGAGTTTCTCTACCTTCCCTACACTATAGATAATGAGTCTAAAAAAAACCCACAGGATCTTATTTCCGCCCCCCTCCACTTTATTTTTATTTTAAAATATTTTTTCAGTTACATATAAAAACAATTTTTAACATTCATTTTTTTAAAATTTTGAATTCCATATTCTCTCTTTCCAGTTCTCTTCTCCCTCCTCCCTGAGGACAACAAGCAATTTGATATGGGGTAGACATATACAGTCATGCAAAACATTTCATGATCTTATTTCAAGGGTAAATGAAATGCATATTTTAACACATAAGTAGAGCCCACACAATGATTTAAAGTTTACAAATTTGCCTCGTGGTCTCTGAAAAGGATGAAAATAACTCTAAGTAATCCATACTTTCACCTGATTAGATGAAAATATACCATTTACCTTTAGCCTTGATGCTATTCGTGTGTGTGTGTGTGTGTGTGTGTGTGTGTGTGTGTGTGTGTGTGTGTGTGTGATCAATACTGTGTATTGACTCCAAGGCAGAAGAGTGGTAAGGGTGGGCAATGGGGGTTAAGTGACTTGCCCAGGGTCACACAGCTAGGAAGTGTCTGAGGTCAGATTTGAACCTAGGACCTCACGTCTCTAGGCCTGGCTCTCAATCCACTGAGCTACTCAGTTGCCCCCTTTCATGCTATTCTTAAAGACCTAAAATGATAGAATCAAGCTTGTATTCTTCAGATGAACAAATACAGATAAAATCTAATTAGGAGCGAATATCACTAGGGGGAAAAATAGCTATGTAGTCAATCCCTGCTAAGAGTCCATTTGTTTTGGACAATGCTCAGTGAAAGGCAATTACATTCAACTATAACATTTCTAAGTTATAAGTAGAATTTTAATTTTTAAAATAACTTTCAACAAGTACTTTGGAGTCAAATTCGTTTTCCCTTGTTTTAGATTAGGTGAATTGGGTAGATTGAAGTTTAAAGTTTGTCTTTATTTTAAGATATATCCCTTTTGGGTAAATGTGAACACCTCTCTAAGACTTTTTAATGGACAAAAAATCTTTCCAATAAGATTTTTTTCATGGGAGGGGTGATAGTTCAGAGTATATGAAATCATATTTTTATTAATATTTAGAAGAATCTGTTTCTGATTCAAATTGTAACATTTTTCTTTCTCCCCCTTTAGCTTCCCGCAGATTTCACAAAACTCCACCTCACTGACAGTCTCCACCCCCAGGTGACCCACGTTTCTTCCAGTCATTCAGGATGTAGCATCACTAGTGATTCTGGAAGCAGCAGCCTCTCTGATATCTACCAGGTAAGAAAGTGGTTTGCCTTATTATTTTCCTCTGCTCTCATTTTTCTAAGTATGTGAAGTTTGGCGGGGTGGGAGGGGATGGGTAAGGGGCAAATCATAAAAAATGTGGACTTATAAAAGTGTTTCAATGCACATTATGGTGATATTGCATCCTTCAGTCATTTTACTACTCAACTGAGTAAAATAGTAAATATTCAAAGAATTTAACTCTCCCCCACCCCTCACAAAAATATATTTCTTTTTAATAAAGCATAAGGTTCTCCATAGGGAATTGGAAGATAATTTAGTGAGATCATTTACTCTTGTCAAAATAGCCAAGCAGCATCAATTCCTAGGCAAATCTGAAACAGATGAAAATGTAAATGGAAATTTTAACAAAATAAATAAAAAATACAATGCAACATAGATAATGCTAATTTGTGGTTTTCTAAGCAACATTGCAGCGCATAGGGATCCTTTGTGATATTGATGCCACTTAATTCCAACATTTTGAATTTACAGATGAGGAAACTGAGACCAAGAGAGGTTATATGATTTGCCCAGGAGAAAATAAATTGCACAAGAATAGGACTAGGATTTAAACCTATAACACTTTTTACTATGCCAAACATCCATCCTTTTTAGTCTTCTATACTAGGTGACATAACTTTTTCCTTTTTTAAACCTTTACCTTCTGTCTTGGAATAGATACTAAGTATTGATTCCAAGGCAGAAAAGCAGTAAGAGCTAAGGCAATTGTGGTTAAGTGACTTGCCCAGGCTTGGGAGAGATATTTCCCAGATATCTGAGAGCAGATTTGAACCCAGGCCTGCTGACTCTGAGCCTGAGTCTCTTATCTACTGAGCCACGTGGTTACACTATTACATGACTTTAACAATATTAGGGTTTTTTTTCCCCCTGTCCACAAAAATCAAGGTCCTTTTTCTCACAAAGAAAGAAAAACTCATCTCAAAAATCTATAGTAAAGCAAAACAAATTACTTCATTGACCATGTCTAAGAGAAAACAAATAAATAATATATGTCATTCTATGCTCTCAGTCCATCATCTATCTTTCCATTAGAACACAAGAAGGAGGTTTCATCATGGGCCTTCTGGATTCTCATTAGTCATTGCCTTGTAGGTGATCTAATTTGGAAAAATAATAGAAATTTAAAATAGTGCTGTAGAACAAACATGCTATTGACTCTGTTTTATGTAATAGAGGAAATATATAAGTTTTACTTGGAATTGCTATTTCTGTGTAGAATAACTTGAACTGGGGTCCTGAGTCTTTTTGGCTTTTGAGACCATAAAGTCCATGAGGGTAAATGCCTGCTTTTAAAAAAAAAAATCTTGATATCCCCATTGCCTATACATAGTAAACACTTAGTAACTCTTAATAACTCATTATGAATTGAATTATATCATGATTACTGGATTATTTCCAGGGCTTAGAGGTTTTACTCATGAGTTTTTCAGAGTAAATTTCTAAATATTTCCATCAAGATTTATTAAATAATTAAAAAAATTTTATGCCTCAATGGCACAGAGAAGAGAGAAATGATTAAGAAATTTGTTCTTGGCATCTTCTGATAGCTCTTCAAAATGCTCTTAACATTTGTAGTGGGAAAAAAAATTACGCATTGGTAACCACTGAGAAGAAAATACAGACATTTCTCCTCTCCTTTTGCTCCTTGGCATCTCCAAACTTTCATCATTAGTACTAATTTGTCGATGATTCAAAGACATCAGTAAGAAAATTTACAACTAAAATTCCATGTATAATAAGTCAACTTATGACAGTGTTTGAATAGTGAGAAATTGTGATTTATTGAAAGGAAATATAGTTCAGTCTTCTTTCTAAGGTTGTTACAAGATCACTACCATATTTTGATAGTGTTCAGTTTCTATTTTAGAAGGAATTATGCAAAGTAACCTCTCGATTGGGATTCTATTTATGTCAGGGTCGCCAATTAAACCCAAAGTGAACTGGATTCAGAAAATATAGAATTTTGACTTTTAAAAGATAACTCATGCTTTGCATTTACTTTTGAGTAATTTAAAAGGTGTGTCAGAAGTGCTTTCTTCCTGGGCTTTTAAACATTTTCATTATTAAATGCATTTTACTCTGTTAGCTATAAATGCAAACATTTACTAGCTTCCTAGAGTCATCATGTTCTATTTTAACGAAAAGTTAGTTGCAATTAAGATGTTTATTGTTCCTTAACATTATAGACGTCCTGTTTTTAAATTCATTTTGTAATGATGTTGAACACCCATGCCTTATTAGCAAGCTCAAATTAATTTAAAGATAATGGTATGTACTGTATATGTCTATATCTTTAGACCTATCTTATGTTACATATACTGAGGCTCATTATTGTAATAATATCTTGCCATATGTATAAAGCGAAACGGTTGCATAGGCAAATAATCGAAACGATAAATTCTAAACACTAATGCCTGTAGAAAATTCTCTCTACTCTTGGAAACTTGGGGCTGGGCTATGAAGTTCTGTAAAAATGAGGAAGGGTATTTGCCCAGAGTTCCCTACCTTCATGCCATAGCTTAGTAACTTAATACTATGGCTCTGACATCTTAACTACCCAGAAATTTTGATTGTGGTAGAAACAGAACAGAATCCTCATACTACCTTTTCATTCCATTGGTCAATACAAGGTTAATGTATTCAGATATCAGACCGTAACCCAGGGCCTTAAATTGTTGAGTATTGTCAATGTAGAGTAATTTTTATTTTTACATACATCATATTTATGCAATATACATATATGTGCATATGTAAATCTGTGTGTGTATGTCTGTATTTGGAAAAGGATTAGTTCATTGAATGTGCATACATTAAATTCTGTGAGAAACTTTCTTTTTGAAACAGATCCTTTAAAGAAAATGTAATCATGAATGTTTCTCCTTTTTTGTAGTTGATATAAAAGAATGAAATATAAGGGACTTCTTTAAGTGATGATTAAATACATCTGTTTTCTTTTATATTATACTATTTCATTGCCCTGCCTCCATAATATTTCTCTTATCTGAGATATGGGTATTTCCAATATAATATTTTTTAAACATAAGCTATCACATGTACTTATGGAAATTGCTGAACAATACCTTTTAGGCAGAAGGAAATCAGACTGAAAAACATCCTAGACATCTTTGTTGGGGAAAAGAAGCTAAGTTCTTCTAGTCACCAAGATGCTATATGAAATCCAACAATAGGGACTGGGATTGGGGCAGGAGTTTTAAATTTTTTTTTATGTAGAGAGCTGTCAAGGAGAAGCCCTCTCTTTTCTGCAACTAAAAGTCAAGTGCCAAAAGCACTTTGATTTTTAGTTCCATTGATTTCTTTGCCCAGGAGCAGAGAACCTATATCTGTCAGAGGTGGGACTTGAACTCAGCCTAGTTAAGTAAGTTGAGTACTAAGCATAACTAGCTTAATAAACATTTTTAAAGCATATTCTAAGATCCTGGAACTGTGCTAAGAACTAGGGATGCAAAAAAAAAAGGAAACCACAGTCATGTCCTCAAGGAATTTAGAGTTTAATTAGAGAGAGTATGCAAACAAATATGTACATATAAGTTAGATAAGGGGTAACAAGAAATAATTAAGAGAGGGAACTTGCTAGAATGAAGAAGGGATTTGAGTCAGATCTTAAAGGAATCCATGGAGATTAGTAGGCATGATTGAAGAGGGAGGGAGGGAGGGAGGGAGGGAGGGAAGGAGAGAGAGAGAGAGAGAG
>NC_058135.1:110888455-111063544 GCF_016433145.1 Gracilinanus agilis | reverse complement strand
GAGAGAGAGAGAGAGAGAGAGAGAGAGAGAGAGAGAGAGAGAGAGAGAGAGAGAGAGAGAGAATTGAACCTGCACTTAGGCAAAATCACACTGATATCTGATTGGAGTGGGGAGAGACAGGCTATTACAATAAACCATGCAATTTAGCAGTGGCAGATGAGAGAAGGGGGCATATAAACAGATAATTGTAAAGGTAAAATCAATAGATCTTGGCAACATATTAGGTATTGAAGGTAAGAGATAGTGAGGAATCCCAGATGCCTCTTAGGTTTTGAGCTTGAGGGACTGAGAGTTTGGTGTTGCCCTCTTCAGTCATAGGGAAGGTAGGAGGGGATGAAAGTGAGCAAGTTTAGGGGAAAAGAAAATTAATTCTTTTTTGGATATGTTTATTTTAGGATGTCCATTGGACCTCTAGCTCACAATGTCTGAAAGGCAGTTGGAGTTCCAAGACTGAAAATCAGGCATGAGGTTGGAGCAAAATAGTTAGATTGGAAATCATCAAAATAAAGTTGGCAATTAAATTAATTGAAATTGATGAGATCAAGAAAAGAAGTTGTAGAGAGAGAGAAGAGGAGAGGAGAGAGAAGAGAAGAGAAAAAGAACTAGGATGGAACCCAAAGGGTTCTTATAAGTAGTTATATTTCTATATAGTTCTATAGGTAACTTATAGTTAGGGAACTTGATCTGCTAGAAGATCCCACAAAGGAGACAGAGGGGTGGTCTGTGGAGGAGAAGTAGGAAGAGTGTGTTTTGAAAACTCAGAGAGAGGAAAGTATCCAGGAGAGGGTGATTAAGAGTATCAAAAACAACAGAAAGTTCAAGGAGAGTGAGGACTGAGAAAAGGCCATTGGATTTGGAAACTAAGAAATAATTGGTAACTTTAGAGAGAGCAGTTCCGGCAGGATGATAAGGTTTGAAGCCATGACCGTAAGGGTGTTTTAAGGGAGTGAAATGAGAGAATGTAGAAGTACCTATTATAGATGACCTTTTCAAGAAAGAAGAGATATCAGATTGTAGTTAGCAGGAATGGAAGAATTACTTGAAGAGGGTTTTTTGGTAATTGTTTTTTGGTTGTTTTTGTTTTCCAGAATGGGGAAAGCAGTGGGAGATGATTTAGTGAAAAGAGATTTAAAATAAGTGATGAGAGGGGATGACAGGGTGCAGTCTGTTGCAAGAGATGGGATGGAAGGGCATCACTTGAACAGGTGGAGAGGTTAGTTAGCCTTAGTAAGGAGTAAGGCCACCTCATCATGTAAGACAGGGGTGAAGGAGGAGACAGTAGCAGGAAGGCATCAGAGTGATAGATGAGGAAGAGAGTAGAAAAAGAAACTCATGATGAATGGCCTCAATTTATTTTTATTATTTTTTTTGTAAAATATGAATCAAGGTTCTCATCTAAGAGAACAAGGGAAAGGAGAGCAAGAGATTGTCGAGGAAAGATGAGCTGCTGTAGGACAGCGAATTAATAAGGAGGTATAGTGGAATGCATAACCGAATTGAGGGCTGGGTTGAGGTTGTATAACAAATTTTTAGTGGACCCAAGTCAGAACAGTTGTGATTATGTGATTTTTTTTATCCTCCTTTGTTCAGCAGTAGATGTGTAGGAGTGAAGGTGGCAGATGGTGAGAGTGATCCAAGTCTGAAGCTTTAAAGGGTATAATCAGTGATATGATAAAGAGACTGAGGATGGAAGGGAGGAGAGAGTTGAATTGTTTCACCCTGGGGTCAAGGTGAGGAAAAGAAGAGTGGTTAGTGCAGAGGAGACTGCCAGGAAGGGGACTAAAGGGTCAAAGAATTGGAGGTCACACTGCAGACTTAAGAGTGGCACTTTGTAAGGGAAGACAGAAGAAGTTTTTTTTGTTTGTTTTGTTTTGTTTTGTTTTGTTTTGTTTTTTGCTTTCTAAGTTAATCCCAGGGATATGAAGTTATAAATGTTTTTATCCTGGGCTTAGTAGAGCACATTAATTCCCTTCTTGGTCAAATTCAGAAATTTTGAAATTCATACTTCCAACTTATAGGTAAGGTACTTTTTGCTTGGTAATTATGTAGAACAGTTAATTATCTAAACACTTTCCAGATGAAATTGAAAGTGGTACCTGAGTGCTTATTGATAATAATAGAACTGTGTTCTGATGTTTCCTTTTCAGTCAATTAGTATCTTGGTTAAATGAATTAATCATCATTGCCTACCATTTCAGTATTTACTATTTTCTTAATTTGTTATTGAAATTTTGTTTATATCATTTCGAGAACAGCTATTTTCAGAGAAAACAGATTCATGGATCTTTTAAAAAATAAATCATGCAACTGAATCTTTAGATGTTTTCAATATTGATCTGAGAATATTTCTTTTTAAATATTAATGTAGAAGCTAAATCTTTGTGTCAAGTGTTGCATGAGAAAGATAAATTCATTTAGTATGAGAATTGAATTCCTAAAGAACTTTATGGGCTTTTTCTGTGGGGAGAATACAGTTGGGGGCTCTTTTTAATGAGAACATTTTAAGGTGGTTGTTTTTAATGTGTCTTCTAGAATGAGAGGGTTTCAGACACAGATCAAGCTAAGTTATGCCGCTCCTTTAAGTTTGCCAGAAAGAATGTAGCCAGAGTACTCTTTGTTTATGTACTAGAAGGTGCATGTTCAAACTCTTTCATCTTTTATTGGCTTGGAAAAGTAAAAGGCATTTCATCGTGGCTTCTTACACTTAGGGACTACTTTCTCAATGAATGCATGAGTATTTATTGAATCTAGAAGCTATTTGACATTGAGGGAAGCTGAGCCTGTGAGAATTTTCTCCAAACTAGGCAAGGTGGGGACTATTGTTTTTGCTTTTTCCCATGATGTCTTTGCATTGCTTTTCTTTATCCTTCAAACAGATTGTACACTTTCCGGCTTCATAACACGTCCTCTTGTGTGTTTTTCCTGATATGGTGAACAATCAGAGTTGCCAATGAAAAGTGGGAAACAGGGTGGGGTAGGGTATTGTTGCATAAAATATAGTTATAATTCACTTTGCTGAAAATTCTCTGTAAATTGCATTATGTTTGAAATGCACTGGTGAACTTGTCATGCAAAGAAATATGCTATAAAAGTAACGAATCCTTTTGTAAAATGAATAGTCACTCCCTTATTTGTCTTGGTTTTTTTTTTTTTACAATGTGTTTTAAATGTTATGTATTGAATGTATTTTTTTTAATGTGTCTTATATTCCTAACATGGAATGTAGCTGTATAAGATAGATCATTTCCGGGAGGTTTTCTTTGCTTCCATAGAGCAGTCTGAATTTCAGTGGCTCAGTGATTAAGTATGAAGGGTCAGGAGGCGGTTTTCAGGAAAAGTTCTCAGATGAAGATAATTTATTCAGAAGCCTTATATCAGCACCTGCTCTGTGAATGGCCTGTTGCGAATTCTGGATGTGTGGGAGGGATTGTGGTGTAGTAGAAAGAGGCCCGGGTTCTAGTCTTGGATCTGCAGCTAACTTTTTTGGGTAAGTCATTTAATTTCTGACCAGTGGTTTTCTTGCCTGTAAATAGTGAAGTTGGATCAGATGGTTTGTAGGGTTCTAGCTGAAGCACAATGACGATGACCAGCAAAGTTCCATGGAATGTCAACCTTCTTGGTAGTGAGTGTAGCTTTTTGTTTTTCCTCTTCTCTTCTGGAGGAAAAATAAGATAATGATATTAAATAACATGCCAGTCCTCTCATGCCAAGAATGTGCATAGATCTCACTTCTCATTGTAGCATCGTGGTCATTTGTTATTTTTGAGCTTTGTTCAGGGGATATTGTCGCCTATGTTTTATGAAACCTGGAGAACTTTGTTTAGAAGTCTGATCACCTTAGAATTCTAAATTGACAGGATGTTTCCATTCTTAATGAGGAAAACATATAAATAATGTGCTCATTCCCTTTTCTACATTAATTTTAGTGCCTTCTTTCAAAAATTTCCCTCTTTTACCTGTTTGTAGTTAGATATTTGCCTATTAGCTTGAGTTCTCAGAGAACAGGGAACAGTTTTTGGTCTGTTTGAGGCTTTTTCTGCCTTTTTTTTTTTTTTTTTAAATATCCTCAGTGCTTCTCACATAATTGATGCTTATTGGCTGGCCTATGCTGTATGGTATTGATCGAGATATATGCTTCATTTCCTGCATTATAGGGAAATAACAAAGAACACACTGGGGAAAAAATAAACTTTAGTCTGTCCATTTCATACAAGTCCAATTTTGTGGCGAAAGTTTAGCTGGTATAAAAAACAATGTATTAAATATTGGTTATATTTATCCATCACTACATTTCTTTTTGGCTGTCTCATCATGAAGTAAAGATGTCTTGGGCTCTTGAAGTTTTTTTCCCAGAGAAATACAATCTCTGCAAGTTGTATAAAATGGGGTGAAAGTTTCACTTTTTTGAGTTAGGCTATGTGTCTGTATTCCTAGACCCTGTCTAGGGAAATGAAAGAGAGTATATATTGGCCTGGCTGATGAAAATCTCTTGTAGCATGTGATTTAGTGTCCCATGGATCACTTGGAGCTTCTTTATCTATGAGACTCTATTTTGGAACTATCAGAAATGCTATCATCTCACCTATACCTGGTCCAATGTCAGGACTCTGATGATCAGATCATTTCCAGGGAAGGAAGGATGGAGTAGATTGAATTAGAATAGAAATTCATGGAGCTGAAAGATGAACCTGTATTTAAAAAGCCTCCACAAATAGGATTCAGTTGGAAAAGAAGCATAAACTAGATGGCAGGTTGCTTTATAGCATATTCTGTTTTCATTCTTTCTAGATGACAAAGTACAGCTAAGATTCCTTTGAATCAAAAGAAGTAGTTGTTCATCACATAAAAGATTTCTGATCAATAACACACATAACATTCACCGACTGAAAAAGACTATTGTTCCTAATGTGAGACACTACATACTTTTGCAAAAGTCTATTCAATTGGATGGAGAGGAGAAATTAATGTTAGTCATTTGGTATCTCATGAAATAGGTTCGGACTTTTTTTTTTTTTTTTTTTTTTTTTTGAGAAGGAGGTTTTTGATTCATGGGGCTTTTTTGAGGGACTTTTTTGACAAAATCTATTGCCTTTTCAAATTGAGGTGATAGTTTGAGGTTTATGTTGAAGTGTAAGAAATACCCATAAACAACTTTAACAACAAGTTATGAGAAATACTCGCAGAATCATAGAATTTTAGTGTTAGATGAGACTTTTTACATATATGATTCAATAGTTTTCTCCCTTGTATAGGTTGTAAAACTGAGACCAGATATGTGATCAGTCAACTAACATTTTAGTAAGTGTCTTTTATAATGTTGTGACTGTGCTAAGTTCTTGATAAAAAGCTCAACTAAATTAGCCAGTGACACATTAGTCTGTGGATCTGATGTTTAGCTGGAAGAAAAGAAGTTTCAGGGGAACAAGATAGCTGCAGTTAATTATTTGAATGGTTGTCATAAGAAAGGAGGATTAGACTTTTTCTCTTTGGCCCTCTGGGGCAAAATGAAGAAAAGATAGGAGTTGAAGAGAGGAAACTGCAAGACTTCAGGTCAAAGAAAACTTCTTAACATTTTGACTCATCCAAAAAGTGGAGTGTGCTGTACCTGAGAGGTAGAGGTAGTACCTTCTTTTTGAAGAGCTTCAGCTTCTAAATGACCACTTTTCAGGTATGTTAGAGGGGGGGAAGGAAGGAGTGGTGTTTTCATTTGACCTTTCCAACTCTAAAAATTCTATATGACTTGCAGTTTCAAGTACATGAATCCCAACAGCATGTAGTCACTTGAAATAAATTATGGCTCTGAATGGCTTCACACTGAGTTCCTAGAAATGAATATTTTCCCTGGGAATGGCAAGAGAAGTTTTAATAGCAATGAGGGTTTGTTGTTGTTGTTGTTGTTTTGTTGTTTTTGTTGTTTTGCATTTTTTGAATATTTGGTCTCAACTGAAATATCTAAAAACCAGATACTAAATATTTATAATATTTTAGCACTATGTTTGCCAGCTAGGGTCAGAGAGAAAGAAATTTCACATTTATATGCCCCCTTCACCATAATAAAAAAATGAAGAGAAGTGAAAAAAATACCAAAAAACTTAAATTGATATCATCAGAATAAACTTTTTAGGTAACATGCTTTCTAATCTTGTTCTTCTATACATGTGCCCTAATCATTCAGAGAAAAATCTAGCCTTCATGCAGTGTCACAGTTAATAATAATAAGCATGATAAGACCTTTTGAGCATTCCTATACCTTAATTAAATGATGTTGTTATTGTTCAATCACTCAGTCATGTTTGACTTTCGGTGACCCCAATGGACCATAACAGATTATGGAGTTTTCTTGGCAAAGATATTGAAGTGGTTTGTCATTTCTTTCTCCAGGGAAACAGAAGTTAAGTGACTTGCATAGACTTAAAACAGCTTATAAGTGTCTGAGGTAGGATTTGAGTTCAGGTCTTCCTTTCAGTGCTCTATGCATTGAGTCACCTTGCTGCCTCCACTTGAGTGGTAATTCTGTCTGCTAATTTAAATTTGCTAAATTTGAGTCTACTTTGCGTTTGATGCCCAAAGCAAAGTCAATTGACTTTCCACTGCACTGACTTGACCCCTCACTTGGCGCTGTGTGTGTGTGTGTGTGTGTGTGTGTGTGTGTAAATATGTACATAAATACATAGAATATATAAGATCTAGAGCTGGAAAGTCCCATTCAACCTCCTTCATCTTTGGAGATGAGCAGATTAAATTCTGGGCAAGTGAGTTGGCTTGTTTAATGTCACAGAGGCATTCTATGGTTGAATTCTAAGGTCATCCAGTCAGTAAGTAGAAGAGGAAAGACCTGAACCCCAAGGTCCCTGAAAGAGACACCCATCCTCTTTCTACAGTGAAAATTTGAAGAAGAATACACCTCATTGTTCAAATGAACAGAGCCAAAAAAGTAACTAGTTTGTGTTTAGTTACAGCATTTACTGGCTTCAGAACTAAGGTGGTAACAACAGCAAATGCTGATCTCTGTTACTTTATCCACCACTTTGTCAGATTATCTAATGACAACTTCTTTGACCTCCCTCTGTGCCTTCTAGTAACTCATGATGTGCCTTGGATTTTTAAGTCTGACTGCATGTTTTTAAGGGCTTCCCAGTTCAATCTGCATAAATCCTTGTGAGTAATACAGCATTATGTGTCCTCACCTTCAACCCTTCTGTTTACAATTGAGTTATCTAGGATTTTCTGTTAAGTCTATTATTTACACAAAGGGATAAGCCTGAGATTTTTAGCTTTCCTCTCTTTGGTCTCTGGCTACTGTACATGTTACATATATTGCTAAGAAAATCCCAAATGGGGTCACAAAAAGTCAGACGTGACTGAAAACTGACTGAAGATAGCACATATGGTTCTGGAAAAGAAATCTTTCTTAGAGGCTGTTATTGGAAAGATTTTTTTTTAAGACAGCATTTGTAGCTTATAGTGCTTATAGATGAAGCTTTGTTGTTGCTCTTCAGTTATGTCTGACTCTGAACCCATTTGGGATTTTCTTAGCAGAGTTATTGGAGACGTTTGCCATTTCCTATTCCAGCTCATTTTATAGATGAGAAACTGAGGCAAACAAGGTTAAGTAACTTGTCCAGAGTCATATAGCTAGTTCCATTTCAGAATTTTAGACACTAAAACCAATGTTTTTTTTTTCCTATAAAAATTTCTATTTTGAATTTTGCACTTTCCTACATTTCTTCTCATCATCTTGTAGTCTCCTTTATACAAATGATTCCAACATCTTTAATTTTGTTGGGAAGTCTCCTTTTTTTTTTTTGTCCAGTTGGTTTGACCAAAATTAAAGAATCGATATTAAAATTAAAGAATTGCACCAGTGTATGGCACTTGTGATGTGGTGTTGAAAGGCATTATTTAGTTCTTTACTTATATTTCAAGTTGTGACTTGTGTAAGTTGATACTCATAGATATTTAGCTGGTAAGGTTCACCTTCCATATATCCATCTAAACTGTCTTTAATTTTAGAAATAAATCTTCTCTTCTCCCTTCTAGGTTATCTCTTATAGGGTAGCATAATAGAGCAGAGTGAATGGTTGTTGGATTTCAAATCAGAAAAATATGGGTTAAAGTCTTCACTCAGATACTTATTAGCCCTAGGGTCATGGGCAAGTCTGTGAACCTCCCTGAGAGATGCCATTTTCTCATATATAATAGGAGAATGAGTCTTGTCATTGTCTACCTTGAAGACAGTGGTGAAGATTCCACTGAGAGAGTAATGTATAGGAAAAGTTATGTGTGTGATTTTTCTTTCTGTGCTTAAAAATGCCTGTGTGTGTGTGTGTGCCCACTATTAAGCCTTTAAAGCTTAAAACTGCCATAAGATTTTTGGGATATCATGTATTTGGCATTGAAACACTACATTCTTTGATAATGTTCTTGGCTGTTGAATCTTTCATCCTAAAATTTTATCTCTGTCTCTCTGTCTGTGTCTGTCTGTCTTTCCCCCCACCTCTCTCTGTCCTTTTCTGTTACTATCTCTATCTCCTTACCCATGATCTCACAGATAATAAATGGCAGAGATTTAAGTTGAACCTAGATATTCTGACTCTTAAGACCAGTGTTTTTGTTATTGCACCATTGTCTTGGAAACAGAGCTGGATTTAGAGGTGGGGGTTTGTGTTCAAATTCTGACCCGTTACCACCTTATAATATTGGGCCACCCATTTAAGATCTCTGAATACTGGTTTCCTCACACATAAAATGATGGGAGTTAGATTAGATGGGTCCAATTTTATATTTACAAAATCATAATTTGTACTTTTCGTCATTTAATTAAAAGAAACAATATCTAGTAATTTTTGCTTTAGAAAACCTACATAAGATATAGGGATGGGGAATATACCTGTGCTGTTGCTATTGGAAATTCCCAGATGAAGAACTCCTTTTATCAGTTGAGACTGGCATCTTTTCTGTAGTTTACATTCCTTATCAGTTGTCTAGAGCACTTAGAGATTGTCACATATCTAGCCATATTCATAGGCAGGATTATTCCTTCTTAGGGTAGATAGTAAGATAGTGGAATTGAGCAGAGCCCATATCTTCTTCCCCTGACCAATGCTGTTTCATCATTATAATATTAACCCATTTAAACTAAACCTTCACATTGCAAAAATCCTGTTGCAGTTAAAACATGGGAATCTATTGAGTGAACTCCTTCCTTTGTTTGTTATATCTTATATTAGGTTTTTTTTAAAATTTATCCAAGAAGGGGGCCTGCTGGTCTATCATGATAATTGATAAGTATATAGATAACTTTTAAGGGTCCATTTAATCATGTGTAGAATATTTGAGTTTTAAGGGATTATCGCGTTCTAAATGAATATCATTCTATCTTTTCAGGCCACAGAAAGTGAGGCTGGTGATATGGACCTGAGTGGGCTGCCAGAAACTGCAGTGGATTCAGAAGATGATGATGATGAAGAGGACATTGAGAGAGCCTCAGATCCTTTGATGAGCAGGGATATCGTTAGAGATTGCTTGGAGAAAGACCCAATTGACCGGACAGATGATGACATTGGTAAGTTGGCATGACGAAAAGAGTGAAAGAAGAGTTTAAAGCGTTTAATCATCATCCATTTTCCAGGCAGCAAACTATGTAACAGATCTTCTCATGCAGGGATTGTGGAAGGCCTCTAAAATGTCTCAGTTCTGGCTCAGACTCTGCTCCTTAATAGTTGGTGATTTTAGGGCAAATGTCTAGGGGTTTTGTTTTGGTTTTTTGAGCCTATTTTTTTCACATATAAGTTAGAAATAGCCACACATGAGATAATGTGTGTGCAGAAAGCACTTTGACAAAGCATTATACAATTGTAAGGAATTGTTAGTATTATTAAGTATATAAAACATGAATGTATTATGAATTAATAATAATAACAAACAATGGAAATAGGTACCAGACCTTTGATGGCACTCTTACATGGATCTCCCAGTTCAGAAAACTGCCTCTGCCGGTGCACATCAGCACCTACCTCGATCCCTGCAGGCTGAAATTGTTCCCAGGTGCACAAAGGCTACGTATTCCAAAAGGAGAACTTTGATTAACTCAAGTCAACCTGGCTTGCTTAAACCATGCTACATTATCCACCGTGGTGCATTGCCTCTACACTAAATAATAGCGTAGATGAAAAATTCAGAACAGAATTGAATGAATATAAATCAACTTAATTTTTAAAATTCTGCTTGTATTATTTAGTAGTCTGCAAACAAATGTCATAAAATATATTAATGATACTTTTAAATACCCATTAATGATCACTATTTTAGTAGTAGTAGACTTCAGAGCTCGTAATGGGAAGAATAGTGGACCTGGAATCAATGAAGATCCTAGTTTGAAGTACACTCCTCTCTGAGCCTCAGTTTCCTCATGTGGAATGGAACAAAAATATATGCTTCATTTGTAGTTCCATGGATCAGAAAAGATATATCAGCTGTTTATTACTGTTGTTTTTGTTATTCAAAGAAAGACATACAGTTTCTGCACTTCCAAATGAAGGGATTGGATTAGAAGGGCTCTAGCCTCCCTTCCCCCTGTACGTCCAGGATTCCTAGACTTCTTATGAGCAATGTAATTGTATTAATTCGCTTATAAGTGATTTCTCCATTAAGACATACTTCTACTAAGAGTAAGTTTCCCTTTGTTTTAGCCTGGCAAAGAGAAGATTCAAGGGAGAATGTGGTAGCTACAGACAAATATTGGACAGATTGTCCTCAGGAGGAAGGATTAGAATTGTCTTATTTAGCCTCAGGCAGAATGAGGTACAGTAGAAGAAAGTTACTATGGCAAATATTAGCTTGATGTCAGAGGGGAGTTTTCTCGTAATGGTTTTTTTGGTGCTTGTGGTATCATTTCAGTTGTTTCCAGCTCTTCATGACCCCATTTGGAATTGTCTTGGTAGAGATAATGGAGTGCTTTGCCATTTCCTTTTCTAGCTCAATTTACAGGTGAAGAACTGAGGCAAATAGGTTTAAATGGCTCGCCCAGAGTCACACAGCCAGTAAATGTCTGAGGTCAGATTTGAACTCCTGAAAATGAGTCTTCTTGACTAGTGTTCTATCCATTGTACCACTCAGCTACCCTCCTAGCGATTAAAGCTGTCCAGAAGTGGAATGGGCTGTGTAAGAGATGATAGTATCCCCTTCTTTGGAAGTCTTATTAAGTGGCGCTCCAGGTACTACCTATGTACACAAATAGAGGCAAAAGACAGTATCTGACTTCAAAGAACTTACTAAGTGATGCAGTATATAAACTATTGGGTCTGACTTCAGCAAGAACTAAGTTGAAATATTGCCTCAGGTACTTAACTATGAGACCATGGGCAAGTCACTTACCTTCTTTCTCAGTTTTCTCAATTGTGAAATGGGAATAATAAAAGAATTTGCTTCTTGGGATTGTAATGAATACATAATGAAATAACATTTGTTAAATGCAAAAGTGCTGTATAAATGTTATAGCTAATAAGCAAACAAGAAATATGAATAAATAGGAAATAAGAGAGAGAAGGTACTAAAATTAAGAGAGATGAGGGGAAAGACTTCTAAGATGAGATTTTAGTTGGCATTAACAGAAACTCGTGAACAAGTAGGTAGAGATGAGAAGTAAAAATATTCTAAGCATAGAAAACAGCCAGAGAAAGTGCCTGAAGCTTAGAAATGGAGTGTCTTGTCCAGAGCACAGCCAGGAGACCATTGTCGATGGATCCACGGGTAGTATGTGTTAGAGAGTAAGACATTAGAAGTTTACATGGTAGAAGGGTTCTTAGTTAGGAAAGACTTTGAACAGCAAACAGAAGATACTACTTTTGAACTTGGAGGCTGGATAATCACTTTTTGGCCATTGGAAATTCCATTTGTGTTTGTGTTTTGATAGACTGACCATTGAGATCCCTCAAATTCTGAGGGAAAAGGCTCAAATTCTGTGATTCTTTGATCTTTGATACTGTGAATAGTAAAACAGTGAACTGGGAATTACCAGGCAAAGCTGTCAAGTATGGGAAATTTGTCTTTGTTCTCAGATCTCCTTTTGGTCCCTTTCTACTGTTTGAAAATCTAATATTAGGTTGTTGATATTGTTATAGTTCTTGTTATTGCAGTGATACCCTCTTAGTCCCAAGAGCTGAAGGGGAGCTGGTGAGAGGCACAACAGTATTCTATACTGATAACAAATGTGTAAGAACATCTTCTGTGTTAGGCCAGTGAATCCCATAATTCTGGGAAGAGCCACTAAAAATGGCATCTTAGAACTGAAGCAACTTTGTTACCCATCCATATAAATTTACCTGCATCCTGAGAAACCTTTTTCAGGGAGAGTGATTCTTCTGGAAATCTGATATGTGCTGAGGTCCTTCCTATAGGTTGGGTTGGGTTCCAAGAATAGACTATAGCCTCTGAGGCAACTTGGTAGAGTTCCTGGATAAAGCCCTAAGCTTAAAGTCTGGAACATCTGAGTTCTGATTCTGCCTTAGGTACTTGATCAGCTAGCTGTATGATGCTGGATACATCACTTGACTTCTCTGAGCCTTAGATTCCTGTAAGATATGTGGGTTGCCTTCAGTGTCCATGAAGGTCCTTTCTAGTTTGAAATCAATAGTCTTAGTATTTGGTGGGTCTGTGACTTGGGAGCAGAATAAGTGGTAAAGAAACTTCAGGGGGAGCTTTCTCTATTAGAAATGGGGATTCAGGACTCTTGTGTCTCTGGGGCCTCGTTTCTCTATTTACCAACTCTAAGACCTTGATCAAATCATTTAACCATTCTGAGCCACAGAAGATCCTGACTTCCTAAAGCAGGGATTATTCTTATACCATCTACTTCTTAAGGGTTTTGTGAAGAAAGCACTTTGTAAGCCATTAAGCACTCCATAAATACTAATACTAGCTCTGTGTGTGTGTGTGTGTGTGTGTGTGTGTGTGTGTGTGTGTGTGTGTGTGTGTGAGACAGACAGACAGACAGGCACAGACACACAAATAGAGACAGAGAGAAAGAAACAGATAAGCAGAGAGAGAAAGGAGACAGACAGACAGATAAAACTATTTGTTTTCAGTGAAATCTGCCAACATATGCTATATGTAGATATTAGGAACTTAAAGACAGGTAATAAAAGTAACTCGAATTATAGCTATTTTGGAGAAATTTCCCCCTTCATAACTGCCATTGCATATTAACAATTAAATATAAATTTATTTATCTGATTAATTTTACCATTCTTCTCTATAATACTAGACTATTCATATATATATTTCACCTTCTTTTCCTCCTGTAATATTATTGGATAATAATCTTTTTTTTTTAATTAGAACATCACCTATGAACAAACTCTTTCCCCTGATTTATCATTTTCCAAGATCATCTATGTGTTTTCCTAGTTATAGAGAAAGACGTGGGCTCTAAAGCTATGTATAGATTTTAGGTTCTTTATCATTCTGAGGAATTTAAACCTTGTACTTTGGTACTTGGAAATTGGCTGCTGTCCACAGATCACCAAAAGAAGGATTGAATACGCCATCTATTATTGTCTAACTCACATTTATATATAATTTTAAAGTTTTCAAAGAACTTTCTTTACAATAACCCTGTGAAATAGAGTAGCAGACCTATTACTTTATAGTTAAAGAGAAACAGCCTGGTACAAACATTGGCTCTGGAGTCAGAAGAACTAAATGCAAATTCCACTGCCCTGGACATTTATTCCTTGACCCTCAGTTTTCTCAAGTGTAAAATAGAAAGGGCTGAGAGGGAGTTGCTTAGATACTACTAAGGTCCCATGGAGCTCCAGATCTACAAAGCTCTTTCTACTATACTATACTTTCTCTTATTTATTTTTCATTTTAATTTTCTCACATCATTATCTATGGTGAATTAAAGCTCTATGAAATGTAAATTATTTTCAGGAGACTAAATAATTTGCGAATATAAACTTGAATATGTAAATGTTATCATTTAAATGATAGCCATTTAGCATAAGATATAATGTATAATAGAACCAAAAGAGATTTGGAAATATTTCATAGCCCATTTCTCCAAAAATAAAACTAAATTTACTTTTGAAATCCTTTGCCCAGTCAGTGTTGTAAATTTGTTCTTTTAGCCTTTCTTTAATTTTTGTCTACTTTGATATGAAATGCAGATACATTAAGGCTAGTTTTTGATATGGTCATTTTAAAATTACTTCTTCCTTCCCTCCTCCACTTTTCTTTCCAAGAAAAAGTATTAGCTTCATTAAGTTTTTATGGATGTTTCACCTGAAACAATATCACTTGGGCCTCCCAGTTGGAGCTGGGGGTAGCTTCATCCCTACACAGTGGGATTCGAATTCATATCTTCAAGTCTATCAATTAATCCATTGCATTGAGCCTTCATCCATAACTCACTCTTTTTCCAGTGTTGGCCAAGGGGTGTAGGTGATTTACGTTTTTTACCTCCATTCATTTAGCTGACTTCAGTATCAGTGATCAATTGTTAACCCAATTGGTATCATTGGACCAAGCAGAGTCCAGCCACTTTGTAAATCTACATATTTTCTCAGTTTCTTATTTAGAGAGGACTGTTTACACCCCTCTCCAATGTACTATTGAGGTTCCTAATCATGGCATTCTTATACCTGAAGTTTTTGAAGTGTTTGGGAGGGCAGCATATGATCTGGCCAGTCCTCCTAACCTGGAAAGTAGAACCTGATGGTATTTCTGTCCAATAGGGACCAGCCTACCTAATTCTCAAGAGTAGCATTAGTAGATTAACTAGAGGGGGATAAGTTTTGGAGTATAACAGCTCTCAAAGACAGAGCTAAAGAATTAGCAGTATGAATTTTTGGGAAAAGTACCAATATTGACAAATCATCTATCTTTGAAATTTGTTGCCATCCTCTAAGGAACATGGAATCAATCAATTTAGAGCTGGAAGAGACCCTAGATGTTATTGAATCTAATGCCTTCATTTTACAGATGAGGAAACTGAGGCTGGGAAAGTTTAATTGACTTGCTCAGAGTCACAGAGCCAGTGTCTACCTGAGGCAAGATTGGATCCAGAACTTCTGGTCTCCTGGCTTTGTTGTCTATCCTCTATGCCATCCAGTAGCCTATATTAAAATATTAAACCGTGGAGCACCCATTAAGCCTAGTATTTAATATATTTTGGCTGCAGCAGAGAGTGTATAGAGGGTAGTAAGGTATGATTAAGCTAGAGTTTCAGTGGCATTTCATTTGGAAAGACCTTGAATCCCAAGAACAGGAGGATTTAAAAAAAAATTGGGGGAAATTACAAAATTTTTACCGAAGGAGTGACATGATGAGATAGATCTATGTATGGGGAAATTGCCTGGAAGCCATGTGATGAATGACATTGAGGTACAAAAAGTCATTGTAGCATTCTCTGCAGTCATTTTAGGGTTTCTCTAGGATTCTCTGTAATTCCCAGAAGTCCTTCTGGATCTCTTCCTATTCATTCATTCATTCATTCATTCATTCATTCATTCATTCATTCATATTATTGTTTGTTTATAATTCTAATTCATTCATTCATTTATATTATTGTTTATTTATAATTCTGAGACTTTTTATTTTTTCACATTATTATTAATTTTAGAATATTTTTCTCTCTTCCTATTTATATAGGTATCATATCAGTATGTTCTAGAGTTTTCATATGGTAGAAGTTTGGAATTATGGTTGATATATTTTGTTAAATACTTTTGCAATTTTGCTATTGAATTCTTAGGTAATTGGGCAGGTGCTTATTCATTCCAAAGATTTTATTTCAACGAGTTCTTTGTTTAAACAGTTTTGGAGTAGGAATCCTTCACTTTGGTTAGCAAAAATCAAGGTGAAAAAGTCATAAAAGAAAAAAAAAGAGGGAAAGGAAAGAGTAGGGAGGACAGAGGGAAAGAGAGGAGAGGAAAAGAAAGACAGATAAAAGAATTTTGTTTTTTAAAAATATTAATTAAAATGAATATTTATACATTTAAATCCTTCATCCCTTATATTTCCTCATCCTATAATTGTAAGCATTTTTTTCCTTTTAATTATGGGAAGCTATCAAAATTCTGCCAGTTCTTTCCTTGATAATCTCCTACCTCCTTGCTACCTGTCTGTCATACTTGGTGTTTTTCCTCATCCAGGATAATTTAGTTGCTCCATTAGTTGGAATGTTATAATTAGGTTGAATGAATACTAAGAACTCATATTTACATAATTTTATAGTTGCAAATACTTTAATTTTATCCTACCCATAACTCTTGAGATAGATAGTAAATAAGCCCCATTTTACCAATAAGACAAAATCGGAAAAGTTAAATTATTTGTTCATGATCATTCCCTCAGCATCTATCAAAATAATGTTTTTAATTTTTAATAAATAACTTGATGTGAAAAGTTGAATGAATGGAATTGAACTGGGGAGAAGGAAGCAACTTGACTTTTCATCTAATGGATAATACTTTTGAAAGACTTCTTAAAAAGTAAATATTTTTTCCATCTCAAGACCAGACAGAAATACCTGAATGATATTTAGGACAAGACTTGGTGTACCTTTTGGAAGATTTGAGAACTGCATCTATGCCCCTTAATTATAGAATAGTAAAGGGATGTGGTATCCAGAGAGAGGTACTTTTGTGCAAAAAATTACAAGGATGGTGAGAAGAATAGATCTAACATTCTATTTAGGATCAATGATGGAAATGACTTGACCATTGTTCACCGTTCCATTTTGGGTGGGAAGGATATGCCTTGGGTAAATGAGAATGTTTAAACTAGAAAAGGCAGGAAAATATGGAAAATTCTTTATGTATCTCAACAACTGCCATGTAAGGAAAGGATTCTCTTTTTATTCTTGGCCACAAAGGGCAAAACTAGGACCAGTGGGTGTCAGTTGCAAAGTGGAAAATTTCTGTTTGATTTAAAGAGAAACATAGTAATATTAGATCTATTCCAACCTGGTAACAGCTACCTTGGGAGATATTAAGCTTGCCTTCACTAGAAGTCTTCAAGCAAACACGGGATGGCCACTCATTGAACATCATTTTGAAAGTCTTCTTGTTCAGCTGTGAGTTTGACTGGATAGCTTCTGAGATCTATTCCCTCTCTCAGATTTGATCTGTGCTCACATGCAGAGCCAGGACTGAAAAGAAACAATCCTAAAAATACCTTTTTGCTAGAACAGTCATTAATGAAATCTTTCATTTCATCGCTTAAAAATTAAAATTTTTTTTGTTTTTATCTTTTGCTTTTCAGAACAACTTTTGGAATTTATGCATCAGTTACCTGCTTTTGCAAACATGACTATGTCTGTTAGAAGAGAACTCTGTGCTGTGATGGTTTTTGCAGTGGTAGAAAGAGCAGGAACTATAGTATTAAATGATGGAGAAGAGGTAAGTAAAACTTTCCTTAAATTAGGATAAAGTATTTTCTCAAAATCAACCATTATAATAGCATTTAAAGCTAGCAAATAATAAGGATCTTTACTCCTTCCCAATCCTGTCTTTTTTCCCTCATTGCTGCCCCTATATACAGTTGTCTCTTAAGTACTGAATAATGAGGACACTATTTATATATAATAATTATATGTAATATAATTATTATATATATGTCCTGTCCTTCTCCTCCACCCCCATCTTTTTTCCAGGATAATATTCTTTTCTACCATTCAAGGAACTACATTAGAATTTTTCTTACTTGTTCATTTTTTCAAGATTTATAGTTACCTTATCTTGAGCATTTTATGTTTTAATAAATTTTGTTTCTTTTAGAAACATTCCAGCCTCTAGCTATTTACAAAAATAATGTTTTTCTAACAGAATGAAAAATATTCTTTCTGAGACACTACTACACCGACTGATTGTTGGGATTTGTTTCACACTCTCCCAAGTTGGGAGGATTTGAAATGATTTTTGGGCTTATAATTTTAGAGGCCAATAGAAGAGGAAAAGGGATAACAACTACCATGGAAAATGACGATTCTTGTCATCTTTGTAATTTCTTCATTTTCTGTGTTTAGCTGGACTCCTGGTCAGTAATCTTAAATGGTTCAGTGGAAGTGACTTATCCAGATGGAAGAACAGAGATTTTATGTATGGGGAACAGTTTTGGTGTCTCCCCTACCATGGACAAGGAATACATGAAAGGAGTAATGAGAACAAAAGTGGATGATTGCCAGGTAAAAAAATATAAGAAACATATGCTATTGTTCTTTTGCCAAATGCCTATTTGCAAAAAGGTATGCCCTGGTGTTGAGGAGATTTTCCTGAAACTTGAGCAGTGCTTTTTGGCCTTTTTGCAAATGACTCATGGCACATTTATAAAGATTTAAAATTCCACATTTTCAGTTTAACAATTTTTTTTTTTTGGTGCCTACTATATGCAGAGCCAGGTGCTAGAAATACAAAGAAAAAGTCTACTTTAAAGAGATGAGTTTGGCCTCAGTATGAGAATAGATATAAAAATAAACATTATCAAAAATGCTTTGAATTCTTCAGAAATGTGATGGATAAATGAATATTTTAAGATTATCTAGAATTGCTAATAATATCTTTGAGTACATAGCTTTACAAGAAGGGGGAAAGGGAATTAAAAGAAATAATTATAAGTAGGTTAAAAAATGGTGATCTGTATGCTAAAAATTTCCCCCAAGATATTAGACCATAACAGAACATTCTAGAACTTGTGAAGAAAGTTAGTTTTGGTGCAAATCAGTAAAAGAGGATTACATAAGAAAAGAGATCTTTGTCTTAAGATTGTAAAAATTATGGTTTATTCACTAACATTTATGAAAAAGGTAGGAAGAACATAGTATATGAAGTAGAGAGAACATTTATTAAAATAGTGAAGAGAAGCTGGGAAGCTTCATTACAATGGGGCTTAGTTACCCAGTGATTCCTAAAGGGTGTTAGTGAGAAGAGCTAGAAAAAAAAAATTATAGACTGGAGTGAACATTTCAACGTCTTTTAACAGAGAAGTAGCAATTAAATATATATTGACTGTGGAAGAATTGAAGCAGATCAAATATAAAGGCTGAAAGGTCAATGAAAACGAAGATAAGCTGAAACAGTGAGAGTAGTGTCAGACTAGAAAATTACCATAAAATCTTGAACTGGAAAAAGATCTATAAGAGTATTAAATACAGTGAAATATTTAAATTCAATCTTAGCATCTTTTCTAATTAGATCAGTTGGTTCAGAGTGTAAATTTTAAGATTTTCCTAGTTCATTCCTTATCATACTTTTTAATACATCTAAATAAGAATTGTTTTTTTAAGCTTAATTTTATAGTAGTTTAGTTATTAAAAGAGCTGTGCAATGCCAAATTGTAAATTTTTGTGTTCATACTTATTACAAATTGAAAAAAATCCCATAGATATAGATTTATCTGGCCATTTGCTGAGGTAATGATAACAACTAGATCAAGAAGAAATGGAATTTATAATCATATTTATTTGTCCAGAAACTTCTTTGTTAATGGGCATCATGAGAAAAATAACAAGGACACAATGAAATATTTTTATTAAAGATTGGAAAAATTTATTAAAAATTGGAAAGAAAAATATTAAATATTGGAAGAGAGACTTTGAAATGAATACTAAATTTAGTCAACTCTCAATTAACCAAAAAAAGATATGGCAAAATAATAAAATAAATTAACCTTTCTTAATTTATAATGTTAATTTATTTTATTATTTTGCCATATCTTTTTTTGGTGCTAAAATAGAAAATTTTATAATACTAAACTGTATAGCAAAACTCCCAAATGGAATTATTAATTTGAATCAAGGAATTACTTAAACATTTACTGGCCACAAACAAATGAAACTATCCAAATTTATTACCAAGAGTCAAGCTCAAACAATATTTTCATATATTACTACTTCTTACCTAAGTATAATACCTTATTTTTAAAATCAATTTTTATATTTCAAATGCAAATAGAAATGTAATTCATTTTTGTTAGTTTTTTTTTTTTTGTTGAGATGTTAACTGCTTTTGTTTGAAAAGTAATGAAGTTAGGGGCAGCTAGGTGGCTCAGTGGATAGAGAACCCCATACTTGGGAATGGGGAGTCCTGAGCTTGAATATGGGCACAGACACTTCCTAGATATGTACCCCTCTGGGCAGATCACTTAAACCCAATTCCTAGCCCTTAACCACTCTTCTGTCTTAGGAGCAGTACTTATTATTCAATCTAAGTCAGAAGGTAGGGTGAGATAATTCATTTGCTATATCTCCTCTAGCAGGTTGCTATATAGAAAATTAGGTAATCATTGGCAATTAAAAAAAAAAAAACTACCTAGAAACCACTATGGTTTTGGTTTTAACCATTTATATTTCAATCACTAAACACGAAGACCCAATTTAATTTCTCTGCCAAAATTACTCACATTGCTCAAAATTAAAATAGTCTTCATAAATTAAAACATTTCATCTCAGAAACTGCAATTGGAAACATTTACTTTAATTTTTTAACAATTCAATTAGTCATTTAAAAAAATTGGCAATTTGACTACTTTGTTTACAAAACCTAATTAAAAGTAAATATTTTTGTAATCTGCAAATAAAGCCTCTTCAATCCCTTGAGTTGTTTTTTGATATCTCAGTGATTTTATTGATTCTTCTGAAAGGAAGATCACCCCAAGGAGATTATCAACCTATTTTTAATGACTTTTACATATTTGTATTTTATTTGATAAAAACATAATTTTGAAATGTTTTAAAATATTAAACTGTCTGCCATGTGAATTTTGAAAAGAATAACTAGTTCGATGTGAGACAGTATACTATAGTATACTGCCATTAAACCCAAATCTTCATATCTTATTGATAGGTTGGTAAAGAATGATGAATTTCTCCATTTCAGTTCTCAAATGGTTTCCCAGTTTAGAATTAGTCCAATTGAAGAAACTTATTTTTTGAACCCTGCTAAAGAATATTCTGGGGTTTCAAGTGAAGTTATCACTTTTCAGTGGTCTGTTATTCCACATGCTTAAAGTAACTTTCATCCCACTAGTAGTTTTTCTTTATTGTCTTACCAAAAACATTTCTAGGATAGTTTATATCCTTACCCCTAAAATACATTATAGTTGGCAAAAGATAGAAATTATTCCTGAGTGAATCTGTCACAGCCAACTCTTCATTATTTAAGGATTGACTTTGGGACAAAACTATTTATAGCCCAGTCTTAAAATTATATGAGTTTTATAGCCTGTTAGCAAAACTTTCTGTAAAGGTTACCTAAATATGTAGTTCCAAATGTGTATTACTTAAAATGTATAATTATCTAATCTTTAAACTTTAATGTAACCCCTTCATTGAAATTTGTATTTTCTGTTTTTGTTTGTTTTTTGTTTGAATTGGTCAATCCACAAATAATTGCCCATTATCTACTGTGTGCCAAGTGTGGTGCAATATTCTTGAATTTAGTATGGTGTAGGTTCAAACCTCACCTTTGACACCTACTTCTTCCTTTCTATGTGAACTAGCAGAGATTACTTCAACCCTTTGCATCCTCAAACAACTCTGTAAGGCAGAGCAGGGCAGTCACAGCTTCTTCACCTGTTGCTCCCTCTATCCAAACCAAAATAAAACTCCAGAATACAGAAGAATAGTCCCAGTCCCTCATGGAGCTTAGTCTATATACTTAAATCAGATTATAGTATATTTGTTATGTAAAATATTGTGTTAGGAATGCCTTTTTAAAACATTATGTCCAAAAGATAATTGAGATCTTAATTTTTAAAATTATAAACAGAATTATAACTTAAAAAAAATTTTTTTTAACTCTTTTAAGTATCAATTCTAAGGCAGAAGAGTGGTAAGGGCTAGGCAAAGGGTGGTAAGTGACTTGCATAGGGTCAGACATTTAATGAAGAGTCAAAAGAAACAGTATGGAGTCATAGAAGAAAGACTCTGGAGACTAAGGTTCTGGACTCCATGTTCCTTCATCAAGTAATTCTACTTCCATAAAATGAAATTGGGGAGGAGAGATGGATTAGATCAGTATTTCCCAATTACCAATATTTGTTATCAAAGAGCTCTACATGAGCATATGTGTGTTTATGTATGTATATATGTATGCACTTAAATATGTATGTGCATATGTAACAATAAATCTCATGTGAATTAGAAATATAAATAATTTATACATGTCCTTCATCCCTTCCTCTCTCTTCCCTCCTCCACCTCTTTCTTTCCCTCCTTCCTCTATTATTATTCATCCTGTTGCCCCTATCCATGGCTCCTTCTAGTTCCTACCCTCTAATACACATCCCCATAGCTACTAATCTTTGCAAAAGGAAGGATAGTTCATTTAAGGGATTTTATGCTCTCACCCAATCCCCAACATAGTTTAAGTTGAAAAATGCTGTTGTGGGGTCTAAAATCACCATCTGAATTTCTGTGGAACATATTTAAACAGAAAGGAAAAATTTTCATTTTATATTTTCCCACCTTAAACTTTTATATAATTGAAGTACAAATTAGCTATAGTCTTGAAAAAGGAATCTTGAAATAGTGAGCAAATGAAATTCTACAGAAAGTTTTCATTTACATAGTTCTATAATGATTTAAAATACTTGTTTAGAATTCTTATTGGAAGTTTTCTTGAGGTTAGAAAAAATCAGTATGTATAAAACAGGCACCCAAGGTAATTAATGGAAAAGTCTATTCAAGTTTATTTTTTCTATTTGTGTAAAGTACCCTTTCTTGGAATTTCTAATCTAAATAATTTAAAAACTGTATTGTCAGTTTACCTAAACACTTTGAAACTCCTAATTAATAAATGCTTGTTAATGTCTTCTGCCTTCCAGTTTGTCTGCATAGCTCAGCAAGATTACTGCCGCATTCTCAACCAGGTGGAAAAGAACATGCAAAAAGTAGAAGAGGAAGGAGAGATAGTTATGGTGAAAGAACACAGAGAACTTGATCGTACTGGAACAAGAAAAGGTCACATTGTCATCAAGGTAAATGAAATAAAAAACAAGTTTACTAATTTTACAAGTTATTATATTCAATATTTAAGATCAGCCTAAGATTTTGTATTCTTTGCATTATTTAATTTTAATTAAAATAGCATTTAAGATATATAAAGGAAATGGCAGGGGCAGCTGGGTAGCTCAGTGGATTGAGAGGTCCTAGGTTCAAATCTGGCCTCAGACACTTCCCAGCTGTGTGACCCTGGGCAAGTCACTTGACCCCCATTGCCCACTCTTACCACTCTTCCACCAAGGAGCCAATACACAGAAGTTAAGCGTTTAAAAAAAACAAAAACAAAAACAAAACAAAAAAAAAGAAAATGGCAGTTCTTCTGCTTAAGAGCTTATCTTCAGAGGCAGCTAGGTGGCTCAGTGGGTCAAAAGCCAGGTCTAGAGATGGGGGGAGTCTTGGGTTTAAGTTTGGCTTCAGACACTTCCTAGCTGGGTGACCCTGGTCAAGTCACCAAACCCAAATTCCCTAGCCTATACCATTCTTCTGCCTTGGAACTGATATCTAGCATTGATTCTAAAATAGAAAGTAAGAATTTTTTTTTAAAAGAGTTTTTCTTCTAATTGAGAGATCAAACATGGGCTGTGCCCACAACACTGAATTAGATTAAAATGTAATTCAGAAGCACACCACAAAGCAATATTAGAACATAGATAATGAGAATATGTATTTTTCAAGTTAACATGTGAGTTGCAGGAATTTTTATGCAATTTAATGGCCCTCATTTCTATTTGAGTTTGACCCTACTGTTGTAAAGAATCTGTTTTATATTCATGTTCTTATAGAAATTACTGGATATATAGGAAATAGAGAAATTACAGAAAATATAGACTTCATCTCTGGTGACCAGCAATTTTAGATTTTTAATTTACTGAAACTGATGACTTGTATTTTAGTCATCATGCCGGTTATTAGTGAATCCTTTGTATATTTGATGACATAGCTAATACATTAGAGCAGCTAGGTGGTGCAGTGGATAGAGTACCAAGCCTGGAGTTCATCTTTCTGGGTTTAAATCTAAATGCAAGCATTTATTGGTTGTGTGATTCTGGGCAAGTCACTTAACCCTTTTTGCTTTAATTTTTTCATCTGTAAATTTAGTTGGAGAAGGCAATGGCAACCCAGTCCAGTATCTTTGCCAAGAAAACCTCAAATGGGGTCATGGAATATCAGATAAAATTGAACAACAACTGACTAAAAACAAGCTAATGAGTTAAATGATGTTTCTGGTATGCATATAAGATCCTCTTCATGTATGACCATTATTGTGTGTTTTGGTTTTTTTTATCGCAGGGCACTTCAGAAAGGTTAACAATGCATTTGGTTGAAGAACATTCAGTGGTGGATCCAACATTTATAGAAGATTTCCTACTGACCTACAGGACCTTTCTGTCCAGCCCAATGGAAGTGGGGAAAAAGTTATTGGAGTGGTTCAATGACCCTAGCCTCAGGGATAAGGTTGGAAAACAATTCTTACATCAGCTATTAAATATCCAATGTCTAAACAAAAGAAACTCTCTCTCTATAAAATTTCTTGTGCCATTTAACTTCAGATGGATCTCTAAGATAAACTGTATAGAAAATATACATTTTCCTAGTTTTGGATGATTTTCTAACCAAATGACACAAATATTCTTAGGATGGAAATGAGCTAAATTTTTGAGACTAAACTTTAGGAGACAGTCCAATCTGGAACATTTTAGAACAGAAGTCATTGACCTATTTTTCCCCCACCCCCCATCATGGATGTCTTTGACATTCTAGAGTAACCTATGGACCCCTTTTCAAAATGATGTTCTCAAATGCATCAAATCAAATGCTTCGAATTACTAAGGAAGTGAATTGTGGAGATATAGTTATCAAAATATTTTTTAAAAAGCAAAGGTTTGTGACACTTGTGTTAAGGACCCTGGCTTTAGAACACTGTATTATAAACAATAATCTACAATATTAACACTTTTTTGTTTAAATTTTGAAAAGCGGTTTGAAGGAGTTGCATTTGGAAATGTTAGTCCTATATATTGTAGGGTATATAGTCTCACGCTTAGTCAAGTTAAATTAAAATTCCATTAATTGAACCCAAGATTTTAAAAAGGCCGTTAGAGTTAGGAGAATATCTGATAATTTAAAAGGAGCCTCCTCTCCACTTTTTCAAGGTAGAACACAATGACCTGCGAAGTGAGTCGAAGAGAAGGAAGGGAGAAGCAGTTGATATAGGGTAATGGTTTTAGGGAATCTCAGGGTCAGATGAAGGTTTTTCTGTGGACAGGTTAGGTTTTGAGATAGCAGAGACAAGGAACCGTTGACTAAGGTGATATTGAAGGTGAGAAAGAAATTGTTGAGGACGGCTAATCAGAGTAGTGTAGAGAGCACTGGACCTGGAGTCAGGAAAACCTGAATTCAAATCTGGCTTCGGTTTTGTGACTCTAGGAAGTTACTTAATCTCTGTCTGCCTCAGTTTCCTTGTCTATGAAAATCAGATAATAATAGCAACTAGCTCTCAGCACGTGAAGATAAAATGAGATGATATTTGTAAAGTATTTTATAAACCTTCAAGTACTAAAGAAATGATCCCTATCATCACCACCAGCATCATTATTGTGGTTGTGGTGGTCATAATGATAATATTGATGCCAAGCTACTCTGAGGTGCAAGTAGAGTGGTTACCCTTGGCCAAGGAAGAGAGAACAGCAGATAAAATTGGGAGGTGAGTAGAAGAGGAAACCTGTGGTAGTCCCTACTTGAGCAATATTGTAGAAAGTGAGGTCCTTCATTGAGAAGGAAGGAAATGGAAAGAAGGAAAAAATGGTGCATTAAGTCCTAGAGAGAAGGGAGTAGAGGAGCCGCTGCACCAAAAGTGTCAAATAATTGATCGGGGAAGACTAAAAGCATTGTAATATAACTGCTAGAGCCTGCTTGGGATTAGATAACACATATTTGCAGTGAATGTTTTACAGAAATGTACCCAGGAATATTGAGTAATTTATGAATGGGAATGGCAAAGGGAGCTAATAGAAATACCCAAGTTATGGTACACAAATGGTCATTGGGGTATTGGTGGGGGAGAGACTCAGAAACAACAGAGGTTGTACTAACTAACTAACTATAATGGGGTCAAGATTGAAGAAGGAAGGGAAATGATCAGAGCAGTGCCTTTGGATTTGGAGAACATAAAGGGGCATATTATACCTCTCTGGGGTCTCCATCTATTCTTTCTCCCCAGGACCATCTTCATCGTCTATACTTAGAGGCAATCCCTTTCCCTATCAAAAACAATTGGCAAACCATTTCCACCATGAAAATATGGTTCTTAGAAAGGATTTTTATGGGATTTTTGTTAAATTTTATGGGCTTTTTGTTAAATTTTATTTTATTTTTTTATATGATGACATTTTTATTTCCAATAGAGTCTTATAAATACTTATAAATATAATCCACAGAAACAAAAAATATCTTGCGGAATCCTCAACCATTCTAAATGAATAAATAAGTTCTGAGACCAAAGTTTTGAGAACCATTGTCTTAGAGCACAGTATAAATGAGTATTCACTCCAAGTTGAGTAACTGTAAGATTTTGTTAAATTTTAAAATGAGCATCTGGAGGTTTTTCTGAGAATAATGTTAAAACTTATTAAGGAGGAAAACTTACTGAAGAATAAATTGACTTACAGGTTACACGGGTAGTGTTGTTGTGGGTGAATAATCACTTCAATGACTTTGAAGGGGATCCTGCCATGACTCGGTTTCTAGAAGAGTTTGAAAACAATTTGGAGAGAGAGGTGAGATGAATGATTTTCCTATGACTGTTTCAAGTATTCCTTTTTTGCCAGCAAAGTTAATCTCTTTACATTTATGCAACCTCTTTTGAACTCTTGCAGAAAATGGGTGGACATCTGAGGCTATTAAATATTGCCTGTGCAGCTAAAGCCAAGCGGAGATTGATGACACTCACAAAGCCTTCGCGGGAAGCTCCTTTGCCTTTCATTTTGCTTGGAGGTTCTGAGAAGGGATTCGGTATCTTTGTGGATAGCGTGGATTCAGGTAGCAAAGCAGCAGAAGCAGGCTTGAAGCGTGGGGACCAGGTATGCTAAAATGAACTTTAGCTTGAATATCAGAATCCTTTTTTCCTAATTAAATGAATGTATTTGCTTGTAGGATCACAGATGATACATTTTATCATTTTATTTTCAGATTTTAGAGGTAAATGGTCAAAATTTCGAAAACATTCAGCTCGCAAAAGCTATGGAAATTCTGAGAAATAATACACATTTATCTATCACTGTGAAAACCAATTTATTTGGTAAGTGTTCCCAATGTCCCCTTTTACTTTTTTTTAAAAAAAAATTATCTTTGACTTTTGTTTTGTTCTGTTTTTTTAACAAAGAGGGGAATTACTCTTCTAAAGATTTTTTCAGACATAACTACCATAATGATTTCCATTTATGCTAACAAATCTCATGGCTTTACTTTTAAAGAACAGCCTGTAGGAAAGCCTAGAATAAAAAGGTATATGAAATATGCTGAACTGAGCAAAATGGTGAGAGTATGTATTTATTTTCCTAAGGAATATTGGAAATGTGCCGCTCCTGTGTTAAAGGCTAAGTGGTCCCAAATCGAGAGGGTCCTGCCTTGGGTAATAGTGCCCCAGGTAGCATTAGCCTAGAGAGAGCAGCATAGCACTGGATAGCATTAACCTTACCCATTCATAAGGATGGAATTGTTACTGTTTCCTTCGAATCCTTGCCAACCATCTTCCCCAGCCATGTTACCTTTTCCCAGAGGAGTTGTGCATGAGGGCTTGAGATCTCACAGCTGATGTGGTTTGGGTTTTGTTCCTTTCTCTACAGTGTTTAAAGAACTTTTAACACGATTATCAGAGGAGAAAAGAAATGGTGCCCCACATCTCCCCAAGATCGGAGACATTAAAAAGGCCAGTCGCTACTCCATCCCAGACCTTGCAGTGGATGTGGAGCAGGTGATAGGACTCGAAAAAGTGAATAAGAAAAGCAAGGCAAACACGGTGGGGGGAAGGAACAAGCTCAAAAAGATCCTCGACAAGACTCGGATCAGTATTTTGCCACAGAAACCATATAAGTAAGTGCCAGGGTTTTAATTTTCTACACAAATGATACCCTAATCTGTATCAGGAAGTATGGAGCAACTTTCAAATAGTTTTATGGACACATGGGTGAATTCTTAGTGTTCACATTAGCAGAGTTGATGTATTCCTAGATCTCATCTCTGAGACAGCCACTAGAGAGATAAAGAAAATAAATCATTTGTTTCCCTCTCTTCCCAACCCTCCCATCCCGACCCCTCCAGTTAGTTCACTCATGTGCCTTTTTTTTTTTTCTAAAGTTAAAGGTGACTAGAATGGCATCTTGGTATACTGACTAGGGGTCTGGCCTTAGAGTCAGTCAAGTCCCATCTATACAATGCTAGCTGTGAGAATGGGCCAATCCCTTCACTTTTTAATGCTCTGATCAGCCTTCTAAGAGTATAAGTTGCAGGGCCATTGTAGATTGCATTGGAAAAGGGAATTTCTGAACTTCAAATTCCTGGTACCAATGGAATCATGAGTATTTAAAAACAAACAAACAAACAAAAAACAGCTTTGTTTTGTGGATTTCTCATTTGGGCTTTTTAAAATGAAAACTTTGCTGGGATATATGGGAAGGTGGGGGGCCTCTCCTGTGTCTAATCTGTGCATTTAGAAAAATAAAAATGAAATGTATATAATTTTTATTTTAATTTTTAAGATATAATATTTATATATTTAAAACTGCCTTAGTGATCAGTTTTTTTCTCTGAAGGTAGACATACAAATCTTTAAACTATAGTTGTTGTTATATATAATATTCTATTAATTATAAATCATAAAACTACATAAATAATTATGAAATAATTGAGTATAATATGTCATATTCTCTTGGTTCTGTGCATTTCACTCTTCACAGTTGCATGGAAGTCTTTCCATATTATTACAAAATTAACTTGTCCATCATCTTGTATTGAATCACAATCATATGCCACAACTTCCTTAGCTATTCCCCAACTGATGGGCATCCCTTCAATTTCCAGTTCTTGCTACCACAAAGAGAATTGCTATAAATTTTTTAATTTAATATTAGTATTATCAATATCAAATTAATTATTAACATCAATGATTACATATATTATTATATTAAATTATATAATATATTTAAATATTATATATAATATTAAATATTTTTAAAACAAAATTAACTTTATAGGAAGAAGCTCAAGTCATTCTGGGTAGCTCAGATTTTTTTTTTATTATTAAAGATTAGATTGAACTTTAAAGTGTTCTTTAATGACTAGAGTACTTAATTTTAACTTCTGAAGTAATTTGGTGTTACAGTAGATAATAAAGCACTCCCTGGGCTTGGAATCAGGAAGATCTGAGTTCAAATCTGCCTTGAATTTAGCTAGCTGTGTAACCATGGGCAAGTCATTTAACCTGTGTTTGTTTTATTTCCACAACTGTAAAATGGGGATAATAATACCACCAATTTCTTAGTGCTGTGGTAAAGATCAAATAAGATGATATTTGTAAAATTCTTAGTGCCTGGCATACAGTATGGTCATATAAATACAGATTTCCTTCCCCCTCTTTTATTGGAAATATTCTAAAATATATTATGCATGTACTGTTCTTTGGCTTAACTTTTAAAGACATTGTATCAAGGTATAGCTTTCTGTCTAATCCTCCCTATTCCCCCAATAGCCCCTCTTCCTTTTAATTAGCCCCTCAATCCCTAACCACACACAGTACAGCTTTCACATTCCTTCCAGGGTAACCCAGAAAATTCATTACTTCTCAGGGGCAGTTCTGTGGATTTGAACAACATCTCCTTTATAATCTGGTTCTTTAAAACCATAAAGCAGCAGATGAAACAATGGTCACAGGGGGGCCAGCATCAGATGAAGAGTTCCTTTTTGCTACTTTCTTCTCTCTGCCCTGCCTCTTTCATACTCATCTCTGCTGTCTTCTCTTTTAGCTTTATCTTAGTAGGTGCTTGATAAAGTGCTCATTCGGTAAAATATATGTCCCAAATTAGCTTAATAGATTAACTTTTTTACATAATGCTTCAAGATTCTTGCTTATGTTAATTAATTCTTCCTAATTTCCAAGTATTAGTGGAAAATCTCTAAGAAATATACCTGGTGACCTACAAATTCAATGTTCTTATTGGTTTTGATAGTGTGATCCCAAATAGAAAAATTATACAGGGCCATTCTTCCTTCCCTAGTTATCTGGAATTGGCTAAAGTCTTTAGAAATAGAGACATTTTTGCCTGGTTCTCCACAGAATATTAATAAAGTAATAAAAAGTCTTATTTATGGGCAGAGATGTGAAGTGAAAAGATTTCAGTGGATTTAATTTTTTTCAGAATCCAGGAAGTTTCATTGTGCATCCCTCTGCTATTCTTCAGTGCATAATTAGCAAAGTGATAGGTATATTCTGTCCATGAATTATAGTAGAATTTCTTACACTAACATTTTTGGCAATATACTTTCTTTCCTAAGGGATAACTCGAGAAAACTAATTTGTGACTTTCTGGATCATCTTCTCTTCCCTCTTAATTGTCTTCAAATCCTTTATTTCTTTTGGATAGAATGAGTTATAAAGCAGTTCAGTGAGCAGATGTAAAAGTATTTCGTTTGCCAATTGAAACTCAACAGATATTTCTAATGAGTTTTTCCTCGAGTCAATTCCACTCAGTTACCAAACCATACCTTTTCCTGACTATTGTGTCATTTTGAGACATTTGCTGCCAATACCAGACATTTTTTGGTAGTATTAAATAGTTAGAATGATAATAACATTTATTGAAGAGAGAGACAGAGACAGAGAGACAGAGTGTGTGTGTGTGTGTGTGTGTGTGTGTGTGTGTGTGTGTGTGTGTGTCCGTCTATCCTTCTGGTTGAGGAGAATTCATTCTCAGAGAATCATCATGTCCTATAGCCTGAAAAATTGCAAATTCTGTTAGATCTAAAGACTACTCTATTAGATGTAATGACTGGATTAAGTGTATGTGTTTATTACAAGTAGATTTTTGTTGTTGTTCTAGTTCTCAAGAGTGGATGTGGCATATCTGATGGCTCATAAAAACTGACATCATTTTGAACTTGCTGATATACTATTTGCTATTTTATTTCTTGCTCAGTGATATTGGAATTGGCCAGTCTCAGGACGACAGCATTGTAGGATTACGGCAGACAAAGCACATCCCAACGGCATTACCTGTCAGTGGAACCTTATCATCTAGTAATCCTGATTTATTGCAGTCACATCACCGCATTTTAGATTTCAATACCACTCCAGGTGAGCACTATGTTATTTATCTTTTGTTTCTGCACTATCTATCCCTTCTTTTAATTTTTTAAAAGAACTTTTGGGTATTAACAGATAAGAGAACTTAGCTCATTTGAAAAGTTTCTTAAGCAGATGATCATGTCTTTTCTTAGGGGGAAATATATATCAGGCTCTTATGGTTCTAAGTACTATTCTCTTTTTTTTCCAAATTAAATTTCAAATACCATCATGTTGCTATTCCTTTCCTTAAGAGCTATTTAGTTGTTGAAGAAGATGAAAAAATGTTAATTATAAGTTAGATTACTAGGATTATGTATTAATTTTATGGTTAATGACTTCCATTATTATATTGATATTTTATTATAGTATTACCTGTTGCCTTATATATATATATATGTATATATATATATTATAGTATAACCTGTTATCCTTAACCTTTTTTTGTGTGTATCCTGGACCTCTTTGGCATTCTGGTGAAATCTACAAATCCCTTTACAAAATAATGTTTTAAAAATGAATGCAATATAATTACAATTGAAATAAAGGATTGCAACTGAAATAAATCTGTAATTCTTTTCTCATATAAGTTCATGAAATTGTTGGTCTGTTCACAGACTCTCTGTGGTTCTGTAGATCCCAGATCCCCTACTTTACATATTAAAGGGCTCTCCCTCTCCTATTTGTGTTTTATTCTACTTTGCCCCAGAAGGAAGATCATTTCATGTACCCTCCCTCTACCTCCCACCTTCTCCAAACTTCCCCAACCACCACCACCACCAGTATTTAGCCTATAGTATCCTGATAATACCTTTTCAGGCTATAAATAATATCTCCTTTCTTAAATCTCCCATATAACTCCAGTTGGATCATTTTTATGTAGCAATATGTATTTTATTTTTGTGTTTTGTTTCATCCTCCCTGTTAGGCTACAAGCGTTTGGGGAATAGAGACTATATCCTGCTTTATCTTTGTAGTCCCAGGGTCTACAATAGTGCTCAGTATATAGTAGATGTATTAACTGTATGCTGAATAGAATCAACTAAAGTAAATTGTAGTGGGCCATATTATGAAAAATAAAATAGTGATTTGTACTTTAGATATTTATTCTCATTAGGATGATTTAAGTTTGTTGAGCCAACATGACCATCATTCCTTTGATAATGACGTGATGATCCTTGCCTTATCCTCTGAAGCACAATTTCATTCCTTTCTTGAGTTACTTGACTTTGATTCAAAGTGTGTCTTCTTGCTTAGAAGTCATTGGCATATCTTTCAGGGAAATATTCTAGAATTTGTGTATCTTTCATCTGCATAGAGATCAAGTCATGACTTAGGGAAAGCTCAAGTTGAGGGAAGAAGAAAAAAAGTATGGCATTATTGATCATTATTCAAGTTTTCAGGTCTTCTCTTTTCAGTGGACTCCAAATTGTATCCCTGTATTTCTTTTTTTTCCTTTAGATTTACCAGACCAAGTTTTAAGGGTTTTTAAGGCAGACCAGCAGAGCCGCTACATCATGATCAGCAAGGACACGACAGCAAAGGAAGTGGTCATTCAGGCCATCAGGGAATTTGCTGTGACTGCCACACCTGATCAATACTCCTTGTGTGAGGTCTCTGTTACTCCTGAGGGAGTAATTAAACAAAGAAGACTCCCAGATCAGCTTTCCAAACTGGCTGACCGAATACAACTGAGTGGAAGGTAGACAATCATAGAATACATGATATCTTTTTTTTTTCCTTCAAGGGTTATTTTTAAATTACTTTACTTGCTCCAAAATGACTTAGGGTAGTCATCCATGATTATAGAGTTGGCTTTTCACTCTAATTCCCTTCCTTTCCAGTTTTCAGAGAGATGTTTGGAATGGAGTAGTCTAATAAATGAATATATTTACTATCCCTTCCCCCTCTTTTTTTTTAAACAGCCTTCCTCCCCCAGGAATTGTTTTATAACTAATAAAATAAATCAATTGCACATTCTATGGTGTTCTTTTGACATAAATAATTACTTGCCCTGGGAAAATGTGCAAATGGCAAGACTGATTTCAATGCATAATCCAAGAAGGGCACCCAATATTCCATATCCACTTCTTCTCTTTAGGGAAAGTGCCCTGGGAAAACTTCTGTCTCATAAATCCATGAAACACATGAATAGTTTCATTTTTTAACAATATGACATATTAACCCTGTCATTTCTGAAGCTAAGCATTCAGCTAAATTCCTACAAGGAAACAAGAAATATGGCTGAGTGAAAAGAATTCCTAGAAGTAAGAAATCCAAAGTTTTAGCTTTATTAATAACTAGTCAGATAATTAATGTGAGTCTCAGTTTCCACACTTAAATAATGGGGGTGGTTATAATAATACTTGACCTTTGATATGGCCTTGTACATTACAAAGGGCTTCATATACATTATTTTAATTGGTGTAATAAGAACTTGCTGCACCTTCCTTAGAGGTTTGTTCTCAAGCCATTGAAGATTTGCTATCTTCTTGTCCTTAGAGAATCTATACTATAGAGGCTTTGTATTTCAATAAAATAAAATAAACCTGAGTTCATCTCAGGTGAAATTCATTCATATTAAATTCTGCCTATTGTCATATAGTAAGATTCTGGCCTTTGAGGCAGAGATGATAATTACCTGCCCCTCTGTACAATACTCCTTGGAGATCTTAGTTTCATTCTCATTCATCAGTTGAGAAAAGGGGAAACAATAGAGGAGCTCAAAGAAAATCCTAGTGCCAGAATGCCTCTTGCTTTGGATGCAAAGGCAAGGAAAAGTGCTTTAAATCTTGTTTACTACCCTATGGTCAGAACATTCTTTCCAGCTGAGAAAACTAGAATGAGGCCCATGGAGATTCACTTCCAAAGCTTTCCTGCCTCCTTTCCCAGAGCCCTTAACCTTGGTTCATTTGAATGAGAATAACTTTCAATTACATTAGGAGAGAAAGTAATAGAGGAAAGTAAGTAAAGGAAAAAGAAATGGGGCGAAGGAGGGTAATTGCAAAAGAAATTCAATTTGACTTATTAGTAAAAATTGTTACCAGTGTCTATAAGGCACCATTTCCTGGTGGGTGAGAAAATGGGCATATTTACTTCTGGAGTTGGACCTTGTTGTCAAGAGTCCCAGATGAATTTTCATTGGAATCCTTTCATAAATTACTGAATTAATCTTTCCAAAGATTTTTGCATTGACATTTTGTTTCACATAGGTATTATCTGAAAAACAACATGGAGACAGAAACCCTTTGTTCAGATGAAGATGCCCAGGAGTTGTTGCGAGAAAGTCAGATTTCATTATTACAGCTCAGCACCGTTGAAGTCGCTACGCAACTCTCTATGCGGAATTTTGAACTTTTTCGTAACATCGAACCCACAGAATACATTGATGATTTGTTTAAGCTCAAATCAAAAACTAGCTGTGCAAACCTAAAAAAATTTGAGGAAGTTATTAACCAGGAAACATTTTGGGTAGCATCTGAAATCTTACGGGAGACCAACCAGCTAAAGAGGATGAAGACGATTAAACATTTCATCAAGATAGCATTACACTGTAGGGAGTGCAAGAATTTTAACTCAATGTTTGCAATCATCAGGTAAGGAAATGAAGATGATTTTGTCTGTCTTCTGAGTCAATCCAGTTTATAAATTCAATCTAATTATCAAGCTGAAGTATCTAAAAGGATATTTGTAGCATAGCTTCCTCAGGTTTGAATGGGGAACTGAACAGGGGAGGGGAGGGGAATTTCAGGAACTGAACTACTGGACAGCTCTTTCTCTGTGCTTTGATCTTGAAGTAAATGATCTTATTAAAACAAATTTAAGATTTAGGCTTTGAAGACTTTGACTTCAGCCTGTGAGAAAACAGAAGGTGAATGGTATAATGCTCTCATAGTCTTCTAAGTAGAAGAATTTGCATACTGTAGAACTGACTCAAAATTGGAGATATTTCATGTCAGGATATCATTGACAAGATCATCACCATTATTATCATTATTAATGTTTCACTTATTTTATAGTATGTGAGCTGGGTGGCTCAGTGGGTAGAGAACTAAGCCTAGAGCCTGGATTCAAATCTGACCTCAGACACTTTTTAGCTGTGTAACCCTGGGCAAATCACTTAAAACTCTTTTGCCTAGCCCTAACTGTTCTTCTGCTTTGGAACCAATACTGAGTATTGCTTCTAAGACAGACAATCAGGGTTTAAAGAATTTTTAAAAAATTTGATTGCTTTTATTACAAAATATTTATTGATATAGATATATGCATATAGATCAATATCACTCTCAGATATTATTAACCTGAACTCCTACTCCTGTGCCTTCCAGTGCTGTGCAAGTAGCTCTAGGTTCTTTGAGCCATGCCATTTGAGCATTGTGATGTCATGGAATGAGTGCTAAACATGGAGCTAGTGGAGAGCTCAGTTGGAATCCTTACTCCAACTCTTATTGGCTATGTGATCCTAAACTTGTCATTTTACCACTGAGTCCTAGTTTCTTCATTTATTGAATTTTTATTGTTGCTCGGTTGTTTGTCATGTTAGACTCTTTGTTATCACATTGGGGTTTTCTTGGTAAGTGGTTTGTTGTGCTTTTCTACAGCTCATTTGACAGATGAGGAAACTGAGGTAAACAGGATTTGTTGACTTGCCCAGGATACCCAGGAATTAAGAGGCTGAGGCCAGATTTGAACTCAGGAAGATGAATCTTCCTGGCATTAGGACCAGTGCTGTATCCATCACACCATCTTGCTACCCTCATTTATAAGGATAATAATATTTCCACTTCTTTCTTTGCAAGCCTGATAGGAGGCCAGTGCTAAGTAAATGTTAAAATTATATAACATTATGAATTAACAAATTAGATAAGAGTATGTTGGAAACTTGTCACCAGAAATTGGCCACTAGGGGATGATTTTTTTTTCTTTTTTGGCCACAGCAACTCATAATACAGACTTCTACATGTTGGAAGGGTGCAAGGTTTGCCCTCACCAACTAGTACCCACATAATACCCACATAAATGTGGTTGCTTAAAAGATTTATTTTATACCTTATATCTGTCTGTATCTGTCTTCATACACTTCGTGTGCTATATACAGTCATTCTGAAGTGCCAGCTAATTTATCTTTTCCATTTATCTTCCAGTGGCCTAAACCTGGCACCAGTTGCAAGACTTCGAACTACTTGGGAAAAACTTCCCAGCAAATACGAAAAGTTATTTCAGGATCTCCAGGACCTGTTTGATCCCTCTAGAAACATGGCAAAATATCGCAATGTCCTAAACAGCCAAAACCTGCAGCCTCCTATTATCCCTCTTTTCCCTGTAATCAAGAAAGATCTTACATTCCTTCATGAAGGTAAATTGGAAATCTCATAGTTAAGTTTTTTTTCTTCTTGTGGAGAATTTAGGAACAAACATCCATCTGGATTCCTTTTTTTTTTCCCCTCTTAACTACAGGAAATGATTCAAAAGTGGATGGGTTGGTTAATTTTGAAAAGCTGAGAATGATTGCAAAAGAAATTCGCCATGTTGGTCGTATGGCTTCAGTTAACATGGATCCAGCCCTAATGTTTAGAACTAGGTATGTTTTTCACATTTCATAGCACATAATATATCTTGAAGGTCTTGTAGACTTCAAATTAAATTCAGAAAAAAATATGAACATTATATTAGCTCTTTAGCAGAAACTTTATTGGAACATGGTAAGCCCCTAGTATAAAGACCTTTAAAGAATAAAATTTCTGAAGTAGCATCAAGCACAGTTTATTATTTATTAACTTATATAGTTCACACAAGTTTGGAAGCTAAAACTTCAAAGGATGTTTTGTTGATTAAAAAATCCAAGTGACTTAATTGTTGATAAGATGATATTGTGGTTCTATACACAACCTGATGAATATAATTAATCCAGCTAAATCATTTGCTTTGTTTAAAAAAAAATCAAGTGGTTTTGGTTTTGGTTTCAAAATTTAAATGATATGACCAGCATTTCATTGATGGCATCTAAATTTAATCTCCTTAGGAAGACATTTTTTTTTTTCATTTAGAAGAATATAAGGACTATACTGTAGTTTTCCTACTTGGTATCATTTTGGTATACTTGTCATTTGAAATTAAAATAACTTTTGGTTAAGATGTATGTCTGAGATGATGCTATTAATGTTTGTGGGCTTCTAGAACACTTGCTTGTCCTGAGGTCTAATCCCTTCTTTCTGAGCTTGTGATCTTTCTCTATCTCTCTTTCTCTATACCCATGCATCAATCTTCATGGCTCTCACTTACAGGAAGAAGAAATGGAGGAGTTTGGGGTAAGTGGTTGGTAACAATGTCCAAAGATTTACATCCTACTCTGTCTGTTTGCATTTTTTTTCTGTCTGCTATTTGTGTTTTCTGATGCTTTAGCATTTTTTTTTCTTTTGTTAACCCCCATGCTCTGGCAGAATGTTAGATGACATACTGACATCATTTAATCCATTGGGGCTTTTGCTTTTGAGGTCATGAACATGAGAGCTGTGAAATAATTAACAATTACTTGGAGAAGAAATAGGGCAGATATACTTAAAAGCATCCAGAATGGCTTGATCCTTATATAATTGGTATGCCTTAGAATAATCCAAATGTGGGGGCTTAGAGGAAAAGGAAGATTTTGCCCTGGAAATTTTTATTTCTTTACTGCATTTAGAAATGAATATATATAAGATTGACCTCCAGATGTTAAAACTTAACATTTTTACAGCTCAACTAACTACTATTTTCATCCTATAAATCAATTCCTTTAAATTTTTTTATTTTTTAACAATTCGTATGCCAAATAGTTTTCATACATGTGTTCAAGTTTGCATGACTACTGTACTCATATTAACTTATTGATTGCATTACTTACAAAACCTTACCATGTCCCACCCAAAGAATAAGAAAAAAAAATGCAGCCATTAGTGATCACAGCTACTTTTACTTAAATTCTGTTGGAAATTCTAAAATGTTTATTTTCATTAACTATAGATGCCTAAAACAAAAAAAAAAATAGAGGTAAATTATAAATTGGAATTCCTCTACTATAGTTTTATATTTTTACATGAAAATTTAGAGAGATACTATTATCCCTTGCTAGCTTATATAAAAGAGCTAATTTGAATTCTCTTCTGGATGTCTGAATTGGGAGCAGACTAAATACCAGATAGATACCTACATAATTCTGCAGACGTAATTATTTTTAGCCATATCAGTTTTATTTTCTTTAGCCATATCCATCTACCTTTTATTAGCTCTTTGACTTACCGGAATGAGGCATGTAAGCTTTTCAATATAGATTTACATCCGTGCAACCCTTAGCATGTTTCTTATTAACTCAAGGAACTTTGTTTTAGAGTGAACTGCATTATCTTTTCTTTGTCTTCTCCAGGTCTCTCAGTCAAGGTAGTACAAATGCAGCAGTATTAGATGTCGCACAGACTGGCGGACACAAAAAGCGTGTTCGCCGGAGTTCCTTCCTCAATGCCAAAAAGCTATATGAAGATGCCCAAATGGCTCGCAAGGTTAAACAGTACCTGTCCAATTTGGATCTAGAAATGGATGAGGAGAGCCTTCAGACATTATCTTTGCAGTGTGAACCGGCAACTAACACCTGTGAGTTATTTTTCTTGTAAAGGAGAGCTCCTGGGAAGAATGGAAGTAAGACTACAAAACTGGGGTTGGCCCCTTTTAGGAATCAGGAAAGCAACAAAAAGTTTAGAAAGAAAAACAGAACATTTTGAGGGATCTTAGAAGTTTGGCTATATGCATTGTAATCTTTTTCAAGCCATGAAGTTTTATCTTTTGTTGAGGACTCATTTTGAGCGTTAAAATTTCAGTGTCAGGCTAAGAATTGGAGAAGTTATTTAATGAACGATTATTAGGATACTGTATTTTCTTTACTCTTCCTATATTTCATTTAAAAGGGTGTTTTGGAGGGATAAAGTTAAGGTTTTGTGGGAAATAAAGTAGTTAGCCATATCGTAGAATTTTTTGTTTTTTTATTTTATTTTTTACTGTGTGTAGCTAAATTGACATTAGGTAAAAGAAAAGGTCTGGCTTTGAAGATTTTATATAAAATTTGGCTCAGCTTTAGTTTAAGTAATTAATCAGTTAGTCCAGACTTTCAAACAATTACAAAAAGTTAAGTGGGTTACATAATGTGCTTGTCATCTTGCTCCCTACCAACACATATTCTGGTAGTATAATTAGTGAAATTAGCATTCTTTGCTCCCTGTCTGCCTAGATGAATTAGTTACTTATAAATTGAAAATAGCACTATTAGTTGAACTTAGCAAAGTCTGATGATATAAAAAATGGGTACCATTATTCGAAGAAATTGTGTTCTGTTTCCTCAAAATGTGTCAAAGATTTCCTTTAGGAGACAGAATTGTTTTTGGTTTATTCAATCACAAACTTTATTCAATCACAAATTTTTTTCTATTTGCTAAAGAGGATTTTTAAAAAAACATTTTAATGATTTCTAATATTACTTCACTTTCCAATAACCACTAGAATCCTCCTTTATATCAGAGTACAGATGTTCTCATTGATAGTGTATGATGTGGTGTGCCGCCTTCTTATCCAGAAGTGTGTGATCTGGAAAACCTCCCTAGGGGTCTGTCTGCAGGAACTGGCTCATACTAGATCTTGAGAGCAGTTTGTAAATTTTCAACATAGACATTTTTTGTTAAACCCTCATCTTCTGTCTTAGAAACAATACTGTGTATTTGTTCCAAAGCAGAATAGTATACGGTCTAGGCAATGGGGGTTACGTGACTTGCCCAGAATCATACAGATAGGAAGTGTCTGAGACCAAGTTTAAACCCTTCCATCTCAACCACCTAGCTGCCCCCAGTTATACATTTATACTTTAAAATTTGCAAATGGTACACATTAGGGCTTGATTTATTTTGTTGCTTTTCTGGGAAAGAGGTAGAGAAAATGTTAGTTATGCAAAGTCAAATTAAAAATGTGTTGGTGCCTACTTTTTTCTTTTCCTTTCTGGAAAACCTGCTGTTAGATATTTACCAGCAACACCCTGGACTTTCTATGGTGAAAATGGAATTTGTATTTCTTTTGCAGTCAGCATGCCCAAAACAAAATCCTCTCTTCCAAATTGTCCTATTATTGTTTAGGGCACCTCCAAAGTCCAAATCATTAGGCTTGGTGTCATCCTTAAATTTTCATTTGTACTCACCCCACCTCCATTCTGTTCTCTATTTTTGTCTCTATCTTCACAACATCTTGTATATGTCCTCCTTTCTCCACTCCCAATGCCATCTCTCTGCCACAGGCCCCCATCTCCTATCATCTATACTTTGACAGTGACCTCCTGCTTGGCTCTGGCCAAGTCTCTCCTCACTCCAATCTGCCTTCCTCTTCTGTACCTGCCAAAATTATTTTCCTAATTTAATAAGCCGTGCCTATATCACACATCTTCCTATTCTGTTGATGTCAGTGGCTTTCTGTTACTTGAAAGATCAAGTATAAAATGCTGTTTGTCTGACTTCTGATTTTGTCTTTTCAGTGGTTGCCCCCTGAGCCTGGAATGCTCTCTATCCTTGTCTCTGTCTCCCTCTATCTGTATCTGTCTCTTGCTGTCTATCTGTCTGTCTCTCTCCCCGCTCTGTCTTCCTATCTCTGTATCTCTCTGGCTGGCTGTTTGTCTGTCTGTCTTGCAGACCCTCTGGCTGGCTGGCTGTCTCCCTCCTCTGTCTTTCTGTCTCTCTCTCCCTCTGTCTGTCTATCTAACTATCTATGTACACCTCATAACTTCCTTGGCTTTCTTTAAGACTCTGCTCATTTCCTGCTTTTTTTGCCAAAATTACTTAAAAACAATGTTTATTTTTATAAGATAAATTAATATATTCTTTGGTGATAGAATAGGGGTGGGATTGAGCTTGTTTTTTGCCATTGGTTTAAGGAATTCCCAGGTCAGCAAATTCTTTCTCTCTCAATATAAATGGCACCTTCCCTGAAATTTATATTCTTTAAAAGTTACCTTGGAGCAACTAGGTGGCAGAGTGGATAAAACACCAAGCCTGGAGTCAGGAGGACCAAGCTTTGAGACCCTGGGCATGTCCCTACCCTGTTTACCTAGTCCTTATAATTTTTAATAAGACAGAAAAGAAAGACAGAAAAAAAAAAGATTTGCCTGAAGCACTGAGAAATGATTTGACTGAGCTCACAGAGTGTAAAAATATGAAATAAGACTTGAACCTTAGTCTTACTGTCCCCAGCTCTTGCACTCCCATACCACACAAATAATAAAGAAGTAAAAACTAGAGTAATCCATCAAAAATAATTTTATTTTCTGCTATTAGATATGTCCTTTAATGGTAAATATTTCTGAAATAAATATTTATTTTATTTTCTGCTATTAGATATGTCCTTTAATGGTAAATATTTCTGAAACAAATATTTTAAATAGTTATTAATACTTTGATTTCACCCTCCCCCCCCTCCTTTTTTTTTTTAAATGTACTTCAAAAAACATAGTACCTAAGAATCCTGGAGAAAAGAAGTCTGGCAAACCCGATACATCCCCGGTCGCTTCACGAGCAGGAACACAGCAGAAGGCACAGGCACAGCCACCACCGCAGCAGCAACCACCACCCCCAGCACACAAAATAAACCCTGGATTGCAGGTTCCTGCAGTTTCTCTCTATCCATCACGAAAAAAAGTACCTGTAAAGGATCTCCCTCCTTTTGGTAGGTGATGCACTCCATGTTGTAGTTGTGTTTTTTTCATATTTAGTAAATTTGCTCTACTCTGCTAGCATTGGCAAATTATTCTTATTTCTGAAAATTTATCAGGAATGCAATTTCTTAAAAGAATTTCAATAATCAATACTTTATATGATCATATGATCATTTACTTTTATTCTATTTTTTGATTGTCTTATTTGAAAATTTTTATTTAATTAATTTAGAGTATTTTTCTGTGGTTACATGATTCATGTTCTTTCCATCCCCCACCCGTAGCCAACAAGCAAGTCCACTGGATTTTACATGTGTCATTGATCAAGACCTATTTCCATATTAATAATATTTGCACTAGGGTAATTGCTTAGAGTCTACAACCCCAATCATGTTCCCATCAAACCATGTGTTCAAGCAGTTGTTTTTCTTCTGTGTTTCTGCTCCCACAGTTCTTTCTCTGAATGTGGGTAGCGTTCTTTTTCATAAGTCCCTCAGATCCTGGGTCATTGCATTGCTGCTAGTACAGAAGTCCATTATATTTGATTGTACCACAGTGTATCAGTCTCTGTGTACAGTGTTCTTCTGGTTCTGCTCCTTTCACTCTGCATCAGTTCCTGGAGGTCTTTCCAGTTCACATGGAATTCCTCCAGTTTATTATTCCTTTGAGCACAATAGTATTCCATCAGCAACAGATTCCACAATTTGTTCATTCATTTCCCAATCAAAGGAAATTCCCTCGTTTTCCAATTTTTTTGCTTCCACAAAGAGCGCAGCTATAAATATTTTTGTACAAGTCTTTCCTTATTATCTCTTTGGGGTATAAACCCAGCAGTGGTATGACTGGATCAAAAGGCAGACAGTCTTTTAAAGTCTTTTGGCAAATGCTTTTATTCTAAATGTTTCTAAATTTATTCTAAATGTGTCTTGCATTGTCAGCAGGTGGAAAAAAATTCATTTACTTTAAAAATTGTATATATTGTAGATTTTTCTAAATATTTATATTTTATCAAAAGCAAACAGTTACTTTGGGCATAAAATCATTTGTTCACATGCAAAGATTCCTGAAGGCAGCAATGAGCTGAATGTAGTAAAAGTTCTTAATACCATTATTTAACTTATTAGTCCTAATTTCTCTTTTTTTTAACCAATTTAATCCATTTTAGAATTGTATTTATTGGTTCTAATTAACAAACACTGAGGCTATGAAAATAAATAAGCAAGATAGTCTCTGCCTTCCAAAAGTTTATATTCTAATATGTAAGCAAACGCTTGTAAGGGAATGGTGGCCAGAAGGAATATTTTGGTAATATAAGTTGATTAGTCTTCTTAGAGCTTAAGAAGAAAACAGGTTGCCATTATATGTGAATATATAACTATATAAGGGAAATGTATTTGCGTCCAGGCTAGTGCTTATCACTCTTATCCAGAGTCCCAAGGTGGGAATTTGGAATGTTGGGTCGGAACTCAAGGTTGTAGCAAGGGAGCCCAGCAATGTGAAGATCCTCAAGAGAGTTGCCTCTTTGAGTCATCATCATTGTACAGGCTATGAATTAGTGTCTGCTGGTTTATGGGCAATGTGTGTTGGCACTGGCCCCTGGTTTTGGAGATTATGAAACTTGAGAATAAAAAAAATTAAGGAAGCACCCAATTACACACATTCTTCTTTAATGAAAGGAGCCCTAACCTTGGAATCATAAGAAGACTTAATTCCAATATTTGCCTTACCGTGTGACTGTGATTAAACTTCTCTAGCCCTTAGTTTTGTCTTCTGTAAAATGTGAATAATAGTACTCCCATTTCCTACTTCAAAAGTTTGTTGTGTTGAAGGTTCTTTTCTGAGTTCAGGAAGCAGAGGTACCTAATATATAGGAGTTACCACTATTTTCTACCGTACAACAACTTTGGACCCAAATTTAGGTTCTATGGATAACTTTCAAAATTTGGGAAAATTAAATTTTAACCGTTTCTTCTGAAGAGGCCATTTTATTTTATTAAAGCAAAGCACAAACAAGTAAAAGTAGTCTTATAACAAGAAAAATTGGAATTATTAATTTAACATAGTCTAATACAAGTTTGCTTTTCCTTATCTTGTTAGGTATCAACTCTCCACAAGCTTTAAAGAAAATTCTTTCTTTGTCAGAAGAAGGAAGTTTGGAACGTCATAAGAAACAAGCAGAAGATACGATATCAAATGCATCTTCACAACTCTCTTCTCCTCCAACTTCTCCACAAAGCTCTCCAAGAAAAGGTAGAATTTAATTATAATGGGTTTTTTGGTGTTGTGATTTTCTACAAAGGCTACCTGTTTCAGATATTACTAGTTATAATTTGCATTTTTTTAAAGTTGTGCAGTTTTGGTGTCTGTCAGGTTACTCTTTAGTGATTTAGTTATAATGTCTAGTCAATTCTACTCCTCCCTTTATTACTGTATTAGGAAATCACTTTAGAGCATTTTTTTTTTGAGAATTGGCCATTACTGCATTTTTTTACAGTTTCATTTGGTTCCAATCTATGACGAATTTTGTTTTTACAGAAATAGACAACCAATTTGGATTAATAAGCATTTCCTATGGAAGAATGGTTTAAAGAACAAACATTATATATCTTCCTGGTTTCCTTTTTCATCATATTAACTCAGGTCTTGATTTTTTTTTCCCTAAGGAGATAATATCTTTCATAATTCAAAATTATCCTGTGATTGAGTAGCAAGTAACCCTTTTCTGCCAGTTAACTCTTGAGGGCACTTTCTCCTCTTACATTTTTCAAAATAATACAGACATTAAACTAAAACCTAAAGACTTATTTGTCCATCTTAGAAAGGGAAAACAAGTATATTGACTTCACCGAATTGACACATGCCTGATGGCACTTGGGTGTCGAGAAGTTAAATCATCTACGCAGTCTCTAGTGTCTCTCTCATATAGGTGTCTAAACTCTCTTCTCATCCTGTTGTTAGGTGGCAGTGGCAATCAGCTGAGATCTTATGGCTCCAGACAGTCGGACCTAACCAGTTCCTCCTCTTCTCTTGGAAGTGAGAACAGTAACAAGAATAACAATGCACCACGGACCTATGGGATAGGTGGGGTTCATAGATCCAAAAGTGGAGTTGGAATAACAGAAATCATCTCACAAAATTGGATAGCCATTATTGAAGAGAATTGGGGAATCCCTTCAAATGTCCAATGCCCTCTGTAGTTAAATTTTTTTCCTAAAGTTCCTTTTTTCTTTTTCAATTTTGTTCTTTTTGAGGAGAATATACCATGAAGCCTTTCAAAATTTAGACCCAGTCTCAGATCTCAGTGTCATTGTTTTTAGTGAGCATTTTTAGGAATTGAATCATTTTTAAAAAAATTATCAAGACCTGTGCTTTTTTTGAAAAAGGAAGCTGGAAGTCTAAATGGAATGAGTAGATGGGGAAATTCTGTTTCAGAGTGCAATAAGCAACATAGTATAATGTAATATTCACAGAATTCACATCATTTGAATTTGAATTCTGACCCAGCCCTTGATTTTGCCATACTGATCCTGGCCAAGTCCATTGTTCTTTTTCAACCTTCCTTTCCTCATCTGTAAAATGGACATAAGTCACTAATGGGATTTTTTGGTTTGATTTGGTTTGGTTTGGTTTGATTTGGTGAGGAATGCACTTTGTAAGCAGAAATTGTCATTATGTTGCTTACAAATCTAATATTTTTAAATATTAGTGACAAATTTTTCACTTACTATTTATTATACATATATACATGTACATTTATATGTATGTGTATGCACACACATATATGTATATATTTCTATAAAGCTAAAATGTTTAAGTAGCATTAGCCTTAACAATGAGAAACATCAATTAGGTTGAAAAGATGGCAAAGTTACCTTCCAAATAAAAGTTTCATTAAAATGCATCCATAGCTTTATTTTTGCTGGCATTCAAAAGGATTTTTTTGGCAACTTAATAGGGGGTAATAGTGCAAATAATGACATGAATTAGGAATTTGCTGAAGAGTTTTTATAAGGGATACCATGTGTATGCAATATTAACCCTTAATTCAAAGTGTCTTTGTATAATTCATTTCTCATTAATATAGGACTGATGTAGATGATACTTCTAAAGGGTCAGAGGCAGTTGATGACAATACATTAAGATTGTTTTCCTAGAAGAGGTGGGGAGAGCAATTTGAGAAGAAAAGTGATCTTAAGTCAAAATCTAAATTTACCAGCTTGGGTCACAGTCAATAAAATATCGGGAATCACTTTTGAAATTTGGATCTTATAATATAACTTAAGGCTACGTGATTTCTATCCTGTGGAAGGCTGGAAAGATGAGAGATTTTAGTGACCAGATCCACTCTGAAGGATTGTGGTCAAAGGCTAGTTACAATGCCACTTAGCACCTTGGCTTTCTAGTATCATTACCCTCTATAGATCAATGGTTCAAAGGAAGAAATTTGGATCTGATCTGATGTTTTGCTCTGTACTGTTTAGACAAATTATGTTTAAATATCACAAATTTATTTTCAGATACAACTTTAACACTTTTATACCTTACCTTTTCATGACAGTTAAAAAATATGCTCTCATAGGTTAATTATTTTTGTTTACTATATTTCTATACTTTCGGAAATTGGACATGCATGAGCTACTCTGCATCTCTTATACAAAATATGGCCTACACAGAGTAGAGCATACCTGAAAATTGAATGATTGCATGTCACATTAAAAGTGACCCAAGTGGAAAATTGAAAGATAAATTTCTAATAAAGACAAAAATTTAAAAAACCCAAACATTTAAATTACATAAACATTTTATGGAATAGCTAACTTTATTTACATTTTAGAAATAATTTAAAATAATTCCTCTGTATCCCATTTCTTCTCAAAAGTCCCCCAATATGTACATTTTATAGCTGAAGAATTCAAGGCATTTCAAGTTATTCATTGGTGATACTCAGATTCCATTGCAGGTTCCTAGCTCAATTTTTAAAATATTGCTTTTCTGAACCCTTCATTGAGGAAGTCAACCTACATTTGACCTTTTTTGTCACTTTATCTCCATGCGTAAAACATGTTAATTTTTTTTCCTTCTGTTTACTGGTGTTCTTTTTCTATTTCTTTCCTTACATTTGGTGTTAGAACTCAAGTTCGTGTTATGCTTGTGGTCACTGATGAATGTGATTCTCTTTCCCATACAGGTTATACTTTGGCTCCTAGTGGCACTGTGGATAACTTTTCAGATTCTGGTCACAGTGAAATTTCTTCCCGATCTAGTATTGTCAGCAATTCTTCCTTTGACTCAATGCCAGTCTCACTGCATGATGAGAGGAGACAGCGGCATTCTGTCAGCATTGTGGAAACTAATCTAGGTATGGGCAGAATGGAGAGGCGAACTCTGCTTGACCCAGATCAGTATAGTTTAGGGTAAGATTCTTTTTATGCTTGCATTTTTAAAATTGTTTTTAAAGTTCACTTTCCTAATTTTATGAATTTTTCCTTAAAGTGGATTTCTTTTTTTCCATTCTTCAAGCTCTAATGAATTCATGTATTCACTGATAGAGTACTCACATTACTGATGCAAATTGCAACCCTTTCGTGCCTTTTCAGTCTGTATAATTCTTACCCATGCCTTTCTAGAAGTTTTCCAAAAAGGATCCAAAAGGGGTACCAATGCTTGACACATAGTAGGGCTTAATAAATTGTAGTGACTGACTGCCTCTGACTATCTATCCTTCCATCTATCTTGTCACTTGTTAAATGACCATCTCACCTTCATTTTCCATTTCTACATTTCTTCAGCTATTTTTAAAATACTGTTTCTCACACTCAAGAATCAGTAATACTCCATAGATCTACATATATCCATTATGCATCTTACCACTTTCTTTTGGATTATAATTTTTATTCTTCAGAGAATATCATGCTTTAAGTAAGATACCAGAGGGCAAGGGGGCCATTTTTTGTTTGTTTGTCTCTGTATCTGCTGTAGGTAGCACACTGCCTAAAATAAACCTAATAAATATTTGTAGAATTGAATTAGATTTTGATGTTAAAGAGATGGGTCTTTGCTATCCTGAGTAGTGTGATGTCATTGGGAGCACAATGCAATTTCTTAACTTAAATATAATTCAATCCTTTATCTTCCTTTAAAATTCTGGTTCCAGCTCATTAAAGCCTTCTGAATCTCCTATTCAAAATATACATAGAAGTGGGGTAATTTGACAAGCTGCCTATCTTGCCGAATGTCAAAGTCTAGGAGAGATTGTTTTTCATTCATTCCTTCTGTTTTTTTCCAATGTGGATGGTTAGAGCAATATCATTGTTGGTGTATATGCCAGAAAAATCTTCCTCTCTTCATTTTTTAAATCCCCACGCCATTCTAGAATACCTAGAAGAAGTTCTTCCCCAGGCCATTTTTATTAGCTTTTTAATAAGGTTGAAAGCCACAGTGAAGCTGATTTTCCTTGGTAGATATGGGTAACTTTAGAATCCATCTCGATTCTTTTTGATGAGATTGTTTCTTTAACCAGTCAATGTATCATTGGCCTTACGAGGCTGATGTTTCTTTGGAATGAGCACATTGCTGTCCTTTATAAATTTTTTTTTTCATGGTATTGACAAAAGGGGGAAAAAATCATATACAACTCTGGTTTCTCTGTTTTCTTGACTTTTCCTCCCTATTACCCTCCTCCCCAAGAAAAGGAGATTATTTTTCTGTTTGTATTTATTTTACTGAGGATTTCTAAAATTTGGGTTACTAGTTGTATTTTTTTTTTCCCATTCTTCCTACTCAGATCCTACGCACCAGTGTCAGAGACTCGGGGTTTATACGCCGGGGCTACAGTGATTTCTTCCCCAAGTACAGAAGAACTTTCACAGGACCAGGGAGACAGAGCTTCACTGGATGCAGCAGACAGTGGCCGCGGAAGCTGGACTTCTTGCTCAAGTGGTTCCCACGATAATATACAGACTATCCCGCACCAGAGAAGCTGGGAGACGCTTCCTTTCGGGCACGCTCATTTTGATAGTGCAGGGGATGGTGCAGCCTTGTGGGCTTCAGGTAGTCACATGGACCCGGTTCTGTTTCCTGATCATAGCACAAAATACAACAGACAGAATCAAAGTCGGGAGAGTCTGGACCAAGCCCAGTCAAGGGCGAGCTGGGCATCCTCAACCGGATACTGGGGAGAAGACTCAGAGGGTGACACAGGCACCATCAAACGAAGGGGTGGGAAGGATGTTTCCATTGAAGCGGAGACAAGTAGTATCACCTCTGTGACGACAGAAGAGACAAAGCCTGTCCCAATGCCCGCTCACATATCGGTGACATCAAATACTTCTGCGAAGGGTCTTATTGGTGAGTTGGAATTCTGTTTGAATCTTGACTTTATTTCCGAAAAAGGAGTCGGGAGAGAGGAGGTTATATATTTCTGGTGGAAATGTCCATGTTCAGAATTGCACAGTATAATCATTTAAAGAATTATGTCACTTTCAGAACTTTCATTTTAATCAGATTGTCTTAAAACTAAAATGAGTCCCAGACAACCTTTTGAGATCCTGATGTGATTCAGCAGTAGCTTAAGGCAACTGTTACTTTGGATTGGTAATCCTACATAACCAGACTAGAAAAATCATTTTGGATTGTCAGTGGGGACAAAAGTTTTAAGATTTTAAGAAAGTCTCTAAGTGTTTTTTTTTGGGGGGGGGTGGTTCATGAAATACTCTTTGCAGTTTGCAGCATACATCTTGACGAAATTTGATCTATTTGCATCTAGAAGGGATTTTTGTCAATAATTCCTTTATTTTAATGAAAGTAAAAGTTTTTTCATCACCAACCAAAATTGTTCCATATCATATTTTTTTTTAAACCCTTACCTTCCATCTTGGAGTCAATACTATGTATTGGTTCCAAGGCAGAAGAATGGTAAGGGCTAGGCAATCGGGGTTAAGTGACTTTCCCAAGGTCACACAGCTGGGAAGTGTCTGAGTCAGATTTGAACCCAAGACCTCATGTCTCTAGGCCTGGCTCTCAATCCACTGAACCACCCAGCTGCCCCCATGTCATATATTTTGAATGATAATACGTGTATGATCCAAATTGAATTGCTTGTCAGTTCCTAGAGGGGGATGGAAGAAAGTAGGGAGACAGTATGAATCATAACTTTAAAAAACTTATATGGAAATTTGTTATTGAAATTTAAAAAAAAATGTTTTAAAAAGGTAAAAAAAAAAAATTGTTCCACGTCCATGAACCTGGAACTCTGAAATTCATTTATCACCATAGTTTCCTGGCCTTCAACTTTTCCTGCTAAGGATTTTGCTTATAAACTTATTTTTCTCCTCAATGTGATCAACCATCCTTTCATCCTTCCTTGTTTTTCCAGTCAATTATGCTTTTTCTGGCCTTACTTTCCTCTCATCATAGCTCTGAATATACAGCTAATCAATTCAACAAGAACTCACTTCTGGGCGTGACTCCTTTGTTCTCTTGTCCTTCCACTAGAGTATCATTGTAGCCACACACTCCTCATCTCTGTTATATGTTCCCACCACCCCAAGGGGCTCACTCATGTGCCCCTGGAGGAAGCCAGCAACTGGGCCCAATACATAGTAAAGTTCTCAGACCTCAGAGAGGACTTGGCAGTCCTTTTATTCATCTCTTATGACTTTCTGTCACATTCCTTATAATGCATATACCCAAGCTTTTGCCTCAAACTCTCATTCTTTCTCACCAGATCACCTTGCTTTCTACTTTAACAAAAGGAAAAATAAATAAAATTATTTTATATTTAGAAACCTTCCTAGCTCTTTACCCATCATCTCCTCTTTTGCTGTAGCTCTTGTGACTGAAATATTTCTTTGCCTTGCTGTTGTCTTTAATTGCCTCCTTCCCCATCTCTTGCTGGATTATTATCGCTAACATATCTTTCATCTCCTTTATCTCCTTGTTTTTTCCCTGATTCTTGCAAAAAAAAAACCCAAAATGCTTAAATTTCTCCTATCTTTAAAAAATCCTATTTTGACCTCATTAACGAAAACTATTGTCCTGAATCTTTTGGTGCTTCACTAATACTAAAATTATACAAAGATTGGCTTGTGCTCACTGCTAGCATTTTCTTACCACTTACTCAATTCTCAACTCCTTGAAATATGACTTCACCACTCTTTCAATCCTTTCATCCAGTGATCTTTTCTCAGTTCATATCCTTCTTGACTATAGTTTTTGACATTAGTCAAATCTAGCCACCTAGCTAATTTAGCATGAAACCTTTGATTTCATTAATGGTACAGAAAATTCCCCAGAAGCCAGCAACTTATCCATAACTTACTGAATGACCTGGCCAAGAACATACAGCAAATAAGGGTTAAGATGAGAGCTAAAACCCAGATCTCCTTTTCCATGTAGTCCTCCCTGGTTTTCCCACTCTCACCAGCTGAAAGTGATTTTTTCCTTTCATTCATTTTATTTAGCATTGTATCTGGATATCTTCTTTGCTCCCATCGCTTCTTATCTCTTATGTTCCCATTTGTCTTCATGTAGGATGTAAACTCCTTCCAACAAGGACCATCTCATTTTTAGTTTTACATTCCCAGTTCTAAACACAGTGCCTAGCTTGTAGTGGGTATTTAATAAATGCACAGATCTCAGAAACCTTGGTATCTATTGCATTTATGGCATATATTTTTCTAAGGGAAACTCAGGGCATATGCTATTAAAATGTGAGTTCAGATACAGAATCAGGGTCTCTGAATATCATCCTCCTATGTGTTCCTCCCTTCAGCAGAGAAATGAGATTTCTTTTTTGTGCTTCAAAAGATTAGGGCTCTCAAATTTATAATCTTTAAAGTTGAATAGTGGATAGTTAATACATTCTAATATATAGAAGTGAACAGAGAAAGGAAATAATGGTTTGAACAATGACAAAGATGATAAGTAGAATGATAGGATAGTCCATTAAAAATGTGGTTTAATTCCTAGCTATATGACCCTAGGCAAATCACTTAATCCCAGTTGCCTAGTCCTTAGTATTTCCTCTTCCTTGGAACCAATAAGTATCTATTCTAAAACAGAAGATAAGGGTTTAAAGAAAAAAAAAGGATGTATTTTAAAAATGTGCTCCTGAGTACAGCTGAATGAGATTAAAATATAATTGAGAAATATTAAACAAGGTAACAAAAAATACAATAGAATATGCATTATGCTAATATATGGTTTTCTAAATTGATATACAACCTGCAGGTATTCTTATGTACAGTGTAATGGCCCCCATTTCTATTTGAGTTTGATTCCACTGGTTTAAAGAAGTTAGTAAAATAGAAAATAAATTTTTTTTTCTTTAAATAAGTTTTATACATATATTTCAGTTACTTGTTCATGAGTGATGGAGAAAAATGCTTAACTTTTTCTTTAATTGGCAAACTTAAAAAGTTTACTTTTGAATTCTCTCGTTTCTCATAATGAAGTCTTAGAGCCCTTATTACATAATATGAACTCATTCCTTATGGAATTTTTAGACAAAGTTTCTTGATCTCTTCTTTGTCATGGACTTCTGTAGAAGTTTAGTGAAACCTATAAACACCTTCCTAGATTAATGTTTTTAAATGTATAATGTAAAAGAGAAGATTTATATATGTATTTATATAGCCAATTATATGAACTATATGAAATATGAAATTATATGAAATAGTTGTAAAAACATTTAACAAATGAATTCATAGTGCCCATGTTGGGATGCTACAACAAATTATTATGGTTTTATCCTTGAATCCTAGCAAGAAAGCAAGTAAGGAGAGGTCCTTCCCCTTTTCTTTCATAGCAGGCAGACTCAGTTTTTACTAGTATATGATGAACAGTCATGTCCATTTCAGTGTAAAATGAGGAATCACATCCCTTTCTTACCCCATGTCTTTGTTTTTAGCCTCCCCCAGTTTCCATGAAGTATCATCCACTTAAAAAAAATGTTGTCTTGCTCTATATATTAAGCCAACAAGAGAATCATAAGTCTCTGTCCCACCTCTAAGGTAGACTAAAGACTCAAAATTGTTGCCATCCATTATTCTTTGCTATTTATAGCATATACATTGGTAGAGTTGGAAAGAACTTCAGAAGTCATCTGGTCCAATCCTTCCCTGAAAATTGTATCCCCTTTATCCTCTTCTTAATAAATGGTCATCTAGTTTCCACATAAATACTTTCACTGACAGGAAATGAGGATGCTTCCATTTTTGAACACCAAACGGAAATCTTTTAAGTTGGGAGATTTGGGAGAGGGGAGGTAGAATTATGGTATCTCAGTTGGTTTCCTTGGTAATCTTATGTATTTATTTTGTGCTTTTAAAAATATTATTCTGAGAAGGGGGCCAAAAGGCTTCTTTAGCCTACCATGCAAGGTTAAAAGAACCTCTGTTCTAAATCTTCTTCCTTAAGACATGTCCTACAAGACTTTCCTTCTCAGATGGACGTGAAATCCATTCCATTTTCCCCTCAGAGATGATACTGGACTCTCATATACCAGATATATATTCCGTGTGAGTTTAGGAACCATAGCAGTGTTTAAGAGTACTGAACAGTCAAGAGTGACTCCTCGAAAACCAGTATTGGAGAAACTCCAAAGGAATCATTTGGATCTATAGCATGAACAGAGATTCTTAACCTTTTTTATATGGTGGTCCCTTTTGGCATTACAGCCAAACCTGTGCATCCCTTCTCAGAATAATACTTCTAAATGCATGAACTAAAATAAACTATTACTAAATATCAGTTATATTGAAATTCAGTGATTAAAATGTTTTTTGAAAGCAATTAAATTCATGAACCCCCTGAAATCTTTCCACAGACCCCAGGTTTAAGAACCCCTGGTCTATAGACTAAAAAAAAGGATCTCTTCTTCTTCTGTATCCTCAGAGAAAAACCTTACTTCCTTTTTGATCAATTCACAAAACCAGTCCTAAGAAATTTATTTTGAATCTATCCCCCTTTTTCTACTCTTCCTTAACCCCCTCCCTTAGAGCTTAATTTTTTCCAAAACAGGCTCCTTGTTTTACAAGAACTATTAAAGTCTATGGCAAGACTTTATGTTTTCTTTCCCCTCTGAAGTTGAACCTGAGACTGGTTGGTTGAGAGTGATTTTTTTCTGATTTCTGATTGATGAGTCCATTTCTCCTAATGGTACATTGTTTTAATTACAGCTCGAAAAGAAGGCAGGTATCGAGAACCACCACCGACCCCTCCAGGCTATGTAGGCATCCCCATCACCGATTTCCCAGATGGACATTCACATCCAGCCAGCAGGAAACCTCCAGACTACAATGTCGCACTCCAGAGGTCTCGAATGGTGGCCCGGACATGTGAAACACCCGGGCCCTCCACATTACAGCAGCCGCACGGTCATCCAACAAGCCGGCCCGTGAACAAACCTCAGTGGCATAAACCAAATGAGTCAGACCCACGCCTGGCTTCCTATCAGCCTCAAGGGTTTTCCACAGAGGAGGATGGTAATTTAATTATGATAATTTACAATTAAGTAGCATAGAAAATTTTTAAAGCGGTTTTAAAACCTTGAAGAACTTAAAATATATAATATACTAATATAATATAAGATATATTTTATATAATGTAACCTGTAGTATTATATTACATAAAAATTTAACATTTATTAAAATATAAACTGTGCATATCTATATATAATATATTTATCATATCAATACATTTTATATGTAATTTATATGTATTTATGGCGGTACGATCTTTTTTAGAAACTTACAATAAAGTAAATGAAAATGCTCCAATCAGGTGGTGATTGGGGCAGCATAGGGCAGGCCTGGGCAATGAATCTTTCTTGTCCTATACCAACTCTTTCAGAGTTCTGAGCTTTTTGGTAACTTTTAGTTTTTGTCCCTTTCCTTCTTGGACTATTTCTTTTTTCATTGACGACAAACAGGTATCATAATTGAGAGTGCCCTCAAATAAATTTGTCTTAAGACTGCAATGGTCTCTTATAATAATAAAATATGTACACACCTGGTTTCTTTGAGTAGTGCTCAAAAGAAAAAGAACATATTATTCATTGGAACCAAGAAATTTTTACAAAGATGATATGATATTCTTAGGGGAAGGAGGGAGATGTTGGCATTAGGTCGTATGGGGAGTTAAAAGTTTTTCTTTCCAGGAAGAACTTCATCTCATCCAACCTCTGGCCTTCACAGTTTAATATCTTCTCAACTTCTTTCCTTGAATGAACAGAAATGATTCTGATTATTCTCATACCAATGAAGTCGAGGAACTGACGGAGTTATCCATATAATGAAGTATTTAAGACCTTGAACATTTTTTGCCTTAATCCACTATTCTGTTTTGTATAGCCCAAGCTACTACTGCTAGTTTAGGGGGAAAATTTCAAAAATAATCTGCATTTCATTAGCTACTTAATGAAAATTTTTGATGAAGAAACCTTTGCACTTAGTAACTTATAATGTTAGCCTTCACGTGTGTCTGTACCTTTAGTAAAATGTTCAGAGTATTTCCATTTGTCAAATGGGTTTCTGAAACTTCTCTGGAAATAATCTGTTCTGTTTTCATTGACCACATTTCACAAGAATCTGAGATAAATATGGAACTTTATAGACTGACAGAGGATAACACATTTAGCAGGAACTATAATGAATTCCTTAGGTTCCCCTTTGGGGATGTACTAGATTGGTGTACCATGACATTACAGGATAGAAAGGCTTCCTTTGTTCTGGCTCTTTCAAATCCTAGTTCAGAGAAAAAACAAAGGAGCTTAGAAATTAGAATTAACTGAGCTTCGGGGTTTGAGACAGAGAACCTGGGTTCCAATCCCACTCACCCCTGTCACTCTCTTTCTGACCATGGGCAAGTTCCTCATCATCTCTCTTTCTTCATCTGTGAAATAAGGGCTTTGTACTAACTGATTGCTGTGAGCAGCTTGGTGGTACAGTGGCTAGAGAGCCAGGATTGGAGTTAGGAAGACTCATCTCCCTGAGTTTAATTCCCAGCTCAAAATTCTCATTTATTAGCCAGGCAAGTCTTAACCTTGTTTGACTCAAGTTTCCTCATCTGTAAAATGACCTAGAGAAGGAAATGGCAAAACCACTCCACTATCTTTGCCAAGAAAACACCAAATGGGGTCACAAAGTCAGACACGACTGAAACAATTGAACAACAAATGGGTCCTTCCAGATCGAAATTGATGATCCTATGGTTGGTGAATGTGTAGAGCAGTTTACATTGCTTATTTGGGAAGTAATTTTACATAGTCCAACTGTTATTATGTTATTGAAATGGCACCTGATCAAAACTTATGTTTGTTGAACTAAATTGAAATTTTTCCTTTGCTTCATCTTCCTTTTCTTTTTTTCCCCCTGTTTTGTTGACAGAAGATGAGCAAGTCTCTGCTGTCTGAGAATTGGGGCTTTTCTGGATCCAGAGTGAGCCACCGAAAAAAGGAGAGCACAAGAAGATGTCCCTAGTGTAGGAGCCTTGGAACTCAAATCCAAAGGATGGTGGACCGATTTGCCTCCTTCCCTGCCTTAAAGCAGCATGGGGCTTCTTCTCTCCCTTCTTCCCCATCCCTCTTGCATGTGAAATACTGTGAAGAAATTGCCCTGGCACTTTTCAAACTGTGTTGCTTCCAATGCCCAGTGCAGCCTTCTCCAAACCTCCCCGCCATCGCTGGTCTACCACCTCACGCGATACCATTCCATAAATTCCAAGATCTTCACCCTATCCAGGTGATTCACTCGGGCTGCACTTCTCATGCCCAGAAGGGTGGGGTGGTTTTTTTTTTTTTATTGTTTTGTTTTTAAACCTTCCTTTGAGATTTTAATCATTATCCTAGCACTTGGTCTCATTGGGGGTAAATGAGATAAGCCAGCCATTGATCGATTTGGGGCCTTTATCCTACCAAGGAAGAAAGCAGAGACGTGATGAAATCCTCTTGAGTTCAGTGCTCATTTGCTTGTTTACAATGCCTATTTTTGTTACGGTTTCTAAATATTGTGTTCAGAGAGTAAATGTTATTCTATATGTGGAAGAATTACAGTATTATTTTGTACCTTTTTTTAAAGTAGGGTTGCCAGCCTGGGTTTTGTAAAACCAAATAAACCAGACATGGTCTTGCTCTACAGAGAAGCATGGTAGGCGTAACGATGCTCTCTCTGTTTGCCCCGGTAGCCCGTCCCAGGAAATGCCCCGTCCTGGACGCATGAAGTCTTAGCCAATTGTTAAATTAACAAGAACCCTGTCTACTCCCCCCTCTTCTCCCCCCAAACCCTTTTCCTTCTCCCCCCCCCCCAGTGGGCAGAGCCTTTATGCAGAACTAAGCATTTGCACGTATCCAGTAGAGGGAAATAGGACTTTCTGTGTCCTGTGTCTGAGCCTTGTGGAGCCCCAGAGAGCTTTCCTTTACAAGGAAGATCCTGCTTCAGGAAGATGGATGGCAACCCCACCTCTAAGTTATATTTCTATGACCTTTTTGTTGTCGTCGTCATTCTTGTTGATTTAGAGATTTAGTTATTTTCAGAGAAAAAGTTATAACTGGATAATATTGCAGTAAAAGCAGCTTGGGATGTCAGGCGGATGCCGGCTGTTTGAACTGCTTCTGAGTCAGTCTCCTTCCTCTGGCTTGGTGTATTAAGGAATACACAAGCCAGGGGAGCGATCAAAGATAAATAACCCGGTTAGATATGCCCGCCTCGGCAATGCAGACTCTTCCTGGAAAGAGGAGACCGTTCGATGGCTTTAGGAACGCTGCGATGTCTAGAGAAAGGCCAACGTGTAGCAACCACCTGCTCACAGCTGCTATTAACCCCACCATGACTGAAATGACCCCCTCCGCTCTATTTTTGTGTTGTTTTTGCACAGACTCCGGAAAAGTGAAGGCTGCCAATCCGAGTAGTGCTCCGATGGGAGGAACTGCCGGTCTGGGATATTTTTTTTTCCATTAAACTCAGCTGATCATATTGATCGGTAGATAAAACGTAAATAGCTTCAACTTTTAAAAGTCAAATTGCAGTGTTTTTTCACTGTATCAAACCATGTCAGTGCTTTATTTAATAATCCTCTCCTGTAATCATGGCTTTGTCTACTTGCTTATATATCACATTGTCAATTATGCATTTGTAATTTTACATAGAATATGCATTCTTTGCCGGTTTTATTATATAGGCTATGGACCTCATGTGCATATAGAAAGACAGAAATCTAGCTCTATCACAAGTTGCACAGATGTTATATAAGCATTAAGTAATTGTAGAACCTAGGACGGCTAAACTAAAGTTCACTCTGTGATGTCCAGTGCAGAATGTACAATGAATTAACTGGTGATTTCCTCATACTTTTGATACTACTTGTACCTGTATGTCTTTTAGAAAGACATTGGTGGAGTCTGTATCCCTTTTGTATTTTTAATACAATAATTGTACATATTGGTTATATTTTTGTTGAAAATGGTAGAAATGTACTATGTTTATGCTTCTACATCCAGTTTGTACAAAGCTGGAAAATAAATAAATATAACAGAAAAGCATTGTCTCTATCCTTAATGTGTCTCGATGCATTATTGAATGAATGATAAAAAGACTTTTTTCAGCCTACTGCGGAAGCCACAGGTAGGCATAGGAAAGTAATACAGGCTCCCCATTGTTTAATATCAGACTTTGGCTTTTGTAATACAGCTGTTACCTTAAGAAACTCAATTTCAATTTTTGTGGAATTGTAGGACCTCAGAATTTATATACTGCAATACATTCTTCAGCAGAAATACCCTCAATAGCATCCTTGACAGGTTCTTCTCCAGCCTCCATTTGGAGAGTAGTGATGAGCAATTACCTACCTGTGCAAACAGCCCATTATATTTTCTTTTTTAACCCATATTTTCCACCTGTAAAGTATCTCCTTGAAAAATCTATCGGTATAGCATTAAAAGTATAAATTCATTTTGGTAGTTGTATTGGCTTTATCTTATAGATGTTGGAATGGCCTAGACATGAGCATTGAATATTCCTCTATTTTAATTGTTCTTTATTATTTCTCCAAGGAGTTCTTTGAAGTTAAATATTTAAGTGTTTTGTGTGGCTGATCTTTAGATATTGAATACATTTTGTAGGTATTTGGAATAAGATTTCTCTTTTTGTTATTGTTTCTTATGTTTTGTTATTTTATAAAAGTGCTGTTGATTTGGGGGGATCTATTTTTGTAGCCTGCAACTTTTTTTTTAACTCTTTATTTTCTGACTTAGAATCAATATTATGTATTATTTCCAAGGCAAAAGAATGTCATGGACTAGGCAATGGTGGTTAAGTGGTTTGCCCAGGGTTACACAGCTAGGAAAGTGTTTGGGGTCAAAGTGAATCCAGGACCTACTGTCTCTGGGCCTGGCTCTCAATCTACTGGGCTACCTAGCTGCCCCCAATCCATTCTATTTTCAAAGAATTTTATAATTGTTAAAATTTTCTACAAAATTTACCTCTTTGTAGCTTCCACTCACTCTGACCCCCTCCCCCCCAAATATATGAAGATAGTGAAGTCTTTTCTTATTTCGGTTTGATATCCCAAGTACCCTTGTCCTATCCTCTGGCATCTCCCTCAGGATCACAGAATCTCAAATTTTGAGTATAGAATCCAGATGCCACAAAGTGCTGTTTATTACAACCCTTCCTTAATGAATAAAAATCCTCACTGCCATTGACAAGTGGTACTTCAAACCTTGCTTGAAAACCACCAATGAAGGGAGCCACTTTATCCATGGATACAACCTATTCTACTTTGGGATGATCTTGTTTTTCCTTATATTCAAAGCAAAACCTCCTGCAACTTCTACCCAAGTGCCTTAGTTTGGTCCAAGTGGGAACAAGCAGGAGAATTTTAATCTCATCTTCCACAGGACTATCTTCAAAGTGCTTAAAAATAATATAGTGTCAATTATTTGGATGCTAGTTGACAGGCTGGAACCCAGGACTTTGCTGATAAAGTCTTCTATACAATTTAATGCTCATAGAGCTAGTAGCTGACACCAAAAGAATGGTTCATAATGTCAGTGACATTTCTAAGCTTCACTATTAGATATTGTAATTTCTCTTTGAATTCCAGTCCTACATCAGCAATTGCTTTTTGGATATCTCAGATTGCATGTCTCATAGGCATTACAGACTTACATGTACAAACCAGAATTCATTTCTCTATTTCTTTTTTTTTTTAATTATTTGTTACATTAAAATACCCAGTTACCTTTCTATCTACCTCTCCCTGCTCTTCTGAACTTCCCTAATGATCAGTTTCCCAGTTAGCAACTTAAATATTATTGGATCTCCTCCCAAACCTGCCACACATATATGTTGTAAAATCTTGACATTTTTACCTTAAAAATATCTCTTCTTTGTTCCCTTCTCTTCACCTCCACAGTCACAATCCTAATTCAAGTCCTCATCATTTCTCATCTAGATTATTCCCATAACCTTCTAATGGTTCTCCATCTTCTACTCAGCTATCAAGGTGATTTTCCTAAAGTGCCATGTTCTCCCTCTCTGCACAGCCTCATCCCCCAAATACTTACCCTACTCAAGAAATTCTGGTGCATTTCGTCATTTTCAGGGTTAAGTAGAAATTCATCTGGTGTCTCCAGCCTGGAACATTCCTGCCTTCTCAGTATCCTTACCTTCTACATCCTTCTACCCACTGTACAACCTAGCCACACTGTTCTACTTGCTAATCTCCATAAAAGACAATTGAGCTCCAAAATCTGTCCTTTTTCACTTTCAGTGCCTCATACCTGGAATTAATTCCCTCCCTCCCCCCATCCTGTCACTTTTGCTTTTTTAATTCCCTTTTTTCAAGACGAGCTCAAATCCCATTTTCTACAGGAGATCTTTCTTTGTCCCCTCAGATGCTAGTTTCTTCCCATCTGAGGCCACTTTCTGTCTACTCTATAGATCTTTTATCTGTATCTATTTACATGACTTCTCCATTAGAATGTGAACTAAGGCTGGACAGGTACTGCTTTTGCTTCTCTTTATATGCATAGCACAATACTGGTACTAGTAAATTCTTAGTAAATGCTTGTTAAATTAATTAGCCGATCACAGAGCCCATCTAGTCCAACTTCTTCATTTTACAGATGAGGAAACTGAGATGAAACGAGGCAAAATGACTTGTCCAAAGTCATACAGATGGTAAGCATCAGGTGTAGGATTTTAGTCCAGATTCTCTAACTAGAGTTCATTCTCATTTGACTGTACCATATTCCCTTTCTTATAAATAATCTTCCAGAAATTTTTTTTAATTTAAATATAAAAAGATTTTTAAAAATATCCATTCTTCATTTCCAGAATATCACTTTTTTGTTGGCGAAGTATAATTTCCCCAAAGAATCTCTTATTATTTTCCTATACAAAATTGCCATTATTTGTCTATGGTTAAAACAAATTTTTTTTCTGCAATGAGCAAGCATAGATCAGTTATGACATGCATTATTGGTTTCCATCCTTAGCTCTTCCAGCCTTCTTGTGTTCTCAGTTTTTCAGAGGTTACCAAGAGCAGTTTGCAGTTATGCCTACCAGATGAATTAACAGGCACTGGAATGTTTCAAATTGTTAGCCATAAATGGAGTGACAGCTTTTGTATTAGTGTATCTCTTTATGGATTATTGAACTTGGGCTCATAACAAGATAGAAGGCTGTTAAAACCACATTCTTCCTGGCTTATATTCTTTAAAAAATATTTTATTGATACTCTTTTTACATTACTTCTACTTCCCAATGATCTCATCCCCACACAACCTTATTTTGTATCAAAGAAGTAAAATTAAGCAAAACAGCCTTACCACGTAGGCTAAATCTGATAATAAATGCCTCATTTTGCACCTAGAGTTCACCACTTCTCTGCTTAGAGGAAGGAGATATTTCATTGGCATGCCTCTGAAGTTAAGATTCGTAACTACAATGATGAGGTCAGGGTACTGATGTCTTTCATCGTTATTTCATTTTTAAAATTTAATTCTTTAAATATACTTCCAGAACAGAGAGTGGGTGGAGGTCATTATGGAGAGTGAGGAAAAGGTCAAGTTGGCTCCCATGTTGTCTCACCAAAAAAGCATGAATCCATGTGGAACTGAAAAATGATACTTTGGGAATCAGTCAAATCTATGTCATTTAAGTCAACGTATTATATATTCTGCCTGTCTGGAGAGGCCAAGAGCTTAAAGTGAATGACAATATTGCCAACTGATATCACAGGAAAAAAAAAAAAGCCTGGAGGTAGAGAATATTCTTGTACTGAACTTTTGAAACACAACAAGGTTCACCAAGTGTTGATATATGTAGTATAAAGACAGTCACTCTAGGTGTTCAATGGCTACTCATTAATCACATTTTATAATAACAATATAGGTTTATAAAGCACTTTAACATTTAATAACAATAACTCCAAATATCACTTGAGTAATAATCACTTGAAGTAGAAAAAATAAAAAAGAATAAAAGGATAAAGCCTAATCTAACCTAACTGACCACCTCCTGGCTCTCAGCCATGGTCTTACAGGGGCCGCCTCCAAAGGAATAGAGAGAGTGGGCATGTCTCACACCACAGCTTTATACTTTCTCTTGAACCTGGACCTGTTACCTTTAGTTCTGGGTCATGTTTTTAGGGCTTTTCACCTGTGACCTCTGGAGCTTTCATGTGACATCCAGCCACACAGCGAGGTGGGGACGTGCTGGGAGAAGGGGAGTGGATTCTATCTACACAATCCCCCCTGTGATTCTTTGGGAGACGAGCATGTTGAAACCTCCCAGATTTACATGTCTAGCTCCCCAATGAATTATTTCACATATGAATAATTTCACATAAATAGCTTATGTCTCTAAAGATCTCTTACTAGAGGTGCATACAATATTGTACTTTCAAAGGGGAAATTACAATTCAGGGATAAGAGGGAAATGAAAAGAGAGAGCAAAACCAATGATTGATAGGCACATTGACAAAAAGTCAATTAGGAGGCAGTCCCCTTTGGCATAAAAGTTTACATTCAGAGTAAATGTGTTCAACCCCCCTCAGTTTGATTCACTACATCCCAAAGTTCATTCTGGGACTTTTGATGCAGTGTGTGGTTTTTGCAGGCATCTTTATGGCAACTTCTCCAAACAGTTCGCTTTCTTGATTCGGGGAGGTAGCATGTTTCTTTTCCTGAAATTTCTCAAAAGATTTTAAACCTTGCATTTTAGGATAATAATACAGTATACATATCTTTGCAAATTGGTTGTGTATATGTATGTATAAATTAGCTTGGTCTTCATAGCAACCTGTGAAGTTTACAGACGTAACTAGTCTATTACCCATGCACAGGGGGCAATAACTCAGGGGGAGCTTGAGAAGGGACTTGGTGACCAAGAGGTTTTATCCAGGATTCCCTAAGTTCCTAGGGCCTTATGCTTGACCTTGAGATTGAATAGATCTCTAAGGAGAAGGCAGATTGTAAGAGGTCATCGTATGTGGTTGTAAGATCACGTTGGACCAGAAGGGGTTTTGGGACAGATTGGTCTTGAGTGGGATAGAAATGACCACCCACCCCTAATTGCAATTATGAGTCTGGTGTCAGAAAATAATAAAAGAGGCAGTTGTTTATTCCTTAAGGAATAATTAGGGGTGGGTGGTCATTTGTAAGGGGTAAAATTTAGGGTTTGGTTGGGTGAATAATAAAAAGGGGTGGTCACCAAGGAATTGAATAAATATCAATTCCTAAAATGATTTTAAGTAATTTATTTATAAAATATAAGAGAGAGTGGAAGTAGAGAGATGAGAAGAGGGTAGAGTAAGAGATCTAGTTTAATGAAATAGATTATGTATTTAAGTCTTGGCTTTACTCTGGCAGGGCTCCAGAGGTCCCAGCCAGAGAACCTAAAAGTCAATTAAAGAGGGTTTTAGCCCCAATGGCTCCTCCCAAGGCTAATACCTCCAGGGAAGCTAAGGTAGTCAGTCTTTTTCACTCACCACGTGTAGTTCTAAGGGAGAGATTTAAGAACAGTCTCACCAAGGTCTCAGGTCCAGCAAGCAGCATCTCCAGCTTGACTCCAGCTCTAGGAAATGAACAAGAAGTAACTTACAGGAAGTTGTCACTCCCTTTTAAAGGAGCTTCTTTTTTCATCTCTTCCTGTGGCTTCCTCTTAGTTTACGTGTCCAATCACAACAGATGCTTTGCTTAGGACTGCCCAGGGGCAGTCAGTCAATTCTTATTCATCACCCATTCTTGCACACCTGGGTGTACAGACTTCCCAATTTGTGAATTAAGTAGTGATGTTTTCACCTTTGGTGATTAAATCTAAAGATGAGCAGGGTAGGTTTAATCTGATTATCACACATTCTTAACTTACTCAGTATCTAGGACAGTTTGCTAAGAATCACGACTGAGTAGCCCTAGAAGGTAGGTGGAAGTCACACAAATTTGGCACAAAGAGGCTAAAGAGAAGAGCCAGTGAGATACACATGATATCAGACATTATCTTTGTCTTTCTTTTTTTCTTCCTCATTCAAACAGTGGTTCAAAAGCAGCTTCACATTTTGTCTACTCATTCATTCCTTCTTCCTTTGCACCATTTTTTGACTTCTTGAATGGCAAAACAGCGTAGAGAAGCATGCCTTGTGTTAGGTTTTAAGTCTTCAGCCTGTGATAAAGCTTGCTGCCGGCTTATTTGCTGTGTTTATAGAGAAGTTAAGATAAGGAAAAAGGAAGAATTTCCCCTTGCAGAGAAGGGAGATATTTTGTTCAGCAAAACTAACCTGGGATTAAAATAGGCAATGAGGAGACTAAACTATCACTGTTTGCAGATAATATGATGGTCTACTTAAAAAATCCTGAAGATTCAACTAAAAAACTAGTGGAAATAATAGCAACTTTAGCAAAGTTGCAGGATATAAAATAAACCCACATAAATCATCAGCATTTCTATATAATTTCCAACATATCTCAGCAGCAAAAGTTAGAGAAATTCCACTTAAAATCATCCTAGACAATAAAAATATTTAGGAATCTGCCAAGATAAACACAGGAACTATATGAACACAACTACAAACACTTTTCACACAATTAAAACTAGATCTAAGCAATTGGAAAACCATTAATTGTTCATGGGTAGGATGAACTAACATAATAAAAATGACCATCCTACCAAATTAATTTACTTATTCAGTGCCATACCTATTAAACTACCAAGAACCTTTTTTTTACTGAATAAGAAAGAATTATAACAACAGTTATTTGGAAGAACAAAAGATCAAGAACATCAAGGGAAATAATGAAGAAAAATGTGAAGGAAAGTAGCTTAGCAGTACCAGATCTTAAACTTTACTATAAAGCAATGGTCATCAAAACAATATGGTACTAAGAGACAGAAGAGAGGATCAGTGGAATAGACTTGGGATAAGTGACGTCAGTAACACAGTGTACGATAAACCCAAAGAGCCCAGCTTTTGGGACAAAACCCCACTATTTGACAAAAAACTGCTGGGAAAATTGGAAAACAATATGGGAGAGATTAGGTCTAGATCAACATCCCCCACCCTACACCAAGATAAATTCAGAATGGGTGAATGACATATAAAGAAGGAAACTATAAGTAAATTAGGTGAACATAGAATAGTTTACCTATCAGATATATGGGATTACTCAAATTTATAAGGAGCTAAATCAATTGCACAAAAAAATCAAGTTATTCCCCAACTGATAAATGGGCAAGGGACATGAATAAGCAATTTTCAAATAAAGAAATCAAAACTATCAATAAGCACATGAAAAAGTGTTCTAAATCTCATAATCAGAGAAATGCAAATCAAAACAACTCTTGAGGTACCACCTTACACCTAGCAGATTGGCTAACAAGACAGCAAAGGGAAGTAATAAATGTTGGAGGGGATGTGGCAAAATTGGGACATTAATGCACTGCTGGTGAAGTTGTGAATTGATCCAACCATTCTGGAAGGCAATTTGGAACTATGCCCAAAGGGCTTTAAAAGACTGCCGGCCCTTTTTATCCAGCCATACGGCTGCTTGGCTTATATCCCAAAAAGATTATAAGGAAATAGACTTGTACAAAAATATCTATAGCTGTGCTCTTTGTGGTGGCAAAAAATTGGAAAACAAGGGGGTGTCTTTCAATTGGGAAATGGCTTAACAAATTGTGGTATCTCTTGGTGATGGAATACTATCGTGGTAAGGATTTGAACCAGAGTGAAAGGAGCAGAACCAGGAGAACATTGTACACAGAGACGGATACTCTGTGGCACAATGAATATAATAGACTTCTCCACTAGCAACAATGCAATGATCCAGGACAATTCTGAGGAACTTATGAGAAAGAAAACTATCCACATTCAGTGGAAGAACTGTGGGAGTAGAAACACAGAAGAAAAACAACTGCTTGACTACATGGCTCCATGGGGATATGATTTGGATGTAGACTCTAAGCGATCACCCTAGTGTAAATATTAATAATATGGAAATAGATCTTGATCAATGGCCCATGTAAAACCCAGTGGAATTGTATGTTGGCTATGGGAGGGGGGTGGTAGGAGGGGAGGGAAAGAACATGAATCATGTAACCATGGGGAAACATTCTTAATTAATTAAACTAAAAAAAAACAAAAAACTAACGTGGGGGTAGGAGTGGGAGCCACAGAAGCAGAGAGGGGACCTTCATAAACCTTCCAGAAGAAACTGGGTTCCTTTTGAGTCTCTAAACCTATTTTTCCCCTTAAAAAAAAAGATCCAGAGTATTGTTCTATGAGAAAGAAAGCTACTTCAGCCTGAGAGGCTAAGAGCAGCAGACTTCCCACGGCATGACACACTTGAAAACCCAGCCTCTAGGGAGCAGGAAAGGGGAAGGAAGTGGGCAGCATCTCCAGGACACCATTCATTAGTGCAGCTGGCGGGCTATGTTAATGAGGCTCTAGCTTAGCAATACCACCAGCTCCTGAACTTACTTACTGGCTTTCCTGGTGCTTAGACAGAAGATCATTTCTCATTTTTTAGATGAGGAAACTGATAAGAAATGTGAGATTTGGACCCAAGTCCCCTAATTAACTTAATGTATTTATTAACTGTCCACCATGGGCAAAGTACCGCGCTAGACCTTGAGGATACAAAGAGAAAAACAAAAGCCCTGCCCTCCGGAAGCTTACGCTTTCAAAGTAGCCGGTACACAGAGAAGTCAATTGTAACTTGGCCTTTGGGCTTGCGGTGCAACAATCTCGTCCCCTGGCAGGTAGTTGCTTGTCTCTTTAAAAGTAGTGCCTCTGAGCTTTCTTTCCCCTCTTTCCATCATCCCACAGGTGATGCCCCTAATTGCTGGGTCGGGCATGGATGACACGTACGGGACTGGTAAAGAAGAGAATGACTTTCCGTGCCCTGCTACCTCCCTGGTCCCACAGCTCTGAGAAATGGCTCCGGGGCTGCTTCTTTCTGATTCGGATTGTTTGTCCTCAGTTCCAGGTACCAGAGGAGACTGCGGGACAGGGTGTTGGAGCCATGGCTCCTTGGGAGCCCGAATTAGGAGTGGGCTTGGGGGTGCTGCCAGCCAGGCTGTGGTGGAAGCCCTGAGAAACCGAGGTGCCTGAGTCTTGAGCCCAAGGTGGGATGGGGGCTGGGACCGGGACTGTGCCCTAAGGGAACCAAGCTAAACTATGGGCCTCTTTTGTTTTTGTTGTTGTTTTTAATTTAAACCCTTAACTTCTGTCTTAGAATCAGTACTGTGCATTGGTTCTAAGGCAGTAGAGCAGTAAGGGTAGGCAAAGGGGGTTAAGTGACTTGCCCAGGGTCACACAGCTAGGAAGTGTCTGAGGTCATATTTGAACCCAGGACCTCCCTTCTCTGTGCCTGGCTCTCAATTCACTGAGCCACCTATCTGTTCCCCCTTTACAGCTTTTTCTGAAGTCATCTTGTTTATCATTTCTTATACCACTATAGCATTCCATCACCAACATGTACCACAAATTGTTCAGCCATCCCCAACTAATGGACATCCCCTCAATTTCCAATTCTTTGCTGCCACAAAAAGAGCAGCTCAAATACATATATTCTTGGATACATGTGTGGAGCAACTAGGTAATACAGTAAATAGAACTCTGGGCCTGGAGTCAGGAAGATTTATTAGCATGAGTTCAAATCTGGCCTTAGATATTAATCCTGGGAAAGTCACTTCTGTTTGGCTCAGTTTCCTCATCCGTCAAATGAACTAAAGAAAGAAATAACAAACCACTCCTGTATCTTTGCCAAGAAAACCCCAAATGGGGTCATGAAGTGTTGGACATGCAATGTGCTTGTTTTGTTCGTTAGGTTTCTATAAATGTATGCACCCCTGCCCCAGACCCGTGCTTATTGTTGGGTTTAGATTACTCCTGCTTTTCCTTCTCTTTAATAAGTGTCATTTGATGATCATTCTTGTATTTGTCTTCTTGTTTAGTAAATATTTCATGCTTAACAGTTCATGGAGTCATTGTGCCTGATTTGTGGAAATGGGAAATACATAGCTAGGACAGAGGAGATACAGTTATAAATCTGAGTGTTGTATCTTTTTCCACACCAGGATTATCCCTAAAGAGAGTTTAATTGCTGGGAAGAATCTGCTCCTCGCTCCCTCAGCATTGAGAAAAACTCCAGACCCGCCATCGTTAGTGCTGGTTGGGGTGAATCTACCAACCCTACTGGAGAGGTGGAGATACAGCATTTCACCAGGGGTGACAGTGTGTGCAAAGAGGAGGGGTCTATATGCCTCCAATTTTTAAAAATACATATTTAATATATGAAGATATCGTAAATATGTTTTATATATTTATTATTTTATATTATATAAAAATAATACAAATATTATATATTTCCATGCACCTACACATATGTATACACACATATGCATGCAAATAAAATATATGTATGTAAACAAAATATATGCACACGAATGTGTATATAAGTAAAATATATACATACACACATGTGTAAATAAATATGTGCATACATGTGTGCAAATAAATATATGCATGCACATATACACATCTTACATATAATTTTATGTATACACATATATGTAAATATATATATAGTAGTCATCTTGGCTAGCAGATAAAATGAGCAAGGAGGAGTAATGTGAAATCAATGTAGAAAGACAGGCTGGAGCCAGACGGTGAAGGACTAAAAATGCCAAAGAGAGGAATTTGTGGTTTATCCTAGAATCAATAGGGCAGCTGCTGAAGCTTTTTAAGTAAAGTGATTGATAAGGCAGCTTCACGGGAGATCACTTGGAGCCTGGAAACAGATGCGGCAGAGACCCCAACTAGAAGGTTATTGTAATGATCCAGAGGAGAGTTGGTGAAAGTATGAGCTTGGGCATGTGAGAGGAGAAAAGGGACACAGACTTAGTCAGACTTGGCATTTGTATAAAGGTGGAGTATGAGAGAAGAGTGAAGAGGAGAAAGTAACTCCAAGGTTGCAAACCTTGGGACCAGAAGGAGAGTGATGACTTCACCTGGCCCCTGTAAACAAATAAACATAGTCATGAATTATTGGGAAGAGGTAAGACTAAGCATTGGGGGATCAGGGTAGAAAGAGAGCCTCTTAGTTGAGACTGGGAGGAAGACAAGGATTCTGAGAGTTAGATGTCAGAAAGGAGTCTATCCAAAGCAGAGCGCTCTCGTGCAAATGCATAGACACGGGAGATGGAGACTGGAGTTTAGAGATGGGCCAGAATTCTAGTGTAGATGCAATATCATATTAATGAAAGGGAGAAACATGGAATGAGACTGGAAAGGAAAATGGGTGGGTCAAGGTTGTTAAATGAATTTTAAGATTTCAATGTTCAATAGACAATGGGAGGAAACTGCTGAAGATTTTGCAGTACGGAAGTGACCTGGTCAAATCTCTGCCAGAGTCCAGCATGCTTTACACTATAACACATTGTTTCTGATACACGGCATTAGAGAAGTGGCTTGAGAAATTTTCTATTTTCTGGAGTAATTAAAACTTTAGGAGAATTGAGAAACTTTGAAAAGTTTCTTGAGGGGCTTACTAAGTAGTGGCCACTTCTTCTGGGATGGGGGAGATACTCTTTTCCCATCATTCATTAGAAAACAGAGGGTGACAGAGATAGAAAGAAATATATAGAGACAGAGATAGAGACTGAAAGAAATACAGATACAGAGAGAAAAGAGATGTGGGAGAGAGACAGAGAGACAGAGAGAGACAAAAAGAGAGAGAGAGAGAGAGAGAGAGAGAGAGAGAGAGAGAGAGAGAGAGAGAGAGAGAGAGAAAGCACACCCTACAGATTACATGCTCTAGAGCAGTGATTGTGGGCACTACTGCCCCCTGGTGGGTGCTACAGTGATTCAGGGAGCAGTGATGGCCACAGGTGCATTTATTTTTCCTATTAATTGCTATTAAAATGAAAAAAAAATAATTTCCAGGGGGCTAAGTGATATTTTTTCTGGAAAGGGGGCAGTAGGCCAAAAAAGTTTGGGAACCACTGAGCTAGAAGAAGAAAGGAAGAGAGAGCCAGTGGGGAAGTCACTCCTCTCAAAGTCTACTGAGCTAATAGTTTTTCCTAATATTGTTAAGTGACCACTTAAATCTGACAATGTGGTATGAAGTGGGACCAAGGGACCCTGTAGGGATTGTTACATCATTTCAAAGTACCATTTCTAGTACTGAGCACGTGTCCTCAGAGTAGCCCTGGTGAATGCTTATCCCATGTGTGTTCCGTGGAATGTCGATGCTATGTCTTCTCATCCGTGTACATGCATCCCCTAAGTAAAATGTAATTTTGTTTTGTTTTAAAAATGCTCTCCTTCCAGAGAAAGATCTGATGGAGTTTTCCTTCATATCAGTGTATCTTTGGCTTTATTTTAGGGTTTTGGTTATGTATGACTTTGCTCTTACAGCAATGACCAATATAGAAGTGTGTTTTGCATGATAATAAACAAATGGGGGAAAAATGCTCTCCTAAGTAGAATGTAAGCTTCCTGAGGACAGGGACTATTTCTTCTATTTTTTTTCTCTCTGCATCCCTATGTCTAGCATGGTGTCTGACACATAGTAGGGGCTTAATAACTACTTGCTGTATTGGATTTAATTTAATATTTGCAAAGGCCTTCCAAATAACATTCCTGTGACATAGGTAGCACAATTTAAACATGAGATAGGTATTTTATAGACGAGGAAACTGAGTTGAGCCTCATACTTGTTAAGTAAATTTCTTCTGGCCACACAACTGATAAGTGTCCAGTAAACACAGTTTTTAAGACTCCATATTTAGATTTCATTCTGCTATGCCATGCTGACTCTCCATAAGAATGTAGACTTTGGGGCTCGAACTGAGTGAAATCCACGTTCGGCCACCCATTTCTCAAAGATGAACTTAAGATACCATTGCATCTTTCTGTGGTCTCTGCCTAGTGAGAGGAGGAAATGTAGTCACATGAACTCTAATATGCCTAATTTAGCTCGGAGACCTTTATGACCCAATGAACGAGGGCTGGTGGGAACCAAAGCAGAAGCCATCTCAAAGAAAAGTGGAGAGGTTTGGTTTGCTAACGAAGACAGACTGAAACGATTTGTCCCAAAGGAATATGAGACAGTAAAGCAACTTGAGACAGAAGCAGGTCTGTGGCATATAAAAGAAGCCTGAATGAAAATGTTTAATGTTTGCTGTTATGCTTTAGGGAGGTTAGGTGTTAAAACATTGCTAGCTTTGTAGCAAGGTGTAGAATATTTGCAAATATTTAAATTTTACTCCCAAAAAGTGTTATTTGACAATTTTATGTTCATATTCAGAAATATGTTTTATAGCATGCGATTAATGTGGTAGAGGAAAAAGAACCTTGGAATTGGAATTTCAATCATGGGTCCAAAACATTTTATTCTTTTTAATCTTCAAGTCCTATCACTTCTCTGATCTTGGATTTTATTTGTAAAATAATAATAATAATAAGTTCTCTAACACTTATATAGGCAGCTAGGTGACACGGTGAGGTAGAGGTAGCATAAAGAAGCCTACTCCAGGACTCAGGAAGATCCGAGTTCAAATTTGACATCAGATACCAGCTGTATGATCCTCTGTAAATCACTTAATCTCTAGCTGCCTCAGTTTCCTTATTTATAAAAACAGACAATAATTCCTACCTCCCAGAGTGGTTGTGAAAATAAAATGAAATAGTATTTGTAAATTCTTCGCTAATCTTAAAACACTCTATAAATGCTATCTATAATTTATCTACTGCTTTAAGGTTTGCAAAACACTTTATACATAACATATTTTATATACTGTATATATCTCATCTGATCCTCATAAAAAAACCCTATGAGGTTGCTGCTACTATTATCTTCTCCATTTTATAGATGAGGGAATTGAAGCTAAGAGAGATAGATTTGTCTGGGATCATACAGCATCTAAGGATTTGAGACAAAATTGAAAATCAGGGCTTTTGGCTCCAAATCCAGGGCTCTGGGAGATGTTTTGCACTTCCCCACCAACATTTTGTAAGTGTTTAAGTGCTACAGAAATGTGAATTGAATTTTTTTGTGCTAGAATATATGCTAAATAATGGGGGAGACACGAAAAAAGTGAAAATATGGTCACTGCCCAGTTAAGTGGACTTTATTTGGTTGAAGGAGAAACAGCCAAATGAAAATCTGGAAAGGAAAAACTCATTGATTAGAGCTTTTTGAAAGAGAAATGAATTGTCTTGGAAAGTAATGGATTCCCCCTTGCCTTCAAGCAAATGCTGGCTGATTTCTAATGAGATATATTTTTTTCAGGGAATATATGTATATTTAAAATAAAAAAGCATTCATTTCCTCTTCTTCCTGTTGGGAAAATAAAATAAAAGCAGACATATAATTGAAAGAATATTTGTTTATTTGAGATCTTTTCTACCTCTGAAATTCCGTGGTCTGTTTTTTTTGAAGAGGAAAGAAGGAAGAGAGGAAGGGAAGGAGCTAAGCACTTTGTAAATATTATTTCATGGATCCTCTCAACAACCCTAGGAGGTAAATGCCCATTTTACAATTGAAGAAGCTGAAGTAGACAAGTTAAATTACCTACCCGGGGTCTGACATCTAGTACGTATCTGAAGCTGAATTTGAACACAAATTTTCCAGTTTCAGGACCAGCACTCTGTTTTTGCATCATCTAGCGGCCTCTCTATTAATGTCATAATAATTGAGGTATTAGATACCTTTGCTTATTTCTGCTTCTTTTTATTATAGGTTATTATTTTAACTTTCATTTTGAGAAGACAAGTAATATTTATGTGAAAGTCACACAAAACATTTTTTTTACACAAAACATTTTTATATTATCCACCTTAAAAAAAATAAGAAAACTAAAATAAAAGAAAAAAGTATGCTTCAGTCTATACTCAGAATTCATTAGTTCTCTATCTCAATGTAAATAGAATTTTTCTTCCTGTGGCCTTTGGAACTGTCTTGGATAATAGTAGCTACTCTAATAGGTACATCTTTCACAGTCGATCATTGCAATATTTCTGTTCCTGTGCATAATGTTTTCCTGGCTCTACTTACTCCATTTTGCATCAGTTCATATAAGTTTTCCCAGGTTTTTCTGAAAACATTCTGCTCATCATTTCTTTAATCATAAAGAGTGCCATCACAGTCATATACCATAATTTATTTAGTCATTCTCCAATTGATTGATATTCCCCCAATTTCCAATTCTTTTCCACTTCAAAAAGAGTTATAAATATTTTTGTATAAATAGGTCCTTTTTCCTTTTCTTTGATATCTTTAGGATACAGACTTAGTAGTGGTATTCCTAGATCAAAGGGTATACACATTTTTATAGCCCCTTGGCATAGTTCCAAATTGTTCTCCTGAATGGTGGGACCAACTTATAATTCTACTAAGAGTGTATTGATATCCAAATTTTCCACAATCCCTCCAACTTTTGCCATTTTCATTTTCTACCATGTTTGCTAATCTAATAAGTATGAAGTGGTACCTCAGAGATATTTAAATTTACATTTCCCCTAATCAATAGTGATTTAGAGCATTTTAAATATGAATATTTATAGCTTTGATTTATTCTTTTTAGCATTGCCTATTCATATTCTTTTACTATTTAACCAGTTGGAATGGCTTTTATTTTTATACATTTGGTTCAGTTACCTGTAACTTTGAGAAATGAGATCTTTATCAGACAAACTTGATGTAAAGAGTTTTTTCCCCTCTAGTTTCTTATTTTCTTTCTAATTTTGGTTGCATTGGTTTTGTTGGTACAAAACCTTTAAATTTCATATAGTTAAAATTATCTATGATCTTCTATATTTCTTATTTGATCATAATCTCAATTTCCTTATCCATAGATCTGATGGGTAAATTTTTTCCTAATTTGCTTGTGATATAACTCCTTATGTTCAAATCATATAACTATTTTGACCTTATCCTGGTATACAGTATGAGATGTTTATGCCTAGTTTTTGCCAGACTGCTTTCCATTTTTCACAGTAATTTTTGTCAAATAGTGACTTTTTGTACCTAAAGCCTGAATCTTTGAGTTTATCACACACTAAAAAACTGTGGTCATTTACTACCGTATGCTATATACCTAATCAATTCCACTGATCCAGCACTACCAGGTTTTTTTTTTAAGATAGTTTGAAAAATGATACTGCTATCTACCTTCCTCTACATTTATTTCCCATTGATCCCTTTTGTTTTCTTGACATTTTATTCTTCCAGATGGATTTAATTTCTATTTTTTTCAAGCTTTATAAAATAATTCTTTGGCAGTTTTATTGGAATGACATTGAATAAGTAAGTTAATTTATGTAGAAATGTGATTTTTATTATATTGGCTTGGCCTACCCATGAAGTAATTAACATTTTCCAATTCTTTAGATCTGCCTTTATTTGTGTGAAGAATGTCTTATAATTATGTTTTTATAGTTTCTGAGTTTATCTTAGCAGGTAGACTCTTAAGTATTTTATATTGTATATAGTTATTTTGAATGGAATTTTTCTCTCTATCTTTTCTGCTAGGTTTTATTGGTAAAATATTGAAATACTACTGATTTATGTGATTTTATTTTATATCCTATAATTTTGCTTAAGTTGTTCATTATTTTAACTAGCTTTTTAGTTGATTCTTTTTTTTTTAAACCCTTAACTTCCATCTTGGAGTTAATACTATGTATTGGCTCCAAGGCAGAAGAGTAGTAAGGGTAGGCAATGAGGGTTAAGTGACTTGTCCAGGGTCACACATCTGGGAAGTGTCTAAGGTCAGATTTGAACTTAGGACCTCCCATCTCTATGCCTGGTTCTCAATACACTGAGCTACCCAGCTGCCCACTTTTTAGTTGATTCTTTAGAGTTCTCTAAATATAACATCATATCATCTGTAAAAAGTGATACTTTTCTCATTTATTTTTATTCCTTCAATTTCTTTTATTTGTCTTATAATAGCTAGCATTTCTAATACCATATTGAGTAATGGTGTTAATGGACATTCTTGCTTTACCCCAATCTTATTAGGCAGACTTCTGGCTTATTCCCATCAAATATAATGCTTGCTTTTGGTTTTAGATAGACACTATTTATCAGTTTAAGAAAGGCTTCATTTATTCTTATGCTTTTTGTATTTTTAAATGGAATGGGTGCTTTATTTTGTCAAAGGTCTTTTTTGTGTCTATTGAGATATTCCTATAATTTCTGTGGGTTTTAATATTGATCAATTATGCTCATAATTTCCCTAATATTGAACCAGCCTTATATTTTCCTGATATAAATCCCACATGATCACAATGTATGATCTTGGTGATATATTGCTGTAATCTTTTTTTTAGTTCAGTAATATTTTATTTTTTCCTAATAACAAGTAAAAATAATTTTAGCATGTATTTTTTAAAATGTTGAGCTCCAGATTCTCTTCTTCCCTTCTTTCCTTTCCTCCTCCCTGAGTATAAGCAATTTGAGAAAGATTATACATGTGCTTTCATGCAAAACATATTTCCACATTCATCATGTTGTGGAGGAAGACCCATCTCTCTCTCTCTCTCTCTCTCTCTCTCTCTCTCTCTCTCTCTCTCTCTCACACACACACACACACACACACACACATACACACACTCACATGCACACATACACATACTGGAGAAAATAAAGTGAAAAAAGATTTGCATTGATGTATTCAGACACTTTCAGTTCTTTCTATGGAAGTGGATAACATTTTTCATTGTGGGTCCTTTGGAGTTGTCTTGAATCATTGTATTGCTGAGAAGAGCTAAGTCGTTTACAATTTATAGTTATACAACATTGCTGTTATTGTGTACAGTGTTCTCCTGGTTCTACTCACTTCACTTTGCATATTTTCCTGTAATCTCTTTGGTAGTATTTTAAAAAAATTTCCATCAATATTCATTAGGGAAATTGGTCTATAGTTTTCTTTCTCTGTTTTTTTTTCTCCCTAATTTAAGTATCAAAACCACATTTTTATCATAGAAGGAATTTGGTAGGATTTTACTTATTTTTTCCATCTGTTGTTTACATAATATTTAGATAATATTATATAAGTTTATATAATATTGATATCAGTTGTTCTTTAAATGTTTGACAGAATTAACTTCTGAATCCATTTGGCCTTGTAATTTTTTTTCTTAGGGAACTCATTGATGTGTTATTCAATTTCTTTTTTCTAAGAAGGGGTTATTAGATAATATTCTTTTTCTTGAAATTATTCTCTTGCCTTGCACCTGTTCCCTCCTTCTTTGTAAACTCTTTCTAACTGCCTTTATAAAGTTCCTAGAACATGTGTCATCTTTCCAAACAGGAATGCAAGTAGTTTAACTTACTAAGGCCCTTATGATTTTTTTTCATGTTTACCTTTTAAAAATTCTTTTGTCTTGTGTTTCAATGTTAAATTTCCTTTTTACTTCTGGTCTTCCATCAGGAATGCTTGAAAGTCCTCTATTTCATTTAATAACAATTTCTCCCCTAAAGGAGTATGCTCAGTTTTGCTGGGTAGGTTATTCTTGGTTGTAATCCTAGTTCAGCATCGTAACTATTAAATCTTGTGTGATTCTTACTGTAGCTCCACGGCATTTGAATGGTCTCTTTCTGGCTGCTTTCAGTATTCTCTCCTCAACCTGGGACTTCTAGAATTTGGCTATAATATTCTTGGGAGTTTTCATTTTGGGATCTCTTTTAGGAAGTGATCAGTAGATTCTTTCAATTTCTATTTTTCCCTCTCACTCCAAGATAACAGTTTTCATGTATAATTTTTTGCATGTGATTACCAAACTTTTTTTTTATCATGAGTTTCAGATAGTCTAATAATTCTCATATTATCTCCTTTAATGGGAGGTCCTGGGTTCACATATGGCTTCATATACTTCCTAACTGTATGACCCTAGCCAAGTCACTTAACCCCCAGGGCCTAGGCATTACCACTTTTCTGCCTTAGAACAAATACAAAGAATTGATTCTAAGATGGAAAGCAAATTAAAAAAAAAATTCACTCCTTGATCTATTTTCTAGCTCAGTTGATTTTCTGATGAGATATTTCATATTTTCTGTTTCATTCTTTTGACTTTGTTTTATTTTTCTTGAGCATCATTGTGTCTTTATTTAGTTCAATTCTAATTTTTAAAGAATCATTTTCTCCAGTGAGCTTTTGTATATCTTTTTTCATTTCGTGAATTCCTTTTTATGGAAATATTTTCTCCTGTTGTTTTTTTGTGGGATGGTCCAGGAAGAGGTGTGGTCTCTGCTCTCCTGGTCTATGTTCTGGTTCTTATACAGCATGGCTCTTGCTCACTTGAATACCCCACCCTAGAGTCATAGGCCACTTCTCCTGATCTTCTAAGTTGTCTTGGGCTAGAAAAATGTCTCACTCCAGCCTTTTGATTGCTCTGCCAGTCTAGAACTTGATTTGAAGCATTATCTTAAAGTTGTTTGGAGGGGAATGTTGGGAGAACTGGACTGCAGTGCTTCTTCTACCTATTAATTAATCTGATGGTTCTTGGAACTTTTTGGTCTTGAGACCATATTACATTCTTAAAATTTGGGGGGATCTCCCAAAGAGCTTTCATTTATGTGGGTTATAGCTAGGGATGTGCAGATAAATGTTTAAAAATTGGCTCTCTGAAAAAAATACACAACACAAATATAATCTGCATTAATAACATTTTCATCATTACTTTCTAAAGTGTAAACTACCAACGAAACAATCATCCAAACCCTAACTTGTAGTATTTGCCATTTTTTGAGGTATAAATATAGAAAACTGAACAATTGGTTTTCCTGAGATGGTTTGAGCTGACTCCAGCACACCCTTGTTTATTTTTCCTGGTATCACATTAGAAATGAAAACTTTTTATTATTATGAAAATTGTTTTGACTTTGTAGACTCTCTGAAACAGTCTTAGGAACCTGCAAGAGTTTCCGGACCACAGTCTGAGAACGGGTGCTTTAGTAAAAGACATTTTTCAATGTAGCTTACCATTTTCTTTGTAACTTATCATTTTAGAAAGTTGTCTAGAGTACCAAAAAGTTAAATGACTTGCTTACGGTCTCATACCCAGTATACATCATAGATAAGACTTGAATGTAGGTCTTTAAAGTCAGATCTCTTTATTCACTATACTCCACTGCAAAATCATGCATATGTTGATACACACTATTGCAGAACTGGAATCAGGAGATGAATATAGTAATATAAACAAGGAAATCTAGACAAAGAAATATACAAGGAAATCTAACTTTCCCCAACCTACAGCTAATTTGAACACATTATTCTAGTGTCTCAGAGATACAAATTTAGTCAATTATCTCTGGCCAAGACTTCAGGTTTACCTTTTGTGGTTGATTGAATTTTGTTTGAAAATGGCATTCCAGAAATCTAAGAAAAGCAATAGTACTTGGAAAGTATGTCTAAATGGGTTGCAATAGAAATATTAATACTAATAATATTTCTAGAGAATGAGGCACTGTGCTAAGCACTTTATAAATATTATTTTATTTAATCTTCACAATAATCCTGGGAGATATGTTCTATTTTTATCCCTATTTTACAGATGAGAAAACTGAAGCAAACAGAGATTAAATAAATTGTTCCAACATCATAAAGTTAGCAAATATTTGAGGCTAGATTTCAACTCAGAATTTCCTGATGGATCTCAATACTCTATCCACTATAAGTAAAAGAAAGTAAATTTTCAACAAATACTTCTTTAGGATGGAGAATGGAGCAGATGACACAAAGTGGCCAAATTAACTTTAGTTATATGCAGACATTACTAACCACTGTTGAGATGCTTGTGCTGTAGGAAAATATAAGTAAGGTAATGGAGTCACCAGGGATATTACAATAAACTAAGTGTTTTGTGGGAACACACTCTAGGATTTATGAGAGACTGGACCAGGGTGAAGAGACCAGAGTTTACTGGATTTCCACAGGAATGACAGTTGATCTTAACTGTCACTCAGCTTCCACTAGACCAGAGTATAGTAACAAGCTAACAAGGTAAAAGGGACTTAACAGCTTTAATTATGTTAGAATAAAAGGTGGGATAGGATTTCTATACTTAAAATCTAAGGGATAAAACCACAGGGCAACGGGAGGACTTATTCTACTCTTATCTAAGTGATCTAAACTAACAGGGCCCAAAGAGCTGTAAATGGAGTCTCTGGGTTTCTGCCTCAAACCTGGAACGTGCCAGGCTTGAGTGCAGCTAGGACTTAGTGGCTTTGGGATTCTCACTGCAATCCATTGATGCTCTCTGGATGCCAGGAGTCAAGATGATCTCAGGTACCAGGTAGAGAGGGTTCTGCTTGAAGCACTGTCCTCCACTTTTCAAGCTTCTCCTCCTCTCTTGGCTCTGTAGATTTGTCCTTTTGCTAGATGACACACCACACAGGATCCCAGGGGAAATCAGGAAGCAGGATGTCCTTTGCTCTGAGGTCTCCTAGGCTGGCAACAGTTTTGCCCACCACTAATGGAGTCCACACTCAGGGCACAGGCACACTTCCTCCTCCTTCATTCCAACCTGGAATTCCCAGCTCCAGCTCCTTCCTGCTAGGTACAATTTAATTCCTAATAACTAGCTAATCTCATCTTACTCATAACAGTGCATATCAAGGCAAACATGTTCCATTCAACTATGCTACCTGTGATAATCTATATACCCCAGAGAGTCAGTCCACAATTGACACTGAAAAGCAGTTTATGGACACTGAATTTGTAATAAATACATAGCATCTTCTTATGTGACCACATGGCCAATAAAGAGCAAGCTCCATAGCAAATAAGGAGCGATTGGCAAATGTAAAGAAGATAGCTTGTTTCACAGAGATTAAGGTTATATAGCAAAGATGATGGGCAATAGATAATAGACTCTTTAATTTGCAAACAAGATACAAAGAACCCACAGTGAACCAACTGAAAGGCTAAAAACTCAATGGACTAGTTATTTGGACAGGAATGGAAATGGCAAGCTTAGAATTTTTAATTCTTACATTTTATGGGTCTTTTTTTGACAGATATAAATGCATGCATGAGATGTATTTTATTAATCATCTTTTGTTCACTTCTTTTCCTTAAACAACAGAAATGAAGGGGATATTAGAGACTATTAATTAATTCTCTTATTTATTTACTTATATTTTAAAAATGCATTTTTATTGTAAATTTAACTGGCTCAACAAATAAAAAGAAAAAATAAAGTCCCAAATAAAACCATCTAATCTGAACTAAATATTTTTAAAAGAATATATATGGATATATATGTTAATAACTTGCTCATTCTTCTGCTTTTGTTTCCCTCTGTGTACCTACAAAGTTCTGTTACTATTTTTTATTATGCAGTCATAGAACATAGACTGTTCTCCTAATTCTTTCTGTGCTTTGTATTGCTTCACATGAATCTTTCTTTATTTCTTTGTATTTATATTTGTCACTTTAACAGCACAATAATATCCTATTACATTGACATACTACAATTTGTTCAGCTATTCCCCAGGCAATGGACATAAAGGTTGTTTACAGAATTTTACTTTTTACAAATAAAGCAGCTCTGAATGCTTTTCTACAGGAAGAAAAAAAGAACAGCTTTGGGGTATAGTCCTAATAGCAGGAACACTGGGTCAGAAGAAATGGCCATCTTTGTAATTCTTATTGTCTGTGGGTAGACTGCTTTCCAAAAAGCTTTTAACTATTTATAGGTTCAAAAGTCTTGTAATAGAGTACCTTGCACATCTACATTTCTTGCTCTGTTAATCCTTCAACTGTAGGCTACCCACATTATCTGCCTTTTCTGCCCTGTTGCTAAATGCTACTGGGAGAAAACACAAAATCAAGCTGAGTCCAGTACAGCTGTAGGCTATCTAACCTCAAGTGTGTCCTCCTTGTCCATCTTTTATTGACTCTGTATCACATTTCCCACAAAGGCTGCACAAAATTGAGGTTAGCTTCATGGATCAGCTGATCGGTGCTTGAGATCAAATTAGAAGGGACCAGAAGTAATTTCCTACAGATACTGACAAGATTTGAGATGTTTATTGAAGGACATACAGGACCAAGCATCAGCACCTGTGATCCATTTCCCCTAGCCCCAAATTGATATCCCTACTTAACATTGCTGGCCCCACATCTCAGTCTCCTGTATTCTGAGGTATGCTAAAAGGACCACTAATACCAGATATATGTGGCACCATGAAGAAAATAACTCCCGTTTTTTTGCTAAGCACTAGGGATACAAATAGAAAAGTCAGATAGTTCTTGCTCTTCAGGAGATGCTGTTTTCATGAGGAATGTGAAGATAGAATTAACTCTCCCTTTGTCTATTTTTAGTTAATCAAATCAAGAACTTAAAGTACCCCTACTTAGTAGCTCACAAGTCACTAGTTCATACCCCCAAAAGGCACAAGCGCTGCCCCATCTTGGGCAGTGCTAGGCAAATTGGGAGACTGCAATTGGTTCCTGTAAAGAGGGGGAGAGACAGGAAGTGACATGGAAAAGGGGGGATAAAAGGCCAAACCCAAGGACTGATTCATTCACTCTGTGATGGTGAGCCAGGCTAGAAGAGGACTCTTTTCTTAGATTCTGCATCAGTGAGTAGAGCTGAAGAGACACTTTTCCTTGGAGTCATTCTGCGTTGGTGGAACTCTGGCTGAAAACATCACTGGGACTTCTGGAAGAGGACTACTGGAAAATCCACGTGGAGATCAGGACTTGGGGGAGACTTTGGGGAGGGGTGGGGGGCTGAGCCAAACTTCACTGGATTAGCACTTAGGCTAGTAAGCTAGACAAGGCTGTCTCCTTCCTACATTTCCCACTTTCAAAATCTCTACCTTTTTGTAAATAAAAACTGCTAGAGTCATTTTGACTTAGGAGCTATTATTTTTTTTAATTATTTTTTTAACTCTCATATTAAGTCAAACCTCAATTTAAATCTTAAAGGAAGAAAATATGTACAGAAGGTTAAAGCTACAAATTACAGCCCAACTTTCCCCTCAAAAGAGAGGTGGATGGCAAAAAAAATAGGCAATTCCTATTTTTTTTTTCTTTGCTTCAGTCTTAGCTGAGGCAGCAAGGTATCCCTGAAGGAGAAACAAAAAGGAACATGTCCCACACAAGTCCAACTGCCACCACCACCACCACTACTAACTTGCCCACCATCTACCTCCAAAATTCCAAGTCTCTATTGGAGAAGGTCCAGGAACCTTAACCCAAGAGCCTTTTGAATCCCCCTAACTCTTGTCCATTTCTCTATGCTTCTCTATGTCTTCACTCTTTCTGCCTTCCTTTTAAGTATCAGAAGAAGGAAGATGCAACTCTTTTCCTTTCTCTAAATAACCCCTTTTTTTTGTCTTTTCAATGCTGCAAATGGTTTCTTCTTTTTCACTCTTTGTTGATGTCTCTTCTTCCCATCTAAGTTCAACTCTTATACCATGCCCTGCCATACCACCAGAAGAATTCCTTAAAAAGCAGATTTTGCCAAAAGGAAAAAGATATTCAAAAATTCACTAAAGGGAAAAACTTCTTGAAAGGCAGAATTGGTCCTATGGAGAAAAAGGGGCAAAAATGTGACCAATTCTGCTTTTTTAGGAGTTTTCTCTTATTAGATTTTTGTATCTTTTTTTACTAATTGGTCTATTCTGTTTTTTAAGATGGTAATTTCTTCATTTTTTTGTGCCTCCTTTACCAAGCTGTTGACTTTTTTCATGATTTCCTTCTTTCTTTTATTTGATTTTAAAAATCCTTTTTGAGCTCCTCCATTTGAACTCAGATCTTCCTGAGCTATATTTGTGCCCAAAGCTTCTCTTCTCTTTGGTCTTAATTCCTTTGAAGCCACTTCTTTAACATTTTCTCTCTACAAGTGGCCGTCCTATGAAACCAAACCTAGAAATATGGAGGGAAGATGGTAGTAGTCCCACATTAATACCAATACCTAGTCACTGCCCAAACTGCTGCTTACTCAATTGCTTAGAGTTATACAAATATAAGTGTTCTTTCTGCCCTGGTAAGTGGTTAAAAATAAAGCAACTCTTGAGATAAAGAGACTTCATAAATATCTTTGGTTCCTCTTTTTTAATTGCCTTTACTTACTGTATTTGTTTCCAACCATCTGATATAATGGATTTTATTACTAATTCCTTTCCTGTGTTTTTTACTACTTGAATCTCTTTTCTTGCATTGTAGCTATTCTCTATAGCATCCAGCTAGGTGGATGTTATGTACCTTTGCATAGACATACATATTTTATACATGTATGCATTCATTTATGTATTTATATACTGTAAGAGTTTAAATTTTTATGCTAAATATGAGAGCTATAAAGTAATATTGTAGTCACTGATTTTAAAATATTATAGCTTAAGTCAAAAGGACTTTTAGCAGCTTTTATTTACAAAGAGGTGGGAAGAGTGAAAGTGAAAATGTAGATAAAGAGACAGATTCTTAACAAGCCTACCAGCCTTCCTCTGGTGAAGTTTGCCTCAGCCCCAGCAGGGGATTCTCAAAGACTCTGTATTTACATGGATTTTCCAGTAGTCTTCAGCCAGAATTCCTGGTGGTGTCTTCAGCCAGAGTTCCACCAACACAGCCTCCTCCAAAGCCAAGGCAGGGATCTCAGCCACTAACCCAGCAAGCTGACGCAGGATCCAGGGAAAAAGTTTCCTTCAAGCCAGAAAAGGAATCTCTGGAACCAATATCTCCTAATGCCAGGAAGGGAATCTCTGGAACCAATCTCTCCAAATGCCAGGAAGCAAATGAATGCGAGACCAGCATGGTCTCATCTTTTACACTTCTTTTTCCATGTTACTTCCTGTCACTTCCCCTTCTTCACAAAAATCAATGGCAGTCTTTCAATTTGCCTAGCACTGCCCAAGGGGGAGGAGGTGGGCGGTGGTCTTTAGAGGTGTGAGCTTAAGTGAACTCTCATACTTAATGGTTAAATAGGGGTACTTTAAGTTCTTGATTTGATTAGCTGAAAATAGACTAGGGAGTGTTAATCCTATCTTTACAATACATATATGTAAATATTTGCATATCTATAAATATATGTATTTTGATCTCTGGACAGTTTTTCCTATCCTCCTTTTGAATATTAAGCCTTTTTGATTAGCTTTGTAAGAAACTAGACAAATATGTTTTTCCTAGAGTTTGTTAAATACATATTATCTCTAGACAAAAGCTAGGCTTTTTAAAACTATGATCTAGAAATACAAATTCCATTACCCAGTGCCATCTTCTTATACAGGTTTCCAAATTTATTTTTCTTATCTAATATCTTGCTTTCTATGGACAGGAGTGATGAAGACACTGCCTATGTGTCTAAGTTTTTTGGCTTCTTGCTCAAAGTATTTAGCAGTACTTTCTAGTTTCTTTTTGGCAATCTCATTTGTGCCCCTATAAAATCACTAGAAATGGTTAGTAGTTGAATACTTTGGCAAGTCTTTGAAGGGTTTACATCAGATATTAGTTACATGTTCCAGAAAAACAGTATATGTCTCTATTGTTATCCAGTCAACAAATAGTTAAGTAGATGTATATCTATATAAAGACATGTGTTTGTATAGATAATAGATATGTCTACAGACATATTTTGTTGTTGTTCAGTCGTTTCAGTCACGTTCAGTTCTCAGTGACTCTTTCTGGATTTTCCTTTGAAAAGATGCAGAAGTTGTTCGCCATTTCTTTGTCCAATGTGTCCTCATTTTACTGATAAGGAAACTGAGGCAAACATTTAAGTGACTTACCCTGAGTCACACAGATAGCATGTGTAGGAGGCTGGATTTGAACTCAAGTTCTCCTGACTCCAGGGTTGGCGCTCTATCCACTGTCCCACTTAGCTGCCCCATAGGTATATATTATCTACATATAAATCTAACCCTCTATCAGGGTTCACCAATGACCCATACTGGAGACTCTTCTTCCTCTGACCTTTCCTGGATGATCTACTTGACAGCCATGTGAGTCTATACCATGGAGGATCAGTAGCTCCCTCCTCTTCAGAGGATCTAGCTACCTCCTTTTTGAAAGAATCTCAAGTTCATTTCTTACCTCCAAGTGTTTACTGACCATTTATTGATTCTTCTCTTTTGTGTGACATTTTTCTACCTTCCAGTCTCTTCATTTCAGGACTCTATTAGTATTTCATTTCTTCTTTGTTTTCACACTAAAGAATTCTTTTCCTTTCCCTTTTTAGCAAGTATTTCTTAAAAGATAGATGTGAACTGATGCAGAGTAAAATAATCAGAATCAAGAGAACATTATACAAAGTAACTACAATGTTGTAGAATGATCAAATGTGATAGACCTTGCTACTAACAACAATAAAATGATTCAGGACAATTCTGAGGGACTTATGAAAAAGAATGCTATCCCCCTCCAGAGAAAGAACTACTAGAGTAGGAATGCAGCTGAAAACTTATGATTTATCACTTGTTTATTTGAGTATGTGTTTTGGGATTTTGGTTTTTTAAGACTATTGACATACAAAAATGAATAATGTAGAAATATGTTTCTCATGGCAATACATGTATATCCCAGATTGAACTGCTTGTCAGCTCTGGGAGACGAGAGAGAAAAATGGATGGCGATAATATGTGTCATATAAATTTGGAAAATTTATGTGGAAATTTGTTATTAAAATAAAAAATGCAAATTAAAAAGCAACAATATTCCTTAATTTTTTTCTTGATAATCTAGAGAACAGAAAGTCTTTTCTCAAGGTCCTTTGCCTTCCTCCATGAATTTAGTGCCTGGCTTATAGTCATTCTCTCCACTACAATTACTGCCTTTATAGTAGGGAATTTTAATAGGTACATCAACCAGTGGATCAGGATATGAGTGAAAGTGCAACTAGTGTTATAAAGGGTGACCAGGGGATGTCATGTCGGCAGGAATGAGCCAAATCTAAGAGTCAGAAAATGAAAGGAGTATGAAAGCAAAAGAGTTAAGAATATTGAACCCAGAATCCCTCCCTCTTTATTGGCATTCTAGACAGGTGTAGGTGTTGTAGAGATTCCTGAAGAGTTGGTAAAAGGCAAAAATACTATAGGATACTAGAGGAGGAAGGAATCTTAGAAATATAGTCCAACCCCTCTTTATATGGATGAGGAAACCCAGGTGATGTGATTTGCCCAAAGCCTGACTTGATAAATATCCATTGATTGATTGAAACTGGAACTAGAATGCAGGTTTAGGTGTAACTTTTTGTTTTAACCACTTTTCTCACATAGTTTCTCTCCATATATTACCTTGTCATAGCATATGTCCTATAGTACAATTTTGAATCACTCTTTATGTACACAAGGCAGGATATTCAAGGATAATGACTCTAGAAGTATTTCCTCTCAATGACTGCCTTTCCTGAAATAAAATAGTGTATACTTCAACACACAGACACGACAGTCCATCTGCATAGATATTGGGAAACTGGACATTAGTCTTCTACCTTCCCTGGAAAGGCACTTACCTTTGGAAGAGACAGCACCACATTCAATAATGACCTTGTCAGGCTCCAGTGACCAGCAACCCTGTTGATAAATATTAAAACCTGTCACATTCCGAGCTATACACCAAGCTCTCTTGAAGTTAAGCCAGGTAAGCCTGAGATTTGGTGAGTTATGCTAATCTATTGAGACAGGGTTCTCAAGATCCTGTCAAGACTGCTTTGCTATGGAAAAGATTCTCATTTCTGTTTTTTTTTTTTAAGACTCTGCCATCAGGGAAATCATATTAATAAATTGCATTGCCCATCACTTGAAAAGTCTTTGAGAAATGAAATTCTTCTGGCTATGCTTGAAGTTAGAAGTTTTTAAGTCACTAATTCACTGTACTAAAATTACTTTTTGTGATGAAGTAATAAAAAGGTAACATTTATAAAACATGTTCTGTCTTACAAATTGTTTGACATACATTTTCTCATTTGATCCTGATGAAAATTATGTGAATAAGGGATACAAATAGTATTGTCTCCATTTTATGGATAAGACTACTGAGGTTCAGAAAGAGAAAGTGACCTTCTCTAACTGTGGTTGACAAAACTAATAAGCATCCAAGGTCCAAATTTGAACCCCGGTCTCGATTGGCTCTAAGATCATAATGCTACTATTGACCCAGGTTGTTATTTTTGCTACCATTGCCATTGGCACATTTGCAAATTGACTAGTTGGCAGACAAAAATTAAATTTCTGATCCCCAAGCATTTTACAGATCAAGAAACTTGGGCAAAGAGAAATTAAAGACTTACCTACAAGTTACAAAGCTAGTGAGGGTCTAAGGCCAAATTTCAACTTGGGTCTTGACTCTAATCTTTGCACCCCATCTACCTTATATGTCATTAGAATCTGTTACCCTAAAAACTACGATTCCCAGCACTCCACTGTCTTCCTGTCATTATGTACTGATGTAACAAGATATAAATTCTGTGGAGTTCAGTTTCTCGCTCTCTTCTCTATAAGATTATGGATCCCAGGTTAAGAAATCCTGCCTTAAGATAGTTTCGTGAGTTGTAAGTTGATTTATTTTTAATATATTGAAGTATTTCTATTCCTGAGTTCTGAATTGAGGCTAAGATTCTTCTCTCATTCCTTTGTTCCTGTGGAATTTTGAGACTGTTCTACTGGGAAGAGTCTCCCATGATAGACAAATGGAAGAGAGAGATTATGAAGTTCATCTTGCCCAGGAAATAAGAAGTAGTTTAGACTAGGAGCTGTTGATAATAGCAGAACTAAGACCTTGAATCTCTCATTAAGAAACTTTAGAGAAGAACACTCCTGACTGGGCAGAGCTCAACTTCTCCTCCTAGAGATTGGGAGCATGGGACCAAATACATGACTATCTACCATCATTGAGTTGATGAGGAGGAGATGAGAGTTTTAATGAATTACCTCCTCATCGGCTATTCACAAATTAGAGATGTCTTGGGATAGTGAAGGGAGGGGCTGAATAACAAGCTTCCAAAACTGTATTCATGAGTTTGCACTAGGGGACTTCCTTGTCTTTGATTTCCAAGAGGATCCTAGACCATTGCTTTATTGGTTACTGATAGCCTGATCAATAAATTGATTTTCTTACCCAGAAGTCAGTCTCAGAATTTGTAATTATCACAAAGTAAACGTATTCATCTACCTTTTAGTGAAAAGCATCTCTGAACTTTAAGGAGGCTGGTCTGTGGCAGTGGAGTTCATTGGAAAACACACCGGATTTGGAGTCACTGCATTTAAACCATAGTCTTCTTAATTAAAAAAAAAAAAGTGGATTGTTGGGTGGCTCAGTGGATTGAGAGCCAGACCTAGAGATGGGAGGTCCTGGGTTCAAATTTGACCTTGGACACTTCCTACCTGTGTGACCTTAGTTCTTCAAGGCTTCCAGCTGGTCATTTCTGGTTTTCAATTTGCTTATCAATTCATTTTATTTCTGAGCCTCACTTTCTAATTGTGAAATTCTGCCTTTTAAACTGTTATTTTCTTGCCAGATCTCTTCCATCTTTCTTATCATCTCGGATTTGAACTCTTCAATAGCTTGTGACCAGTTTTCATTTTTTTGGGAAGGTTTGGATGTGATTGCTTGTTTGGATATGATTACTTTCTCACAACATTCTCCTCTGCAGTTTGCTCTGTTGTCTGGATTTTTTTCTGTGTAAAAGTTGTCGAGTGTTAAAGATTTCTTCTTGATCTTTCTCTTCTGGGGTTCTTGTCTCTGGCTTGCCATTATTAGCCCAGCGCCCTCTCAGTTTTATCCTCACACCCAGGGTCTGTCTGTGCTCCTTGGGCTCCTGAGGTCTCAGGTCTAGTTGTTCTCAGGGTCAAGCCTCCTGGTGGTCCCCTTGCTTGTTCCTCTGCCCAAAGCTCCTTTAACAGTCTCAGGGCACTGATTCCACATTCATGCACCCCTCTGCACTGGGTCCCCACACACGGTCTGCGCCTGTGCTCAGAAACTGTGCCTGTGCTCAGGGTCTGTGTTCAAAGTCCATGTGCATTCTTTAGCCTCTTGGGGTCTTAAGTCTTGCTGCTCTCAGGAGTAGGCCCTGGAGCTGCCAGTGACTTAATGGGTGCGCCAAGCTCTCTCTAGCTCTTGTGTGCTGGCTTTGGCACTGTAGATGGTGTGGGGGGAAGGGGGTTCCTCTGCTCACGTTTTAGTAAGAGCTGTTTCACCCCTTTATAGCATGGAAATGCCCCGATTCCACATACCTCCAATGTTGCGCCCTGTTGTGGGGTCCCTTTGTTCGTCTGGATTTGTTTTTATGTCCCCTTGAGGAGTCCTATATGCATGGGTTAGGAGAGGTCAAGCAGCTGCTTTTTACTCTGCCGCCATCTTCACCCAGAAGCCCTGTGTGACCTTGGGCAAGTCACTTAACCCCCATTGCCTAGCCCTTACCACCTTTCTGTCTTGGAACCAATATATAGTATTAATTCTGAGACAGAAGGTAAAGGTTTAAAGGATTTTTTTTTTTAAAGTTTGGGATAGATGATCTCTGTGTTCCTTCCCATTTGAAATCCATAAACCTATATGGAAGATCCCTGCCTTCACTCAAATCCTTTCCATATTGGCAGGATCTATTGGAGTTTATGCCTACTGGAGTTTGGAAACTGTGCAATGTGAGGCACTGGAGTGGAATGTTGAGGATGGGAACAATAGGGATAGTTCTCTTTTATATTGTTTTTTATAGTTTTGTAAAGTAACAATAGTAACTCAATATTTAGTGCTTTATGGCTCCCAAACTGTTCGGCACGTGTGCATTATCTCCTGTGTGTGAGGCTTGTTAGCCTGTATGTACGCTGACCCATGATACTAGCTTTGCTGGCACCTGCTATTGACAAAAGCAAACCATCTATTAGGCTAGGAGACTAATTGCCAGCCACATATAAATAATAAAGGCAGGAATATGGTCCAGAAGGGAAATGTCTACCTGACTATTTCTGCAGTAACTTAGATCTTATCCTTGCTCTGATTCATTTGGATGGGAAGATCTAAAAGATTTGGGGGATCTCATGAAAGCTCTGTTATCTCTCAACAAAATTGTCCTTTTCAGTTTGTTAGAAGGCATTCCCTAAAATGATTTGAAAGATACACAATTTGGAAATTAGGAATTCTAGGAGTAAAAAAGAAAATTCTGGAACAGTTAGGGGACTCAATGGATAGAGAACCAGACCTGGAAATGGGAAATCTTTGGGTTCATATCTGGCCTCAGATATTTCCTAGCTGTGTGATCCTGGATAAGTCACTTAACTCTAGTTGCCTAGCCCTTAGCCTTCTTCTTCGCCTTGGAACTGATACTTAATATCAGTTCAAAGACAGAAGGATTTAACATTTTTTTTTTAAAAGGAAATTTCCAAGACAAATTTAGATAGAAATTTGAGGAAGATATTTATTCTATTTGAAGGAAATTAATTCAAAAGGGAGACTGGGGATGAAATACTATGCAGATCTAATGAGTTGCTGTTCTAAAAGAGCTTTGCCCTTGGAGGTAACTCTGGGAACAGAAGGATTTATCTTTATGAGATTTTCTTTGATTTTCTTTAGACCAGTGACCAGAGCTTTGAGGGTTCTGCCTTTCTAAAAGTGATGAAGTTTAGGCTTTGGTGGCCAAGATAGAAATTGTAGAGGCTATTTTTTTCTCTTATAGAGATGAAGCAACTAGCACCTCATCTGATGACATCAGCTGAAGCCCAGAAGAAAGGTGGTGGTGGTGGTGGTGAGGCAGAAACATGACATTAGTGAGGAGCAGTTGAGTGGAGGTCTAAAAGATAGCAATATCCATCAGGGACCTGTCCCAGAGAGAGCAGTGCAATAACACTACAGAAGATTTAAGTAATTCCAGAGTCTTCCAAGGTTTTTTTTTTAATCCTTATCTTCCTTCTTAGAATTAAAATTGTGTTAAGTATCTGAGATCAAATTTGAACCCAGGACCTCCTTTGTCTAAGGTCTGACTCTTAGTCCACTGAGCCACCTACCTGTCTCTTCCTCAGTTTTTTTTTCTAATTATTTATTTAATTAATTGATTTAGAATATTCTTCATGATTTTTTTTTTATCCTGGGACTCCATTTTTTTTTTCTAGGAGCATAGGGCCACAACCAGTAGGCAATGGGTCGCTCAGGGTCACCTAGCTGGGAAGTGTCTGAGCCCGGATTTGAACCTAGGACCTTTTGTCTCTAGGCCTGGCTCTCAATCCACTGAGCTACCCAGCTGCCCCTACTTTTAGGTTGCAGTTTCTTTAGCAGATGTAGTTTTTACAGGGTGGGGTTGCTAGCCCCACGCCCAACCCTCCTCCTTTTTCATCCGGGCTAGGGACCGTCCTTAGCCCAGGAGTGGTAAGGGTGGGCGATAGGGGTCAAGTGACTTGCCCAAGGTCACACAGCTGGAAGTGTCCGGACTTGAACCTAGGGTTCACGATTACATGATTCATATTCTTTGCCTCCCCTCCTCCTTCCTTCCTCCCATAGCCAACAAACAATTCAACTGGTTTTACATGTATCATTGATTAAGACCTATTTCCACATTATTAATATTGGCAATAGAATGATCATTCAAAACCTGCTAGATGTGAGGTGGTACCTGCCTCTTTGAAAAGTATTTCCTACTAGATAGGAATGACTGGTTTAGGGGTGTTGGGGAGTAAAGGAGAAAGTCAATGTAAACACTTGGTTTTGTCTAGTCTTCTGGATTCCCTTAGTTAGTTCTTTCTCCTTCCTAAATATTCATGGTTCTACATGTTGTAATTTACCTCTACCCCCAAGAAAAATATAACCCCCTTTAGATAAGAGACTGATTTGCATTTCATTTAATTTTTTTAGTTTCACTTATGTGCCTTGCATATAATGAAAGCTTCCTAAATCCTTGTTGATTTGGATTTTATTGTTCTTTGATGCCTCAGTGTAGCAAGAAGCTAACCTTAACTATTGATGTCATTATATCAAAATCATTTCCCATCTATGCCATCCATATTGAATCCTCTTTGGTAACAATGAAGGAAAATAGGCAAAGATATCTAATAGAGTCACCATGTCTGGCAATACAGGCAATATTCTATCAAAGTAGCCTCCCTCCCAATCTCATCTCATCTCTCTCTCTCTCTCTCTCTCTCTCTCTCTCTCTCTCTCTCTCTCTCTCTCTCTCTTTCTCTCTGTCTCTGTCTCCCTCTCTCCTGCCTACTGTGGGATAGAGAGGAAAAAAGAGAACAAAGTCTTCATTCATTCATTTGTTTGTTTGTTTGTTTATTGGGCAGAAAAATCTTTATTTAATTAATTAATTTAGAATGTTTCCCCATGGTTACATGATCCATGTTCTTTTCCTCTCCTCCAACCTGCCCCCCCCCATAGCCAACATGCAATTCTCTTGGGTTTTACATGTATCATTGATCTAGACCTATTTCCATATTATTGATATTTGCATTAGGGTGATTGTTTAGTGTCTACATCCCCAAACATATCCCCATCGAACCATGTGTTCAAGCCATTGTTTTCCTTCTGTGTTTCTACTCCCACAGTTCTTCCTCTGATTGTGGATAGTGTTCTTTCTCATATGTCCCTCAGAATTGTCCTGGATCATTACATTGCTGCTAGTAGAGAAGTCCATTACATTCAATTGTACCACAGTGAATCAGTCTCTGTATACAATGTTCTCCTGGTTCTGTTCCTTTCACTCTGCATCAATTCCTGGAGGTCATTCCAGTTCACATGGAATCCCTCCAGTTCATTATTCCTTTGAGCACAATAGTATTCCATCACCAACAGATACCACAATTTGTTCAACCATCCCCCAATTGAGGGCCATCTACTCATTTTCCAATTTTTTGCCACCACAAAGAGCGCAGCTATAAATATATTTGTACTAGTCTTTCCCCTATGATCTCTTTGGGGTATAAACCCAGTAGCGGTATGACTGGACCAAAGGGCAGACAGTCTTTTAAAGCCCTTTGGGCATAGGGAACAAAGTCATTTTACTGACCATTACATAACATATACATAGTTAAGCAAAACAAATTCTCACGTTGTATCCAAAAAAGATGTCTCAATTTGGTTCCCTCACCTCTCTATCATCATCCATCCTCTGGAACTGTGGCTGATCACTGTAGTGAACAGAGTTTCTAAATTTTTCAAAACTAATCATTTTTACAATGTTGCTTTATTGTATAAATTTTTCTCCTCATTTTGTTCACATTACCCTTTGTTTATCTCTTACAGCAAAATGACATTCTATTACATTCATATTTTTCTAACCATTCTTCATCTGATGGGGGGGGCAACTTGGTTGCCATTTCTTTGCCAACACAAAAAGAAGTGTTAAAAATGTTTTTGCACAAATGGGTTTCCTTTCCTCTTTCTTTGATCACTGGGTCAAAAGGTATGAATGGTTTAGGAACTTTTTGGACCTAGTTCTAAATCCTTTCTAGAATGGATGAATCAATTCTCAGCTTCACCAGCAGCACATTATTGTGTCTGTTTTCTCATTTGTTTTCTCATTTTCTCAGCATTTGTTATTTTCCATTTTTTGTTAATCTTTCTTTGCCAATCTGATGGAGTATGACCTGTATTCTACTTTAAATGATATTTCTAAATTTATTAGTAATTCAGATCATTTTTTTATATGGCCATTGATTTCTTCCTTAGAAAACTGCCCTTTCATATTCTTTGACCATTAATAATTTGGGGAGTGTGAATGTTTCTTGTATATCTTGTAAATGAGGATAACTATATACTTGAAAGCTAAAATATTAGAGGACAAGTCCTGACCAGTGCTCCCTAAGTACAAAGGCTTTGTGTATAAGTCCAACAATATAATATTAGAGGACCCCTAAATCACAGTATTATATCTAAAGAGCTGTAAAAGCCTTTAGATACTATCTAATCCTCCTGTTGTGGCCAATGGGAGGGAATAAGCATTTATATGGCTCCTATTATGTGTCAGAGACTATGTTAAATACTTTAAAAATATTATTTCATTTGATCCTCACATGAAACTTGAAAACTGGGAGTTATTATTATTGTTCCCAGTTTACAGGTGGAAAATGAAGCAAACATATTAAGATAATATACATTAAAGTGTGCAACTATATAACTATTAAATACCTAAGGCTAAATTTGACCTCACGTCCTGTACTCTATCCTTTGCCACTTAAGGAAGTGGCTTGCCCAAGACTACTCAGGCAGTAAGTAATGAAGATTAAAATCTGATTCCTTTAACTTGTCAGCCTAACTAAATTCAGTCTAAACCTCAAAAAAGATGGAATAAAGAATGATTTTTTCTTTTTTATAGCAATTTATGAAATAATTTGCTAAGGAAAGGAGAAATTTAATCCATAAAACGGCTGAAACAAAGCACCTACACAAATTTTCGTCTTTGAAAATTGTGGAGCTTTAAAAATGCTGAGAGATAGGGGCAGCTAGGTGGTTCAGTGGATAGAGAGCCAGATTTGGAGATTGGAGGTCTTAGGTTCAAATCTGGCTTCAGATGCTTCCTAGCTGTGTCACCTTGGGCAAATAATTTAACCCCAATTTTCTAGCCCTTCCAGCTTTTCTGCCTTGGAACCAAGACACAGTATTGATTCTTAGATGAAAGGTAACAGTTTAAAAAAAAAGTATTGAGATGTAAATATCTTCCCAGACTGCTTAGGAGGTAACCATCACAATTAAAAAAAATCATTACTAAAAGGAATAGTGGCTAAGAATGCTTTTGCAAAATTGCCTCTTCAAGTAGTGCCCAGAATTTATAAGCTTTGCATCATTTTGGATATTTGTGAATTAACCTTTCCCAAATTGCTCTGAACTAAATGATGTTTCTTTCTTTGGAATTAATCTGAAAAATCTCCCTTTGCAACCCTTCTTCCCCCACCCTTTCTTCTCTCTTCAACACACACAACAGAGGAACAGAGAAAGCAGCTTCATCTGGAATCTTACTGTGGCAGCAAATTCCACCATTTCCCCATTTCAGTGACCTTTGAGTGACATGCACCTTTGACTTTAAACCTTAGGGATTCTCCCCACGGTCCAGAAATCATTGTCGAGTTCAGTTCCAGGCTTTCCTGATTCAAAGCCAGAAGACTGGATCCTATTGTTTTTGGCACAATTTAGACCTTGAACAGCACAGCCACTTGGGTCATCCTTTCCTGACGGTTATTTTACAGTTTTAATAGTATCATCAAACAGATTATATTCTCCCTCATAAACACAGTTCTGTTTTCCTAGTGTTAGAAATTCCTTATGTGCCCCAGACTTTGTTGTGGGCAGGCTTTCAACAACAGGCAGATATTTAGAGACAAATCAATTCCCTGGAAGGAATGCCATCGCCTCAGACCCATTCAGGATCCTCTGTTGTCAAATCTTGAGACTCTTTCTAAGCCATCCCTCTAAGCTAGGTCAGGAGCAGAGGTCATCTGTAGCTTTTCTTGCTTGGGCCTTCGCCCTCATCAATCTAGTCACAATAGGCTGGTGAGAAGGAGAATTACATTTTTCAAATGAGGGTAGGGGTAGAGGGAGGATACTAGTGTCAGATCCTTTTTTTGCTTTTAGGCTTTAAAGATTCATTTCTCATTGCAAGAATAATGTGTGCTTTTGTCCTCTTCTACTTTTTCCTTTTCTTCTTGGAAACCAAATTACTCTATGCTGACAGGCTCACCAGTTTCCTGAAATGAATTGATTAATTCTTTAGATGATTACATAATGCAATTTAGGCACTGCAGATACCTACAGACTAGTTACATTTAATATTCCCAAATCTGGAAAACAAGGCAAGAAGAAGAAGGGATTTTATAGGTGTTGGGTGATATGAGGGAAGATCAGAGAGAAAAAAAATGAAAGAAAAAGGGATGTTTAAAAAGAATGGGGGGGGGGCAGCTGGGTAGCTCAGTGGATTGAGAGCCAGGCCTAGAGACAGGAGGTCCTAGGTTCAAATCTAGCCTCAGACACTTCCCAGCTGTGTGACCCTGGGCAAGTCACTTGACCCCCATTGCCTACCCTTACCACTCTTCCACCTATAAGTCAATACACAGAAGTTAAGGGTCTAAGAAATTAAAAAAAAAAAAAAAGAATAGGGGGGGCAGCTGGGTAGCTCAATGGACTGAGAATCAGGCCTAGAGAAGGGAGGTCCTAGGTTCAAAGCTGGCCTCAGACACTTCCCAGCTGTGTGACCCTGGGCAAGTCACTTGACCCCCATTGTCCACCCTTAAAACTCTTCCACCTATGAGCCAATACACAGAAGTTAAAGGTTTAAAAAAAGAAGAATAGGCAACTGCAAATTCACAAGCAGGCAAACTATCTTTGAGCTTTTTTTTTTCCCCTAAAGTATCATTCTTGGAAAAAGAAAAAAAATGAAGATGGGATGCCAAGGAATCAGAGGGCATTTGGAAAAAGCTTCATAGTTTTTTTTTTTTAAATCTTCCAAACCACTGCAAACACAAGATAACTCATCTAGCATTTTGGCAACAGCCAAAGTTAGTTCACATGGCAACTAACATCTCAGACTGGTGATTTGATGATTTTCTGTCTATTGGCATTTCTCAAAGAGATTTGATATAAGACTCCGTCAAAGGCTATCTGAAATAGCAGCGTGTGCAAGAAACAATCATGATCAGTTTTCTGATAGACCCATTTTTCCTTCTGTGAATGTACATACATGTAGCGGCAAGAGCACTGAATTTATAACAATAATGAGCTAGCATTTATATATATATATATATATTTTTTTTTTTGTAAAGCACTTTACATATGTTAACTCTTTTGTTCCTTACAACCACTCTGTGAGATAGGTGCTATTATTCCCCCCATTTTATGGAGAAGAAAACCAAGGATATAGAGTTTAAGCGACCTGACCAGGGTCTGTTGTGAGTGTCTGAGGCAGGATTTAAACTCAGATCTTTCTCACTCCAAGTTCTTGCTCTAAACACTGAGCAACCTTTTTGCCTCACATGACTTAGGTTTGAAAATCAGGGCTGCCTACCTGACTTGGGTTAAGTTACTTCATTTCTCAAGACTTTACTTTCCTAATCTGAAAAATGACAGGGTTAGACCAGAGGCTCTCAAAGTTCCCCTTCTTGACTGAAATTTTAATAATCTGCAAACTAGGGACGATAATAATAGTATTTACCTAACAGGTAAGGCTGAGGAGGTCAGTTCAATCCAGTTGAATTCTAGTGAGTTCAGATCAGTGCAACAAACCTCTTAGAGAAAATGTGTGAGGAGTACTTTGCAAACCTTAAAGTGCCACATAAATATGAGCTAATCTTTTCAGATGTAATCTGAGCAGGTGTTTGTCTGCTTTGCATATGTGGGTTCAAGCACTTATTCTGCCTCTTTGGGCAAATTATTTAACTCTTCTTGGTTTGAGTTTCAAAATCTTTAAAATTAGGGAGCTGGGATGAGGGAGAGAAAAAGAGAAAAGGGAATGTTGACTAGACAGCTTCTTCAGAACCTTTCTGGCTCTAAATCTATGATCCTAATTATTTCTCTCATAATATTAATGTTTTTTTTAAAAAGCCCTTACTTTATATCTTAGAATTGATACCAAATATTGGTTTCAAGGCAGAAGAGTGGTGAAGAGCTAGGCAATTGGAGTTAAATCATTTTGCCCAGGGTCACACAGTGAGGAGGTCAGATTTGAACTCAGAACTTCCCATCTCCAGGTCTGGCTCTCTATCCACTGAGCCACCTGGTTGCCCTCCATGATGGTTTTCTTATTAAGAAATGGGGCAAAGTAAACTTGGATAGCCATAGCCTAGCTTTGTTCAAAGGCCACTTTCCTATTGCCGAAATGCCCTTTGTTATGACCTAGCACAATAAGGTATGAAGTAATTAGATGGATTTCCATAGCCACACATGAAGATCAGTTTCATAGATGTGAGAAGCTGGATAATTCAATCACATTCTATCTCAAAGGTATATCCAGTGGACAAAGACATTTTTTGATTAAAGTATTTTTGATTTAATGCAAGGTACTTTGTGACAATAAAATTTGTCATATTGATGAAGCAGTAAGTTATCGATCATATGTAGAGCTATTTCTCGCTCCCCCCTCCCCAATTTCTTCCATCTGAGAAAAGATTGTTTCCCATAAATAACTTTCTAGAGTTTTGTTGACGAGATCACTGGTGTTTTTCTTACTGAACTGAGTTAAAGGGAACAATATTAGCCCCACGTAGTTGATTATTGGTTGCTGTATTTTTGAAGGACGCTGATAAACTGAAACAGATCCAGAAAAAGACCACCAGGATGGTGAAGGTCTAGATTTCCTATTGATTAAAAGAACTAGGAATATTTAGCCTTCAGAAACAAAAACATATAGGAACATGAGAACTACCTTCAAGTGTCTGAAGAGAAGGGGTTCGCCTTTTCCTTCTTGGCTGAGGAATAAGAAGTAATCTAAAAGCCATTTTTCAGCTCCATGTAAGGAAAAACTTAATTAGACTCAGGGGACACAAAGCAAATGAAAAACAAGTAGTCATTGCCCTCAAGGACCTTACTAGGGTTCAGGTTGTGGAGGGGATTCTGGTTAAGGAACAAGTGGGACTAGATGGCCTTTGAGTACCCTTCCAACTTTGATTCTTTCATTCTGTGTACCTCTTGTTATTTTTTTTTTTAAAAAGATGTACTTCTGTTATACTTAGAATTATTTTAAAACTGAAAGTAGTTGTCATCTTGTCCTGCCCAGGATAACCTACTAAGTGGGAATTATTATGTGGGATGGCCAAGAATCCTTCATGGTACCTTATCAGTGTCCTTGCTCTCTGAGAATAATCACCTGCTTTGGGAGGAGTGTGCAGTCAGAAAAGTGAATGAACTGGGGATTTTCTGTTGCGAAAAGATTGGTAATGGACCAGCCTAAATAATCCAACAGGACTAGAGACAGAAAGATTAATCAATATAAGACAGTTGATACAGATTGCAGAATTGGGCAATATAGAATCATGAAACAGGGGAAAGTAACAGAATCCAAGGTGAAGCACTTGCAAAATCTACAGATCCATTTGTTAAAAGTGTTTCTGACCTTTCCTACAAGTCCTACCTCTCCTGATTTCCCTGATGTGGGGGTTGATATTGGTGGCAAAAGCTCTCCAATCTCACTGTCCAGAAGAAGTGATATCTGTGTTAGAACTATCATAGGACAAACCTTTCATCTTATAAAGGGGAAGCTGAGGTTCAGAGGGTCTATAACCTGCCTTAGAATACAGAAATAGAACCCAGGGCTCCTGAATCCCAGTCAGTAGTTATTTCTACTACACTGTGGTGCCTCCTTTCTACTTAAATGTGCATTGTAATGGTTAGATTTAGGGTAAAAATAAAGCAATCATAAGTATGAATTTAGTTCTCTTCCCTTTAGTTAACCCACTTTTCTAGTGCTCTTTCTACTAAAATCAGTCTTTCAGTCAATAAGCATTTAAGTACCTACTATGTTTTAGGCACTGTACTGAACTATTTCCCTACTCACTCTATTTTCCCTAATAACAATTAAGTATACTACAAAAAACCCCAAGAGTTTGCAATATGTCCCATCGTCATATATCATACGTGGTATTAATACTAGTAGGTGATTTTTTCACCAAAACAATATTATTTGCTTTCCTGTTATCTCTGTTCAGGGTTTTTAGCTTGATAAATATTCTGGAAGAAGATGATTTTGAAAATTTGTTCATGTTAGATTAATTTTAATGTTTATTTTTTAGTTAAATTCATTTTTTTGGTTAAATTTAGTTAAAATCTAATTTTTGAAAATAAATAAAAAAATAAAAATAATTTTAGTTAAATGCATTTTTGAAAATAAATAAAATACAAATTTATAATTTATTTTTATGTTATTGTTTAATGTTTAATAGGACCAATATTTTAAAATTAGTTCCATGTTTTATTTATGTGACATGATCAAGATAATCAAAAGTAATTTTAAAAATATTTTTTAAAAAACATTGCTTTTACAATAAACTCTGTGAGTGATTATGGGAATTTCCAAATATGTAAGCTCTATTTAAAAGGAAATTTTATAGTTGGTTGACCAATAACTTTCTAGATATCTACCCAATATAGGGGGGGTAAAACAAAGTTACGAGTTTGGAATGAGGACAGGGAAGAATTTATAATCTTCCCCAATACTTGATTTAGAATTGTAATCCATGGTTCTCTGGGCCCCCAGGTCTCCAATTTGAATTTCTATGGTGACATTGGGATAGACTGAAAGGAGGGAAGAATGGTGCTAAGACATGAATATTTATGCCAGTAAGCTATCTCTCCAGTTGCATAAACATAGTAGAAAAGTGACTGTACTGAAGGGTGAAGAGCAAAGAATGGTGCTTTGGGGCTGAAATAGACCTCTGAGTCAAATCCACTGGTTTTACATAAGAGGGAACTCATACTCAGAGAAATTAAGTGACCTAGCTAAGGTCTCAGAGAGAGAAAGGGGAAGCTATTCCCTTCAGATCCCAGGTTCATGAAGCTACATCATATTGCCTCCTAAACTCAAGAACCTTAGACATTTAGTGTAGCTAGCTAGGAAATTGCTTTTGTTTTCATATTTGGCATACTAAAAAAAATAATTCAGATTAGCTGGTATGTCCCCTTATTCCTTCTATCCTCATGTCATCAATCAAAAATGTCATATTGGGGGCATCAGGGTGGGGTGGACCATTATTCATTATTCATTAATGTTTTTATTCCAAAAATGGACACATCAAGTTTTCACACACACACACACACACACACACACACACAAATTTGGATGAAGTTTAGACCAATGGAGAAGGGGAAAAATGCAAAACTGAAGTTTTTTCATTAGACTCTGTCTTTTTTAGATTTAGGGAAGAGACCTGGTCTTCTTGAAAGTTACCAACTGCTGGAGATTTTGGGTACCATTTATAATTCACAAATCTTCGCCACTACTACCACAATGCTCAATAATTATCCTTATTAAATAGATATATTTAAGTCCCAACTAGTTTATAGGACTTTCAAGAAGACCAAATACATGTTTGAAAAGAAATTGTCATTTGAAAAGCTCTGATCTAACCAAAATCAAGTCAGTAAACACTGATGCTATGTGCTAGGCGCTATGCTAGGGATTCAAAGAAAATTAAAAACATGTCCCTTGCCTGCAAGGAACTTAAAAATCAAATGGGAATGGGGGCACCATAAGCAGACAACCAAGTACAAGCAAGATTATACAGGATAAATTGGAGGCATGAAAAATGAATCGTGAAAAATCTTCAGATTTTGATTCTTTTCTTTTATTATTTATACACATTTTATCCAAATAATTTTTTGTTAAGAACCTTTAGTTTACTTACATGCTGATGAAAAATATGTATTATAACTAAAAATTGATCTGCAAGCTAATTGCCAGATTTGTAAGCATTTATTAGTAAAGAGAGAGAAATAGAAAAGGGTTTTCAAACCTGATAAGATTAGGAGCAAGGGGAAAAAAGCCATCAGGGGAGCCAGGTGGCCCTAGAGAAAGACCAACTGCTTCCCTCCCTTGCTTTTTAAATTCCCTTTGCTCCTCCCTCCGTGGATATGGGCTGGCTTTGCCATGCTCACACTCTGGGCGCTCACTTTGACGGAAACCCAGGCATCTGGTCAGTCAGACACACCATGTAACTCTGACTCCTATATCCTGCCACTAGGGTGCACGGGATCCAACCACCCTAAATAATTTATGATTTACTTCATACAATCCTCCCTTCTGATTCTTCAGGAGACCAGTGTATTAAGTCACCCCACTCTTGCTTTTCTAAGAGACTTGGTCTCTTTAATAAATCTTTGCATATATAGAGTTTATACATTTGGGATTTTCTCATTAGCAGGGATAAGAGCACAAAAGATACTCTACATTTCATGGAGGAAGTTATAACAATTTTGGGAAGAAAAAGGAGAGATAGAAAAATGATGGACAGGCACATTGACTAAGAGCCACTTAGGGACATTCCCCTTTGGCTTAAGTATTTACAATCAGAATAAATGTGGGGTTCAACACCAACTCAGTCCAGTTCATTATATCCAGAAATTCACTCCTAATCTCCTGATGTAGTGTTTGATTTCTGCAAGCATCTTCTCCAGAAGATCTGTTTTCCTAGTCCAGGTTATTGGCGATTATCTTTCCCTAAAATTACTTTAAAAGATCTTAGATTCTGGATTTGTAGGATAATTACACATGTTAAAAAATTAATGAAAGAACTTTCAAGCCCCCAACCCCACAAAAAAAAAATGTTAGCCCTACACAGGGATGTGTTGGAAAATATTTAACCATCAAATCTCCCAAAACCCATCTTTACATTTAATCTGCAATGTTAATGTGTTCTCTGTTTGCTTACATCTAGATGATCAAAACATAACACAAAATCAAGCTTTGATTAATAGATTTCTGTGGTATAAATTCTCATATTAAATTTAACAATGACTTTGACAAGTCAGTTTTTGAGTTAGTTCCAGCATTCCCCTTTCCTAAACTTATATCTAACTGGTCCTAAGAGTATCATTGAAAATCTAATAGATAACTTTTTTTCCCACCCACCAAGATAGGATTTATATAAATTTTAACTTAAATGCAGAGGAAACATTATATTCTTATTTCAAATCTTAAACATGATTCATTCAGGCATGTGGATTATGTATTTATTTCCGATAAAACCTCTGTGTGTGGTAGAAGAGACCTCTTGTGTTCATAGCAACATACAGCAATTCAAATGCAAAAGATCAGTTGTGTTTACAGCCTTGGCAGATAATTTACCCTCCATCCCTAATAATTCTGGTAGTATAAATAACAGCTTGAAATAAATCAACCAACTAACTAATAAATCACTTTCATCACTGAAGATGTGAACAGTGTCCCAAAGTATCAGAGAAGGAAATTTATAACTGGAGGAGACATTAGAAATGATCTAGTCCAGTTCCCTCATTTTTCAGATGAGAAAACTAAACCCCAGAAAGGTTAAAAAAAATCACTCAAGGTCACATAACAGGTTAGTGGCAGACATGGAATTAAACTCCAGTCTCCTGACTTCCAGTCTAGTCAATATTTTTTCTAATATGCTTTGTTGGTTGACCAACCTTGGTGATGCCACTTTCATGATTTAACTCAAGAACACCGAATGACTGTATTATATGTTGCCTTCTGTCAAGCACTAGAGTTGATCAATAGAATCTGGGACCGAAAATTTCGAATTGGGAATCGATGTATGTATGAAGCAGGATGTTAAATGACTGGAATCAGAATACCCACAAAGAGTTAGGAGAATAACACAATTTAGGAATATCTGGAATCGCCAGGTTTAAGTTCCAAATCCTCACACTTTCACTTATTACCTGTAATTTTAGGCCTTAATCTCTTAATCTCTCTTGGCCTCAATTTTCTCATCTGTAAAATGTTGAGAGTACACTGGATGGATGGGTAAGACCTCTTTGAGCTCTAAATCTGTGATCCTTTAATATGACCACTAGTAAATAAGGATTTAACAAAGGTAGGATCTGAATCCAAAATTATTTTGGGAGTGAGGAGTGAGATGTTTGCAAGTCCCTTCAGAGTTGAGCATAGCAAATTTATCTTGTTCATGCCAGATATGATTTCTATGAAGATATGTTAAGTTTTAACTTGACCGATGTATCTACTAGCTAATAGAATTCAATGTTGAGACAAATCACATATTTTAGGGGAAAAGTCCTAACTAGTTTTAAGATTCATGTGTGTGTTTTTTTTTAAGTTTTTAAGCATTGCTTCCACTTAAGTCCTTCTCTAATACCTCACCATGATATAGAAATGATCTTGGATTCTCTAAGGCTATGCCAGAGAAGCCCACATTTTGAAAAATTTTACTAAGTTGGAAAAACCAAATATGGGACTAGTAATGGAGCTTGTGTACATCCTCTGAGGACCATCTAGTGTAGAGATTCTCATCATCATTGGAGAGTGGTCAACAGGTGATAAAATTTTTGACTATAGAAAATTCATGAAAGTTACCTACTAAGATGTTAAGAGGTTAAGAGGAGGGCCTACATGGATGAAATCATAGATTTTTCAAAGGATCAGAATATTTAGTTTTAAGTAAGGAAGGAAACTCAAAAGGTTAAGGAGTCCATTCACCTGCTTTTCAGGCAAGATCATACCAAACTCATGCCCAAAATGTGACTTACCTTATTAAAAAATTTATTGACAGTTGCCTCCATTGTGAAAATCTCTGAGATCCCTTATTGCCCTAATCTACAATCTTGCATCTATAAAATAAAGTCAACTTTGGAATATTTTAGGGGTCTACTTTCTCTGATATTTTGACAGTTGTTCTACAATACCAGATCTAAATTAATGGTGAGATGAAGGAAATGATAGTCACATACATATGTCATCAATAGATATATTTCAGAAACAACTGCCTGATCACATGGGTAAATGGGGATATAATTAGGGATATTGACTCAAAATGAGCACCCTAGCACAAATATCCATAATATGGAAATAGGTCTTGATCAATGACACATGTAAAACCCAGTGGAATTGTGCGTCGGTTATGGGAGGGGATGGGAGGAAAGGGATAGAACATGAATCCTATAACCATGGGAAAATGTTCTAAATTAATTAATTACATAAAAGACAGTATTCAAAAAATAGATATATTTCAGAAAGATATTTTATTCATTTTATTTTTTTAACCTTAAAATAATTTTATTTATTTATTTTGCTAATTACATGTCATAACAAATTTCCACAAAAGTTTTCTGAAGTTAAATGATTCAAATTGTTTCCTTCCCTCCACCCCCTCCAGAGCTGGCAAACAATTCTATCTGGGCTATACATATATTATAATGCAAAACATTTCTATATTGTTTGTAAGTTAATAATCTTATAAAAGCAAAACCCCAAATCATATACTCCAAAAAACAAGTGAAAAAATCCTGCGCTTTCATCTGCATTCCTACTCCAACAGTTCTTTCTCTGGAGGTGGATAGCATTCTTTGTCATAAGACCCTCAGAATTTGGACAGATTTTTTAAAAGGATAATGAACTGGGCTCAGAATTGAACAGGAAGAAGAGAGGTGGCTGGATTGCTTAATAACACCAATTTTCTCTCTGAAACAAAAGTCTAACTTTTTAGCTCCAATAATCTTTTGGTTTAGTTTTTGTCCATTTGTCAATGACTACTACAGTAAATGGGAAATTAAAGCTGAGATTCACCCAAATCCAATAACCTTATTTTATAGACAAGTAAACTGAGGCCTAAGGAAGTTAAGTGGTTTTCCCATGGTCACATAGCTATTAGGCATCAGAATTGGTGTTTAAACCCAGGTCACTCTGACAAAAGAGCCAATGACTTGCTATTGTGCCATTCCTATTTTTTGGTGGTAGCATGGCAGATATTTAAAAAAAAAATGCATGTTTAGTGGATAGTCTTGGAATTCGGAAGATTTGGCTTGAAAATCCACCTCAGACATTCATGGATCATGTAACTGCTGTGTGCCTCAGTTTCTCCATCTGTAAAATGAGAGGATTGGACTTGACAGTCTTTAAAATCCCATCTAGTCCTAAACCTATGATGCCATGATCCAAAAGAAGAAAAAAGTCTATTCATTGTTGGTTATCTCAAACAATCAGAAGCCTGTGAAAAGGCTCCTAGTTCCATGAATCATCCAGAAATGTGAATTACTGGACAAATGAATGCTCCATTTACCACTTGCTTGTCATGAATGAGCTTTTCAACATAAATTTCTCTTATGTTGTAGTCATACAACCTCTTGCATAACTGTATCATCAATTACAATTCCTTGGGGAAGTGGTCTTTACCAGAAGTTAAGACTCTCTGGTATGTTTTGCTGTCCTGAAGGTATTTGATATAATCACGTTGATGAGAAAATATTCCTGTCTTGATTCAGCCGTAGGCTTGAGGAAAAACATCCTCTCTCTTGCATCAGTGCTATTTATCTGAGAACTAATCAAGACCAAGCAAGATCTATGACGTGAAAGGAGAAAGATGAAAATCTGGCATTTCAACAGCTCCTGAATGAAATTGATATTTATATTAATATACAGAACTTGTGAAAAATTATATATAAATTTGTAAAAAAGTATAAATTTCATAATAATGGTGTATAGAAGCATAGGCACAGAAGTGTGGCATAGTGGATACTGATGACTTGGAAGTCAGGAAGACCTATGCTCAGATTCTACCTCTGATACTTATTATATTTCTGACCATGGACAAATGATTTATCCTTTCAAAGCCTCATGCAATTCTCTGAAATTTATCTATTATTGCAGGCAAATTGTTATCTATGAGGTGGGGAAGAATGCCTCTATCCAGAAATCACAAACATGATATTTTGAGATAATAATAGTTCATTTTTCTATGAGAATTCCAAAGAACTTAATTGACAATAGCCTAGTGAAGGAGGTAGGAGAAGTACCAGGTTGCAGATGAAGAAACTTAGATTTAGAGAACTTATATGATTTTTCCATCACAGTTCCTATTCTAGATGAGAAGACTGAAGTTGAGGTTTGCCCATATTTCATATGGTTGGCATGTGTGGGAGCTGGTTTTCCTGATTTCAAGTTTAGTCCTTGCTCTACTTTGTCATGTCCCAATTCATGGTCAAATGAAGGAAATAATAGTCATTTTCTCAATCTGCTTCTGGTTCTGCTGTTGGATACTCTATGGAAGGAGTTGCTTTGAGGTCTTTCATTAGCATTTTCGTGAATCAAAGATATTTTATAGAGCTTGAACTTTGAGTCTTGAAAGAGAGTTTCTGAGGAGGGTGAATGTAATTCATAGCTAAATCATGAAATCATTTGTTCTCCTTAGCTCTTGAAATACACAATGACCCATTCATATCAACCCCACATAAAGTCACATTGGATTAAATATGATTTCTTTTGAAAGGGACCACCTACTGCTAATGAGGGTTGCATGCCATAGATTTAAAAAAAAAAAAAAAGGTAATCTGAGCTGCTGAGTGTTAAAAAAAAATCCTTGCATATACCTGGGAACAACTCCCTTTACTAACTAAAAAGAACATTCTTAATTGAGGAAGAAGGAATGGGGATTTCCCAATTAGACTGATTTAAAAGGAGCACCGGGTTTAGATTGTGTCATGGAGAGCTGTTGTTGCAGACACGAACCCCTGATTACTAAAGGGGAAATTTTTAGGAGCCCTTCAAAGCCAAGATGAGGTGATTCTTTTCTGCACAGACAATGCTGATAGACAAGGAGTTAAATTTCCTCTCTGGAGAAAGTTTGTCAGTCAAGAAACTATTTCCTGTCAGTGGAAATATCTTTTTATAACCAGGAGGAACTTGGGAAAACCAACTGTTAAGCCCAGCAAAGAAGCTTATTTGTTTGTTTGTTTTGGCTCTTGGAAATGTTCTCCCTGTTGCAGAAGAAATTTGACCTTGGGGAAAACAAGCCAGAGGACAATTAAGAGGCATGTCCCAAACTGATCCTAAAGCAGGAGCAAGAAACACTGAAGTATTTGAAAGATGCCAAATTTGGTCATTGAGACAAAGGATGAACACAACGGACCATGTTAGAGGCAGGGGGAATAGCTCCACTTCAGTGGAGGCTAGGGCTTCTATAGAAGCTTTTAATTTTGTTAACCTATGGACCATTTGGAAATTTTATTCACAAAGAGGGAAAAAGCTTCCTATTCCTTCCACTCAATTTAAACTTAGATATTCTATGTTTAATGGAGAAGGGAAGAGGCTGATGCATACCTCCAAGGGAAAGAAGTTGGAGGAAATGCTTCTGGAAAGGCATGAAGATGTCTAATAGAAGTGCCCTGATTCAGATCATGCACACATGTTCTCTCTGTTTACTAATCACACGTAAAGAGGTAGATTGCTGATTGGTCACAGCCTTGGAACTGGGATGCATTCAAAAGGCCCTATAGTTGGTCAGGGCTTTGCTCTTGGTCTGACTCTTTTTTGCCTGACTGAACTTAGGTAAGAAGGGGAAGAGAAGAGAACAAGCCTAAAGTATCCTTTATATAGCAGCTACTTTCCTAAGTACAGTACAGATACATCTCATTTGATAATCACAACGATGTTGGGAGGAATGTTCTATTATTATCTCCTTTTTACAGATGAGAAAACTGAAGCAAACAGAAGTTAAATTACTTGCCCAGGATCACACAGCTAATTAGTATCTGAGACTGGCTTTGAATTCAGTTCTTTGATTCCTGGGTCAGCTGAGTCATCTCCCTGCCCTTTCACAGTAAATATCACTTTGTAAAAGTTAGTTGATTAGGAGGTCAATGAGGTGACTCAGTGGATGAGAGCCATACCTTGTGATAAAAGGTCTTGGGTTCAAATGTAGCCCCAGACACTTCCTAGCTATGTGACTCTGGGCAAATCACTTAGCCCCCAATGCCTAGACCTTACAGTTCTTCTGCCTTGGAACCAATACAAAGATGGAAGGTAAGGGTTAAAAAAAAAGGTAAATTGATTAAATGAAACTGGGGTACAAATCACTGGCAGCTTAAAGTAGAGGTAATATTCCAGAATGTGTGTTCAAACAGATAGTATTAAATACTTTGATGCCTCAGAGGTGCCTATAGGACCTTAAAGAGGAGATATGGTCTCCTTTGACCCATTGAGAGGATCTCTAGTCATTGCTAAGCATCCTATAGAGTCAGTTCCTAGTCAAGAGAGCTCTGGAGAACCTGATAGATTCTCACATTTAGATAGCTATTCTGGAATATGCTTTGCTCCAACCCATTGGAACGTTTAACTTTATGTTCTATAAAGACATTGGGAGGAGGAAACATGGGGAAAGGGAAGGTTGGAAATATTGGTAATCCCCAGAGAGAGGTCGGTAAATTCTTGTCATTGTTTTTGGTTTAGAAACAGTGAAGTGGGTAGCAGATGGAGTCCTGAACTTGGAGTCAGGAAGAATTGGATTAAATCTTGCTTCAGACTCTCAACCAGCTGTGTGACCTTAGACAAATCACATAACCTCTCTCAGTTAAATTTTCCTCATCTGCAAAAGTATAGGACTTAAATGACTTGTGATCTTATCTATTTATATTCTTTTGCCTGAAAGTCATTCCAAGACAGCAATGTTTAAATTACATTTGGGGGCCACACAACAAACTATCAGAAACAGACTTCTGAGAACTGGGGGAAGACAGATGACTCTTCAGGATTTGACATCAGCATCATTGTATGGGATGCCCTCATGCAGCCTGTGAGGAAAGTTCAGAAGTCAGGGTCTTGGGTTTGAATATTGCCTTTGCCACTTATTTCCCTGCATGTTCTTGAACAAGCCTTGAACAAGTTTTTTCGGTGGACCTCAATTTCTTCATGTGTTAAAAAAATTCAGACTTAGATGACATTTGAGATCTCTTCCAACTCTAAATCTATGTTACTATGGTACGCCCAAATCAATTCCAATAACCTCACACTTTTGTTTGTTTAAATCACCCCTGAGGATTCTATCCATAGAATGAGTTCCCTTTAAAATCTTCAAGGCACTAGATGCTTTTTTTGAAGCAGAGAATTTTTGGGCAAGTAAACATTTTAGGCAAAACAAGTAGGCAAAGAAAAGTAAAAATTATAATAATATCTAACAGTCATATGATGCTTCGTTTTACAAAACTTTGCATATATCATCTCTTTCAGTACAACAAACTCGTGACTAGCTTGTCTAGCATTATATCTACTCTATAGATAGGGAAATGGAGAGAAAAGTATTAGGTGACTTGTCCAGGATTAAAAAATTAGTGATGTCTGAGGCAGGATTTGAACTTAATCAGTTATGTGCAGGAGTCAGCTCTAACCAGCTTGGGAAAACCACTTGTTAAATTTTTAGCATGACCATCTACACCTCAGAAATCACATCTACAAATCAGGGGTTGATTTATTTATTTTTGTTGATAATTGAGACTTAAGAACGTGTGAATAACAGATTAAACTTAGAAGAGTGTATATACATTTTCCCTCTAGACAAGTTTGTTGTTTTCCATTTATCAGCACATGCCTATATTCTATTTGTAAACCTTGCTTGAGCTCAGCAGGGATACAAAAGATGTCTCAAAGAATGAAACCATCATCAGCCTGGAGAACTGGTGACTGTAAACTAACAACAGCAACAGCAACCAACCGGTATTAATATAGCACTTTAAAGTTTGCAAAATGCTATATATCCATTAACTCATTTGAGTTTCATGGTATCCCTGAACTCGGATCTTCCAATCCAAGAGTCTATCCACTAGGCTCAAACTGTGCTTTGAACTCCTTCCCATGGATTCAGTTGTGGGGAGAAGGCTTTGCCCAGATGATGAACTGAGTAAGTTGGACACTTTTCTTCATCTGCAGTTCCCAGAAGTGTCTGCCTTTCATATTGTTCTCTCCCAGGACAGTTTCTGGTGAGGATTGGCCAATACCTTGTTGATAATCTGTTCTTGTGTTCAGAGCAGAAGGAGAAATTAAATAAAGACCAGAAAAGGACTTGAGAGAGGGCATTTGGTATTACTAGCATCCTAGACATCATTATGAGACATAGGGAAAAAAATCTGCTGATATCTATTGTCTTTGACTGGCTAAGCTGTTAATCAACAACAGGTTAAGCTATGGTAATTTACTTGACTGTTATATCATTATCACCTGGATTAATGCTGATTGATATTTTAACCATCTAGGGACAAGGATGAATGAATGTTGGAGCATACTAGATATAACCTTCTCTTCCTCTGGCTTGATTCAACAAAAGAATAAGGTGCCAGAGATACAGATGAAGTCTTCAAAATATCTGCTGCTGAAAATATTTATCAATACTCCAATTACCACATAATATCTCCAGTATCTTGTACATAACTGGAGTGACCATTCACCCAGGCACCAGGATGATGATGATGGCCCTGGTTCAATAGCTAAACCAAATAAAGAGACAAAGAGAAGTAGCAAAGTGTTTGGTATACCAGTTAGTGAAGGATTTACTAAGATCATTAAAAAAATTATTGCAAAGATGAGAAAATTCATTATCGCAGGCATTATGGCAAGACAGGAACACTACTAATTCAATACTGGTAAAAATGATACATGTATAACCCAGTGGAACTGCTTGTCAGCTTTGGGAACGGTGAGGAAAGAGCGGGTGGGGATGGGATCATGAATCATGTAACCATAGAAAAATATTCTAAATAAAATTTTTTTAAAAATACTGGTTAAACTCTGGTTTTGTCCGATTACTTGGGAAAATATGGAATTAAGAAAGAAAAGCTACTAAATATTTCATACCTTTTGACCTCAAAATCTCAATTCTGAGTCTGTACCCCAAGATGGTTAATGACAGCAAAAAGAGACATACAAATATTTATAGCAAATTTTTTTTGCACTGACAGAAAGCTAGAACCCAAATAAATACCAAAAGACTGAGAAATAGCTGAGAAATTTTTGATATAGCAATGAAATGGAATATTTTACACACTAAGGAATGAAGAAAACGAAGAATTCATAGGAACAAAAATAAGAGGTTTTTGTACTATGAAGTGATAAGAAGAAAGACACGATGACTTCACACATTTAAGAAAAGACAAAATTAAGAGGAAAATTCAGGTCAATGACACAGACAATGCTGGTACCAACTTATTAAAGTTGAAGAACCTATTCACTCTTTCTGTTAACAATTAAATGGCTTTGCTTGACTGTTTTCATGGAATTTAGTTAATGGGGGATTTGTTGGGATATATCTGTTGTGCCAAAACAAACTATTTATACAGTGTGTATGTGTTTGCGCGCACACACATGTATTTAAACCCTTACCTTCTGTCTTAGAATAGATTAAATGTATCAGTTCCTAAGCAGAAGAGCAGTAAGGGTTAGTCAATTAGGCTTAAATGACTTGCCCAGGGATACACAGCGAGGAAGTATCTGGGGTTAGATTTGAACCCAGTACCTCTCATCTCTTGGCTTGGCCCCCTATCTATGGAGCCACCTAGTTGCTCCATATAAATTTTTTTTAAATGGTCCAGAGGCTTTCTTCCTACTACTCTCTAGATGTACATTCTGAGATGGTTGCCATATTATCTATGATACTGCAATATTTCAAAGATCTGTGATTTCATCAATTAAGGAACTCCTCCAATCAACACAGAGCACAACCCTTTTACCCTATCAATATAGATCTCAACTCTATCCCATATTTGGAGATAATATTCTTCCAAAATGTCTATTTCTAAAAAATTCATCACCCTGCAGAAAACTTGGTGATAAATCTTTCTTAGCTTACACAGACTGGTCTTTGGACAACTGACACATCCCTCATCACTATCCAAAATAATGTGTTTCTTTTATTACAGTTCTCCTTTGGTACCCTTATCCTAGCATAACTGTGACCTTGATTTCTTGAAGGCTATGCCAATGAAGTTGTGTGAGCCTAATTTGGTGGGTTCTATCAAACTAGACTTTTAGTGACTTAGAAAAAGTGGTATATCTGTTGTGGTGAGAACTTGTGAATAAGTCATATCCCCTCCTCTTTGCCTCCCTAGTAGAATATAAATTCTTTGAGGCAGGGACTTTATTTTTTATTTTTATATTCCCAGTGGTTAGTATAGTGTTTTTTACATAGTAAATGCTTAATAATTTTAAAAATCGAATTGACATCCATGCACTAACCTCTTAAAGTTCACAGGAATTTATTCCCAGAAGTTTGATCACTGAGTGAGAATTATTTTAGGGCACAGTAACTCATGTAGACAGTCTACTTGACATTAGACACTAGTAGGGGGAATATGTACACCAATGAAATCACAGATCTTTTGAAGTATTCAAGAAGGGACAACTTTTTTGTCTGGTTCTTCTACTCTTGTCTTTCCTACAATGAATTCCCCACCAAAAGAAAATACACGAAGGCAGTCATTTGAATTTGAATGAAGTGCCCAGCAAGCTCCACAGATATCTCCTTAGATTTCTACATGTATATATAACATAAGAAGTAGGAGAGTGCTGGGAGAGAAACAAAAGACAGCATGGGAAAATAAATGGCCAAGCCTTTAAACAAAGAGCCTGACAGCTGAGTCCATTTCTTTCCTGGCCATGGTTCCTTCTCTTTGAAGATCTGACTCAGTTGGTACAATGTGACTCAGTTCTACCTTTTGAACATGTTTCCCACCACCAAAGTCCTTGATATTGTTATGTGGTTCCACATCAGAAACAGGAATGGTTTTTTTTATCAGGGGAAAAAACATTAAAGAAGATACTATCTTCTACCTTCCCCTTTGTTCCTGAACACTAAGGATGTGGGAGAGGGGAAGGTGGTATTTTTTTATTTGTTCTGCAACCAGACCTCCTATATATATTGTCTTCTTTTATTAGAATGTGAGCTCCTGTAGAGCAGGGAGTGTCTTTCTTTTCTCTTTTCTCCCTAGCTCTTAGCACTGTGCATTGCAGACATAAGTGCTTCAGTCATTGTTGGGTTTGGTTTCCTTTTTCCATGACGGTGCTGGCTATGTTAAACTTTCTCTTGGTGCAAAGAGACAGTGATAGGATCGGTGCCTTGAGAGAGAACTCTCCACAGGTAGTTTGGTATTGTGGGACTTGAGCACATGATAGAAGCTGTAATGAGGGTTTCTGCATGAAATGTAATTTTCTAGCCTTCTAAGAGAATGTGACTCAGCTCACGGTCTAAATGATTTGAATTAATTTAGCAAGTAGCTTTTTCCCTTCTATAACGTGTCAAGTGCTCTTCTTAGATTAGACTCTCCAGTGAAAGCCTCTTAAAGAGACTAAAAAGACTGAGAGAGAGTTTCATGAAAAGCAAGTTTCTGTTAGATTGGGTGTTGGGTTGTTTAGAAAAAAAAATTGACCTTTAGATGATCTTTTCTGGAGATTCTCTCTCCTTTTCCCCTTTATCTGGTACTACCACCCGGTCCCTTCTCTAGAACCTCTCAATATCTTGAAATCTTCCTTATGGGAAATGTCTACTTGCCATCCAACCTTGATGATCAGTATTCCTCTGCCTGCATTGGAAGGGAGAAACCATCAGATATAATTGATACCCCAGTCCTCCCTTTGAAACACCTGAACTGCTTTCATATCACATACATTTACGATGATGAAAGAACTAGAGAAATGACCAGAGACTGGCATAATCTGACTGCCAAGGCAAGAGGATGCCTCTCGCCTTCTCCCTTACCTCTTCTTGCCTAGACTGAAAAATAAGTCCTTCCAGAGCCTGGATCCTGTGCATCTTTTTAGTCAATATAGTCTTTTTCTGGGTAAGACTGATTTGGATACATCCTTTTTCCTCTTTCAGACCTCCCTCTCTGACCCATAGTGAAAGTTATGTGCCTTCCCAAAAGGGAGCTGAATGGCTCAGTGGACTGAGAGCTCGCCTAGGGATGGGAGGTCCTGGGTTCAAACCTGCCCTCAGACATTTCCTAGCTGTGTGACCCTGGGCAAATCACTTAAACCTCCATAGACTAGTCACTAGCCTTTACTGCTCTTCTGCCTTGTAACCAATAACACAGTACTGATTCTAAGACAGAAGGTAAGGTTCCCATGTAATTCTGATCTCTTCTCTCTCTCTCTCTCTCTCTCTCTCTCTCTCTCTCTCTCTCTCCTCTCTCTTTCTAACTTTTCATTCCATTCAGTTTGGAGTTTATGAGTATTTATTATGGCAACATCTATTGAGACATTCTTTTTTAGAAGATAAAAAAAATTAAGTGCTTTCCCTTGTGGCAAGTAATCTGTACCTGTAAAAACTCTCCATTTTGAGGATGTGCCCAGGCCAGCCATCCTTCACTCCATTCTTTACTTTATTGCTTTTCTCTCCAGCTGCTGTCTCTGCTGGAAGATCCCTCTGTCCCTGTGGCCCTTTCTTTCTATTGATGAATTTATCCTGGAACCTCCATTTTGAAGAAGTGCCCAGGCCGGTCATACTCATTCCTTCATTCCTCTCCCAGTTCCACGCCTAATTTCTTTTATGTATTATATTCCCTCGTTAGAATTTAGGTTCCTTGAAAGAAGGGAATGTTTTTGTTATTGCTTGTGTTTCGATCCTCAGTGCTTCCCACAGTGCCTGAGAATCACTAAGCATTTTATAAATGTTTGTTAACTATTCAGTATTGTTGATTGGTTTCTTCTACTCTGAAAATCTCCATAAAAAGTGTATATAAGAAAGCAGGGACCGTGGCCTGGAACAGAGAACTTTAAAAATGGACAGGGAAATCACTCCTGAAGTGACATTAATATTGTTAACCAAGTAGTTATAATCATTAAATTTGTAATTATTAAAAAATGAGCACATGTGATGTAAATAATTATTTCTCACAATCTACTTATTTATATTATTATTAAGTAAAATAAAAAATTCTTGTGATAATTTCATTAGTGACTGCAACAATTCACTATTCTGTGATTATACTTTTATCTTTAATGTTCTATAGATTATTTCATAAACGAATACAAATAACTGCCTTTTAAAGCTGAAAAAGATTCTTAGAATGTCTACTCATTCTCTTTAAGGCCGTTAAAAGCTTCCTTGGTACAACTCCCGTAGCAGTCAGGATAATCTATACCTCATCCTGTTCCCATGTCATTTTGATCTCTTCTTCTAGCTCTTTGTATTCTTGAAAACTTTTTATTCCATTTAGTTTGGAGTTCATGAATATTTATTATGGAAACATCAATTAAGACATTCTTGTTTTGATGATGAATATTATTATTATTATTTGATGTTATTTATCAGTCAACAAGGATTAATTAAGCATCTACTACATGCCAGAAATTTTGCTAAGTGCTCTTCATTTAAAGACAGAAACAGAGCAATATCTGTCCTCAAAAAGCTTATGTTCCAAGGCAGAAATTACACTTCATATATAAAGAAATGCAGTTCAAAATATGTACTAAGTAAATAAAGGGAACAAAGTAATTTTGGAGCAGAACATTAATAACTGTGGGGAATTAAACTTTAGGTAGGAGGAAAAACCAAAGTTGAGCTTAGAAAAGAAATTTATATCCATTTCTCATTTGACTATGGTAGTTATTGTTGTGAGATGGTGGCGGAGTAACAGGAGCTTTCTGAATCTCCTTCCAGCTGATCATTGCAGAGTGTCTCAAAAAGATAGAAATCAAAAAAGGACTAGTAAAGGGGCTCTCCCACTGGACACAGCCTTGGAGGTAGGCAGTATTTGAGGATTTCCGCACTACGAGGGGACAAAATTACACTTATCAAAGTTCAAGCTGGTCATCCTTCCTCCACACCACCTATCCCACCAGAGTCAGAGCTGAGGCAGGGGCAATCTCTAAATTCTCAGGGGCTGGCTGAGGGCACCACAGACTCACTGTGGGTAGTGCAAGGCCTTGGCAGAGAGACTTGGGACTGGAGGCTGAAGAGCACCGAGCCTGGCAGCAGAGCTCGGAGATTGGGCAGAAGCAGGGCTGGCCATAGCAGAGGCAGCAGGGACTGGAAAAAGAGCCTCAGGACAACAGGCTTTAAAGCTCACTACACAAAGAACTGCCTGCCCTCCTCACTCAGACTTCTGACTGGGAAGGGAAGATACTGCCAAGGTAAAGCCCTGTGAGACAGAAGCTAAGAAAGCTATGACTGTCAATATGCAGGAACCCCAGTCCACTAGTGGCAAAAGTAATATGCATCAGCAAAAAAAGCTTTTGACTCTGAATAATTTTGATGGAGAAAAAGAGTAAAATACAGAAGCAATAGCAGAGAGTGACAAACAAGCAAACGCATCCAAACTTTCCCAAAAAAATGGAAACTGGTCACCAGCTCTCAAGGAACTTGAAAAAGAGTTTAAGTGCCAAGTAAGAAAGGTAGAAGAAAATTGGGAAGAAAAGTAGAAAACATAAAAGAAAGCTATACATAAGGTAGCTATTGTTTGGCAGAGGTTTTATGACCTCAATGGAGGATCACTTTTAAGGGGAAGAGAAAGATGGCCATTTGCTACTGTTTGCTTGCTTTTTTCCATAAGTCCACATAGAACATGGAATGGGGTTGCTGGTCATCCTTTGGGAACATTCTCATTAGCTCTTTCCCTTTCCTCATTAGCCCATACATAGGATTCTATCTGTTATCTATACAGAAATTGATCCTATATGTAATTTTGAATGTTCCCTGGGCTTTGTAGTCAACAACCAATTTTCCAGGCTTCATGATTGTGGAGAAATACTAGAACTGGAATTAGATGCTTCTAATTTATTTATTGAGATATTTTATTGTCCTTGGAAGATTTTAGGAATGTTGTCAAGCCTAATATTTAAAGTCAGACTTGAATGTTACTGACAAGATTCCTCAATTCGAATATATCTCCTTATCACTATATATCACTAAGGGAGCAAGAATGCTGATGTGGAAGAAAAATAACCCAGGTGGAGTGAATGGAAGAACATGGGAGGTAAGATTATAAGCACACATGTTGTAGAAGGTTGGTGGTGAGAGGATACAAGCTTTCTAGACAGGAATGGATTGGCTGGGTGTAAGAAACAGGGCTAATCATCTGGAGTATATGAATCATGGTTCTGAAGAAATGGGTCTATATCTCACAAGGGTGGAGAAAATAAGTTTCATTAGGATCCATGACAGATTGGGGAGAGGGGGAGGACAGTAATAATTAGTATTCTCTTCAACTATTCTCCCATTTCCTTTTTCTATTACCTAGTTCCCTCATTTTTTCCCATAGGTTTCATAGGATTTAAAATTGAAAGGGATCTCAGAGATGATCTGCTCCAGTTTCCAAATTTTATAGCTAATGAAGTTGAGGTCTATAAAGTTTAAGTGATTCCTAAAGGTTATACAGGTAAGAATGTAGTGAAAGAAATAAAGTTTTTCCCTGGCAGAAATATGGTTTTTAAAAAATATATTTTTTATTGTCATGCCAAACACTTCCATAATAGTTATTGTTGTAAGAACATACTCATACCTAACCAAAACCCCCAAATAAAACCATAAATACACTGATATGAAAAAAAGACTCCAACAGTTCTTTCTCTGGAGGTGAAAAGCATTCTCTATTAAAAGTCTTTCAGGATTATCCCAGAACATTGCACCGTTGAGAGTAGCCAAGTTTTCACAGATAATCATTGTCTGATATTGCTGTTACTGTGTACAATGTTCTCCCAGTTCTGCTTATTTTGCTCTGCACCAATTTCTGCAGATCTTTCCAGCTTTTTGCTGAAATCACCTTGTTTATCATTTCTTACAGCACAATAATATTTCATCACCATCATGTACTATAATTTGTTTAACCATTCCCCAATTGATGGATATCCCCTCAGTTTCCAGTTCTTGGGGAAAAAACATCAATAAAGATTAGTGATTTTGCTGTAGGAATATATGCATACTAAATTTAGGAATTTACTAAATTCGGGATATAGGACATAAAAATAGAGGGTAATAGGACTTCCGTGTTTATGTAGAATTTCGTTTTTAGTCTTAGATATACTGGCATTGCCACTTAGTAAAATTAAATGAATATAAGGGAATTTGCCACTCTAACTTTACAAAACTTCTTTGAATTTTTTAAATGAAGTCCCCGAAATGATTTGAGAGGATACAGACTGACAATTAAGAATTTGACATGTGGTAAAAAGAAACTCCTAACTCCCAAGTCAAATAGTTGGCAAGGACCAGAGACTTCACATAGAAGCAAAAGCATGAGTAGATTAGAACAAAAGGAATCATAGGCCAAGAATTTTTCTCAATTTTGTTAGCTTTATTGAATATATCAATAAAAATTACTCATGCTAACTAAAATTATTTAATCTTATCAGGGTGTGTCCCCAGATGAGTGGTTGTAGCTACTTTTCAGAGTCTAGTTATAAGCCTCTCAATTATTATGCTCCTAAATAGTAGATCATAAGCCCCCTCTGGTATGTGACTACTTAATAATCATCTAGTAGATCCAGTAAGTTCCCCCTGCCCCAGAATCAAGAGTATTCTGTCCTCCAAATACACAGAAATAAAAGCGGGAGAGAAAAGTGAGCTGAAGAGTTCGACAATGGTAGAGAAACAAGAAAGGAAGGAATACATGGGTCTGAAGCAGTTCACAATACCAGAATTAGAGGGTTTATTTGTCTTTTCTTTCTCTAGAGCAGTGATTCCCAAAGTGGGCGCCACCGCCCCTTGGTGGGTGCTGCAGCGATCCAGGAAGGCGGTTATGGCCACAGGTGCATTTATCTTTCCTATTAATTGCTATTAAAATAAAAAAAAATAATTTCCAGGGGGCTAAGTAATATTTTTCTGGATAGGGGGCAGTAGGCCAAAAAAGTTTGGGAACCACTGCTCTAGAGGGTCCTCATGAAATGTGCTATGAGTTTCTGCTGAAATGGTTCAACTTGGCTTGCTTCTCCTAAGATGGGTTAGCTGGATGGTAGATATGAGCTTATTCTGGGCTCTACTCCTGACTATCCAGACTTCTTTTTCTCCACTATTTTTGAGAAGTCAACTTATTCTGGAAGACCACTTGACTCCTGTGACCCTTCCTCAGATTGATTAGTTCCTCTCAGAATGTCTCTTTTAATGAAAGTATCCAAGCCAATCTTGTTCACTCCTTCATTTCACTCTTGGTTCCATTCATGACACTCCAGACTTCTTTCTATTGTGTTCACCCCTTTTCAGGTTCCATTTGTGTATTACCATCTCCTATTAAAGTATAAACTCCTTGAAGGCAGGGATTATTGTCTTTCATTTTACTTATATTTATATTCCCAGAGCTTAGCACCATGCCTGGCTCACAGTACTTTTAAGTATTTTTGATGACTCGAATTTGTCCTAGCAAGCCACTGAAGCCTCAAAGAAATCCTCAGTTCTTATAGATTCTTTGGATGTGGTCAAATGAGAAGTGCTTCTATTTTCTCTGAAACAATGACCATTTCTTGTTGATGTATCACCTGGCTCAAACATTTGATAGAAGTTTTGCCAAACTTAAATGTGTCAATTTACAACTTTAAACCATCTTCCTCTAGCTCAGAAATTGTTAATTTTGGTCCATGGATTCTTTTTCTTTATAAATATTTGGATAATTGTATTTCAATCTCATTGGTTTCCTTTCTAATCTTGTTTTTATTTGATGCTCTTTAATTATTCTGAGGAGGGATACGTATGCTTCACCAGACTTCCAAAGGAGTCTTTGACACACAGGAAGATTAAGAAATCTTGTAGTAGTAAAGCAAATTAGAAACCTGAAGATGGTAGAACCAGAGTTCTCCTTCACCCATATTCCTTACTCCATATATGTAATCTGAGCCCACAGGATATTCACTACTCATTCTCATTATAGTATATATGGCCTTCCCTCAATGGGAAGAGTAGAAAACTATAGGGAGGCAATGTAGAAACAGGGAAATCAAACCAGCAAGCAGTCCAACTAAGCCCTAATAATCATAAGAGAGAATAAAATAGGTAGATAGGAAGCTCTCTCAGGACCAAGAGAGGTTCTTGGGAATTCAATATTGGCAGGGACCCCCATGGTGCCACACTGGGGAGATATGGAGATTTAAAAAACAGCAATAATATGACATGTTGAAATGACAGAACCAAAAGAGAGTTCAGTGGGTAGTTTAATAGAGAGAATTAAAAAAAAATAACTACTAAAATAAGCATACCTTAACAGTTCTCATACGAGAAAATCATTCCATTTTAGTGTAATGACAGAAGAAATTGAATATAATCACGGGGTCCCTTCAGTATTTCTTGTGCTGTCAGATATATTCTCACCTTTTCTTGCCATGGCATTTTCTCTTAGAAAGTCCTTTTTCTGAATTCATTGTCCTTTGTTGTTAGCTTACTGCTGCCTAGCATAGTAACTTAGCTTTGAAGTCTTTTTTTTTGTTAAAAATTTACATTTTTTTTTTACAATTGCCTTTCTTTGCTCTTCCCTTTTATGTCCACACCCCACACTCCCTACATTTTAGATCTAGGTGCTAATGGAATGAATATAGTTGTGATTCCAAACCCTTCATATCTTCTTGGAGGAAGATTTCTCTTAGGAAATCTTTGTGACTCATAATTCCTGTCAAGCACAAGAAGGAGCTGACAAATTTCACCTGACTGAAAGTCAGAGAGCCATACATCAATAGAAAACAACAAGCAGATGAAGATGGCAAAACACTAGGCAGAGGGGGATGAAAATACCATTAGCCAGATTTACAGTGGTTGGAGAATCTAATGTTCTTGGCCTAAGGTGACATCAACAGAAAGATGTTTACTATAGAGGAAAACTAAGGAGGGCTTGCAAAAGTAGAGGGAAAACCACTTTATGGCAATCTTTTCTTAGACCTGGTGAAATAATAAAATCACAAACTGCCTTGAATATTGAGATATTGCATCAGTGGGTGGATTAGTTACAAGAAGTTGATTCTCCGCAAAGGGCTTTAAAAGAATGCCTGCCCTTTGATCCAGCTGTACCTCTGCTGTATTTGTACCCCAAAGAGGTAATAAGGGGGAAAAAAACTTGTACAAAAATATTTATAGCCACGCTCTTTGTGGTGGCAAAAAATTGGAAAATGAGAGAATGTCCTTCCATTGGGGAATGGCTGAATAAACTATGGTATATGTTGGTGATGGAATATTATTATACTGAAAGGAATAAAGAAATGGAGGAAATCCATGTGAACTAGAAAGGCTTCCATGATTTGATGCAGAGTGAAAGGAGCAGAACCAGGAGAACATTGTACACAGAGATTGAAACATTATGGCACAATCAAATGTAATAGACTTTTTTAGTAACAGCAATGCAATGATGCGGGACAATTCAGAGGAACTTGTGAGAAAAAATGCTGTCCACATCCAGAGAAAAAACTGTGGAAATGGAAATGCATTAGAAAAATATGTGATCAATCACGTAATGTGATAGGGATATGATTAGAGTTTTGATGTTAAATGGTTATGCTACTGCAGATATGAATAACATGGAAATAGGTTTTGAACAATGATGCATGTTTAACTCAATGGAACTGCTTGTCAGATTTGGGAAGGGGGAGGAGAGGGGGGAACAGGGATCATGAATCATGTAACCATGGTAAAATATTTTAAATTAAAAAAAAAAAGAATTTGATCTTCTTAGGATGAGATACAATGATAATGATGGATGCCTTGGTCATGGTAGATAAGTACCAGCTTCACTGATCAAATCTACTTTTATTCATCCCCAAACTCAAGAAACACTTATCAAGTACTTGCAGTGTATAAGATATTAGACTGACAATTGGGAATACAAAGACAAAAAATGTCCCTGCTCTGAGGAGCTTGCATTCTACTGAGATGGTAAAATATGGAAATAGTTAAGTGTTAGGCACCTCCTTCCCTTACTTGTTATGCCTAGAGTAGCTATCCCATTTTCTCTTTCTTATTATTAATTTTTTTTAACCCTTACCTTCTGACTTAGAATCAATATTGGGTATTGGTTCCAAGGCAGAAGAGTGGTAAAGGGCTACACAATGGGGATTAAGTGATTTGCCCAGAATCACACAGCTAGGAAGTGTCTGAGGTCAGATTTGAACCTAGGACCTGTTATTACAAATGCAAGGAGAATATTCCTCTCAGGATCTTATCAGGAGTCACAAGAATGTAAGGGAGCAAAGGAATTTCCTGCTTACAGTTCAGCCTAAAATATCTCTGTAATTTGGGGTACAATGTCCCATGCCAAAATTAGTTCCAAGTAAAGGCCTTTAATAAAATACATAAGCAGGAAATACAAAAGAAAGTGCTTAGGGCACATATAATCTGCTGGAAGATGGATCATTCTATGCAACCATTCATGAAGAGAACACATATAGGGAACATGATTGATCAGGCTCCTAATATGGTAGACACCTTACCTTTCTAAGGCTGTAGGACCATTGATATCTTCTGTCTTTGCCATTTTGTTGCTTTTTAGTTCTGGTTCTTATGGAGAAGAGTATCTCATGGCAACTGCTGGTCAGATGGTCTGTCCTCCTAGGTAATGATTCCTGTTATTTTCCTGCATTCATCTCCTCAGGGCTACTCACTGTCCATCTCAGCTCTAGTCTTCTATAATAGAGTAGGTATGTAGGTATATACAGATTATTGTGTGCTGTTTTGTCCATTGAAGTTGCATATATCCACGGGGTCTATCAAAATACAGTGGAAAGAGAGAGGCAAGAATAGCTATCTCTAGGCTTGTTCCCCCACTTTTCTCAAAGGGAGACTTTGATTCCTATCAGCAGGTGAAGCAGGAGGTTGAAGCCAGAGGTTAGCCACTCTGCTCTCTTCAGAGAAGGGGCTAGAATTATATCTATTTGCTTCCTTAAAAGTTTTTAGTCTAGGGGAAAATTTTTTTAGGTTCAAGTTGAGCTCTTGATGAATATCCCTAAACAGGGGAAGGAGTACTCCAAGCTATATCCAAGGCTTGACTCCCTTCCCACAGAATGCTAGTTTCATAATGAACATATGTAGCAAAGACAAATAAACTCATTCAAGTAAAAAAAAATCAGAGAAGGTATACATATGAGAATATATGACAATATAGAGTGAATGGGCTCTCCCATTAGGAGTTACATAACTCAGATCCACCAAGACAGAGATTCACAGCTCTTACTCAAGGAAAATTTCTCAAAGTTTCTAGTGTAGTAAGATGAAGATAGAAACATGATGGAGATTACTGACTCTTTTACATGTTGACTTCTTCCTAGAGTCTTTCTCTCCCTTCAGGGATCTGTAAAGAGTCTGGAAACATGAGTCCTCTCTTGAAGCTGGAAGCCAAAAGACCAGGATCTCTCTTCTTTCAATCTCTCATCAATTTTGTCCCTCTCATAGACATGAAACATTGAATAATCAGTTTCCATTGCTGAGGAGAGTCTTATGCAACTGGCTTTGAACCACCTATTACAGGTAGAATCTCCCTTAGAAAAAGGGATAACTCTTTAGTCAAAATCATTAGCTAAAGCAAGGCAGAATAACTCCCAGATAAAGATCACCTTTAATTTTTGACCACCAAGTTTAAATGGACTTCATAGTTGTTTTTTTTTTTTTTGTTAGAGATAACTATCTGGCAGGTTATTCCTAAGATGCTCCCTGGTTTAGCATGCAAATGAATTTGAGCCCAAACAGAAAGTCAGGACATAACGTCATCATATTCTATCCATCCAGTCTGAATTCCTTCCTTTATTATTCATTGCTGTCAGTGGAAAATCAGGCCATTTTGGGGCTATATTTTAGCCTTTGTGACACATACAAGTTCCCCCACACCCCACTTCTCATGCTGTTCTTTCTGTATAGGAGTAAGTTCCAAGTAACTTCAGGAAGAAGAGAATGGTTGTGGCTCAGGAAAAGATCCTTTAGAAGTGTTATAAAATAAACTACTAGAACTATAGATGTTGTATAGATGGAGAGGGAGAGGATGATACCTCCCTCCTTTATAACAGTGCCCAGGCAGGATCCTTTAGGTCCCACCTGGGGTTGATTGATATTGTATAATGGGCTCTTTAGCTTGGTAATGGTTTGTCTCTGACTGCATATCTCCCTTCCCAGAGAAGCTAGGAAATAATCACTCCAGGAAGGTACTTTAAAAGGCTTTGGCTGTATTTAACAAAGATGAGGTATTGAGATTGGATAGAGGTATTTGGGAAACCCTAATTAAATTTGGTAATGATAAATCCTTAAACTGTAGGCAAGTAATGAATCAGGATGGTTAGTTCCTCTCTGGTCCAGCCTGACCACAGCCACACCAGAGTAGGCAAACTCCTCCTTGATGTTTCAGCTTCTTCTCCTTTGCTAGATGATATGCCTAAACAGTCTTTGGGATATCCACCCCTTTCTACCCTCTTCTTCTTTTCCTGCCCACTTCCAGGATCCCTCTCAGGCCGTGGGAAACCTAGATAGCTATAGATGATTGATTTCCTAATATCTAGGGGCAGTAGAATCAGAGATGATGGTCTGGGTACAGGTTGATGATGTTAACAGGAACAAACAGGAGGATCTTGCAAGGTTGAGCCCAGCAAGTTTTAATTCCACAAGAGACCAGGATACATAGATCTCAGGTCTCAGGGAAGGAAAGGAACCCCCTGCCAGGGCTGCCAGGGCATTTATACCACCCTGGGCCAACTGCTCTCTCTCCCTGTCCTCACAGCCCTCTGGGAACATTCGATATCCAATGGATCCACCTGTCAATCAACAGTGTGGACTCCTGGCTGCCAGGGTTTCAATATAACAGAAGTTAGCATCTGAATTGAACTTTGAAATAAACTAGAGAATTTAAGGTGAAGAAGTAGTTTTCAGGTATGGGGGATAGGCAAAGGCATGTTGGTTTTTCCAAACTTTCATAGGTCAACCTCCCAAAAAAGTTCAAGAAAGAAAAAAACCTAACAGCCTAAACTGAAAGCCCAAACCCCAAGAGGTGAAAGCCAAAAGCCCTCTAAAGGCTAAAGCAGAAAAGCCCTATCAGTAAGCCCAGGCTCACCTTTTATATTCCGGCATCTAAACAGCAACCACCGACCCAACACATTCCCAGCAGCCAACTTCCCTGCAACTGTCAGCACCTAACTGTCAGCAACTGACACTGCCCCACCCCCAACTGACGCTGACCCCTTTTCTACCCTTTTTCTACCTCACTTCCTATCTCTATGGTTTCTACTTTCTGTCACTGTGGACTGGTTAAACCCTACACATCTCTATGGTAAGAGGACCTCCAGGTCCCCCGTTAAATAAAAAAAGGAATAAAGAATTTCTTTTTATAATGGGAACAGTAGATATACAGTTTGAACTTACATGTCCCCACACTTATAGATCATTTGCTTCACTTCAGTCGTTTCCATATCTAATTGGGTCTATGCTTACTGAGAGAGAGAAAGAGAGAGAGAGAGAGAGAGAGAGAGAGAGAGAGAGAGAGAGAGAGAGAGAGAGAGAGAGAGAGAGGGAGGGAGAGAGGGAGAGAGGGAGGGAAAGGGCACGAGAGCGCACAGAGAGCAGGACAGTAAGTTAGCATTTTTTTTACTTGATTGAGCCCATGGCACATTTCAACTTTTCCACTGGCAATAGGGAGAAAAGGAGTATATGAGATGATGTGGCTTAAAGAAATAGAGACCATTTAAGTGAACAGAGGCAAAGTTTAATCTTTCTCATGAGAAGGGGTCATGCCCTAATGGGGATGACCAATGCACTGGTGGAGATACAAGCATTTTATAGATTCCTGACACAAAACCCCCACCCACTCTGTTCCATACTGGTGGTCTGGGGCTGAACTTACAATCTAGGCAGGAAAAACCATCCAATCAGAAAGCAAAGTTACATAGCAGGAGCTCCCCATCCTCCACCTCTCACAGGATGAGTCCTATTAGGACTTCCACCTGGTGGGTGTAGCTGTGTCTTCAGGAGGGACTCTTCTGACTTCTAAAGGTCAGAGGAGATAAGGAGTAGGCTAGCCAAAAGGTTTGTTTTCTTTGAGATAAGAGATCTCTCAACCCACAGAGCCTATGGCAATAACAAAATGTCCTTGAGATGTTATTCTGAACTCCTAAACAGGTTTTCCTTCTCTAATGGAACCCCTACCTTGAGAAGAACAAATTAAATCTTTTCTCTCCACATGGGGTGGGGGGGAGGGCAGAGATAAGAACATTTATCTGGGTTGGAATAGGAGGACCTGGGGAGATCCCAAAATGCCATTCAAAACCCTATGAAGTTTTATATGTCTAATGGTTCTTCAAAGAATATTTATAAAGGCCCATGGGGCTCATTTAGAAAAATGTCCCCTCTGAAAAACTTAAGGCGAACAGAAGGCTTTTGCTGCAAAAATATGAGTAGACCCATTTCTTCTGTCAGTTTCACAATCTGTCATGTTAAACATGGTGCTCTGTGGGAGTTTGGTTTTAGAAAGGAGGAAGCCAGCTGGCTCTTCTGATCTCAACAGATGCACTGAAGAGTAGAACACTTCAGTTACAAGCAGATGTAAGGGTCTTATCCATAAAGTAAAAAGAGCTGTTTGGGGCATTTCTTAAGAATCTTAGAGTTTGGGAGCAGCTAGGTGGCTCAGTGGTCCTGGAGACAAGAGATACTGAGTTCAAACTTGACCTCAGACACTTCCTAGCGATGTGATCCTGGGCAAATCACTTATCCCTGCTTGCCTAGCCCTTGCTCTTCTGCCTTAGATTTTTAACTAAGACAGAAAGTAAGGGTATAAAAAAAAAAGAAAGAAAGAAAAAGAAAGGCACTGTCTTAGTTCACATTGGTTGCCAGGAATCCCCATAGTAGTCACAATGATAAATTCACCAATCAATCAAATATTTACTGATTGTTTACAATGTGCCAGGTATTATGCTAAGCTCTAGAGACACAAAGACACATGAAATAGTCATTTGGTTCAAGAAGCTTATATTTTATTTGGGAATGAATGTATATGTGTTCATTTCAATTGTGTCTGATTATTTGTGACTTCATTTAGGGTTTTCTTGGCAAAGATACAAGAGTGGTTTGCCATTTTTTTTTCTCCAGTTAATTTTACAGAAAAGGGAACTAAGGCAAACAAAGTTAAATGACTTGCCCAGGATTATATAACTAGTAGGTGTCAGAGACCAGATTTGAACTCAGGAAGATGAGTCTTCCTCCTGACTTCAGATCTTGGTTCTCTATCCACTCTAACATCTACCTGCCCTAGGTATGTGTGTATGTGTGTGTATGTGTATGCATGTATGTGTATAAATACCAGGAGATTATTTTTCAGGGAGATACTGATAGCCAAAGGCATCAGAAAAAGCTTTAGAAACTGGCATTTGAGCTTAATTCTGAAAGAGACTAGGAATTCTAACATTGATATGAGGGAGAAATATATTCCAGAAGGAGGATCATTAATCAATTGTAAAGCCCAAAGATGGAGTGTCTATAATGTTATTAAGAAAATAGAAGTTGGGCAAGTGACTTTTCTGAGGTTCCACAGATAGTAAGTTGTAAGACTGAATTTGAACTGAGATCTTCCTGAATTCAGGTACAACATTCTATTCTTTGTTCTACCTAGTCACTAGCAAGTAGCAGAGGTAGGATTAGAAGCTCCATCTCCCATCTTGATTCTGTGTTGCTTGTCTTTTCTCTTACATGAAGGTTCCAGAACTGTTGGTGTTTATGCAGCTGGTCTCAGCTAAGAGCTCAGTTGGCTAACACATGTTGTGAGTGGAGAAAAAACTCTGGGTTGCCTCAGATACTGTGTGACTATGGGCAAATTCTGAGTTTTACTTTCCTTATCTATAAAGTGAGGGAGTCACACCAGATAGTTTTAAAAGAGCTTTCCATCTCTAAAGCTATGATTCTCAAATATATTCTGTGAGTATATGTCACCTCCCTATCCTCAGCCATATCCAAGAAATACTGGTCTTTGGTCCTAAGGAGGTACCAAGGGTAAACCCAATCAGCCCTACTTGGGGAAAACAAAACAAAACAAAACAAAACCTCTTCTTGGCTGGTGTAAAAATATCCTGTTTCTTGAGCTCTCCAAGGATGAGAATAATCTCTAGCTTTTCTTACTTATATTCCTTGTATTTAGGATGGCACTCTGTCGGAGGGCAATAAATATTTGCTAATTGGGAGAAATTCCAGTCTATTTTCATCTGGAAGGATTAGACTTCCTTTTTTTCTTGTGTTCTCTTTTATTTTTGAATTCATATCAGGTACATCTTGGAAAACCACCCCTACCCCAGCTAGTGATTATATCACCGTGGTCTATCTAGATGGGCTGAGCCTACCATGAATGACAACTGTAAAATGGATTACCGGCTGGTGTTTTTTCTCACGGAGAGAGAAGTCCTTAGAATAGGCATTGAAGTGAAGAGGACTGTGCACAATGTGTCAGATATAGGCTTGGGCTCTCTTCTGAATCAGGCTACCCAGACCTCTGGGCACTTTGGGTATTTGCAGTTACCAATGGGATTCCTTAAACTTTTCTGGAGGCAAAAAACAAAACAAAACCACCCAAACAAAACAAAGCAGAGGGGACCACTAGTGACCCACACCTCTTCAGAAGCCTGCACAATGACCTGGCCTCATGGGAATCTGTGTAGCCAAGCTAGAGTCAATAGGGCAACATGTGGCCAAAGAATAATGATCTCTGGTAGTCTTAGTGCTTCTATTGCTTCTACCATAAAATACAAACTCCTTTATTTGGCATTTAAAACCCTTCAGAGTCTGATTGCTGTCTATCTTTCCAGACTGATTTTTGGTAACTCATTCCATTTCCCTTGTCTACTCTATTCTTCAATCCAACCAAACTCCTTTGACACTGCTATTCCTCTTATTCAGCCTCCCCTTTAATGTTTGTGTGTAGACTGTTCCCCATGTCCAAAATGCATTCCCTCATCACCTCCACTGCTTGAAACTATCTTTAAAGGTTTAGCTCAATGTTGGCTGCTCACTCATTTCCCCATTCGATAAACTCCAGGATTAAATATAAAATCCTCTGTTTGGCATTCAAAGCCTTTATGTTGGTGAACAGGCAAACTCATCCTCTGTTTGACTTTAAAGCCCCACCCCTCTTACCTTTCTTGTTGCACACTTTTTCCTACATCATACACTAGGCATGATAAGGAGATCCCATCTAAAATAAACAAATAATCAACATTTGTGAAGCCACTGGTTTAAAAAATCTAAAAAGATATTTCCTCTTCCCTTTTTTTTTTTAAACTTCTCAGAGAGAGAGAGTCTCTTCCTAACCTGGACCCCAAGTTCTCTCCTGCTATATTTTAGATCTTGCACTTTCCTTACATTTATTGGGAAATCTTCATACAGTGAATTCCTAAAGACCATTTTTTCTTTGGCTTTCTGTTATGGCTGGTCCTTTGGAAGCAAATCCATTAGTTGATCAACAGGAATTTTTTAAGGGCTTACTGCTATGTGGTAGGCACTGTGCCAAACCTGGAATACGAGTTATATTCTTTATTATTCTCTTATAGTCTAATAGGGAAGGATAGTACATTAAAGGGAGTGGAAAAGCAATGGGACTGGAAAACAATGATACCCAGCTTGGGCATGTTAGAAAATGTGGCATGGAGACAAATAAGCACAAGGCTGGCTTGGGTACTCTCCTTAAATGGAGGTTTGGGGAAGAATCATCCAACTGGTGTTTTTCTCATCAAGAGGGAGCTCCTTAGAAAAGGCATTGAAATGAAGAAGATATCAGCCTTCTGTGTGACAAATCAATTTGTGGGATTTTGAGAAGTCATCCAATAAAAGGGAGAGTGCTTGGGTTAGAAGGTATGTGAATAAGAGGTTTATGGGACATGGTAGAGAAGGTCCAGAGTACATCCAGATACAAGTTGGTTTTATCCTTACTGTCAGCTCAGAATAATGTAATTACCTCATCCAACTATGTCCCTATCGTTCAAATATAATATACTTTCTCAATGTAACCTTTTGATAGGGATGCTTGAATTGGATGAAATGTTCTATCTTGGGTATCACTTGATACTGAGTAGTCCTGAGTTTGTCAAAGATTTCTCCAAAGACATTATCCACAGGTTTCTGTTTCATTTAGTAAAACCTCTTGTGAATGGAGTGTTAAGCCTTCCTTGAGCAGCAGTTAGACACTGCCCACAAATGGCTTTCAATGAGTACTGTGTATTGTCCTTTTCAGTATAGTAGAGAATTCACCAAGCAATCCATTGGCAAGTCTCTCTGCTCCTTCACATTATGTATCATGTTGGAATTCAATGTATTTACAGTGTGTCATGCTTGCCCCTAGGGAGCTAGTTTCCAAAGCAGATGTACAACTTTTTTGAATGTTCTTGGGAAAAATCTCTGAGTACTTCCTAAAACACGTATCTTTGGAAATGTAATCATCTCCCCCATCTCTCCATTACTTTGGAGCCCATCTCTGTGGAGAAGATTACAGCTGGCACTTTTATAAGAATATCAATCAAAAAGCATTTTTTAAAGGTACCTACTCTGTGGCAGGCACTATGGACACAAATACCAACAATGATACGATCACTGCTCTCGATATACTATTCTTAAAACACTTAAGTTGAACTTCATATGGGATAATGTGAGTAGTTTATTAACAGCAACAGACTTTCACCTGGGATTAGACACTTCTCAGAAATAGAGAGAACACGAAGTAACGGAAATAATGTTAGATTTGGAGCCAAAAAAAATCTGAGTTTGAACTCTACTATTTACTTACTGTATGACCTTAGGAAAGTTATTTAACATTTCTGGCATTCAATTTCTTGATTCTAAAATTCTAACAACAGGACTAATTGATCTCTGAAACTGCTAGCTTTACATTCTATGAAGATTCTAATGGATCATCTTAATTCTTTAAATTCACAAAAGTATTCTTTGAATACTTTTTTCCCTCAGTTGTCCTAGTCATTCCTTCCACTATATATTTTTCCCTTTTCAACTTTTTAAAATTCCAGCAAAGCAAAGCCCTGCCCTTTCTCTCTCTAGACAATACTTTTGACTGTCTTGGCATTGATTAATCTCCCTACATATCCCATAGCCTACATTCCTAGCATTCTCCCACATTATTCCAAGGTAGCTTACAAAGCCTCTAGTTTTTTGACAGCAATCCTTTATGTGATAGACTGTCTCTACATTCAACACACCCCTTTCTTCTTGATAACTGTCCATTTCAGAAACCTTCTTACCACTGCCTAAAAACTTCTATGCCCTCATGCAATCATTGATAACTCAATATTTTCCTAGTTGTGACATCAGAGGGGACAAACTAATTAGATAAATCCAGGTGAGACTCTGCCCCTTCCTGATACCCAGTCCTCTCAGCATCTCTAAGTAACTCTTTAATGTGGTTCATCCTAGTTGTCCTTATCCTGAATTGGGGGAGCAGTGAGACTGTAAGGGCAGTTAGGCGGTATAGTGGATTGAGTTCTCTGCCTGATTCCTGAATTCCAATCTGATCCCATATACCTATTAGCTGTGTGACCCTGGGCAAGTCACTTAACTCTATTTGTCTTAGTTTCCTCATTTCCAAAATAAGCTGGAGAAAGAAATAACAAACTACTCCAGTATCTTTGCCAAGAAAACCTGACACAACTGAAAATGACTGAACAACAAGACTGAGATCTTGGCACAAACTGCAAGCCTGGTTAGCAGGTTCATTGAGCACTTTACCATGATCTGAAAATCATCTCACTCCAGGTCCACATCTTTCCCCCTTTCCTTTCTCCCAAGGCTCAGGTGTACCATTCTCTCCAAAGAGTATATATAGGCTTGTCTCCCTGGTGTCTGTGATGGATCTATATCTTTACTTATCCACTCTTCCTTTGGCTCCTTCCTCATGCTTCTGAGTTTTTCAAATTAATTCACAAGCTTTCTTTTTTCTTTTCTGAGTTGAAAAAAAATATGCCAAACAATGGTCTTTTCCTTTAATCATTTATTACTTATCTGGAAATCTTAAAAGACCAGAAAAACAATGGCATTGGATTGTACAAGCTCCCTTTCACATTCTCTATACTCCAGCCAAATTAGATTATCTTCTGCATCCTCTCTTATGATTAATGCTATGCCCCTCCTACCTCTCTTTGCTCATGATGTTCTTTAAGCTCTGAGAGGTCTCCCTCCTCTTCTATATCTGGTGGACCTCTACTTCTCAGATAAAGCCCAATTCAAAATGGCACCTCTTCTAGGATTACTTCTCCAATTCTCTTAGTTGGTTACAAACTTTCCCCTTTTGGGGCTGTCCATAGCATTTTTCATATATTATACTTATTTAGGTACAACTAATATTCCGCTACTAGAATGGAAACTATGTGAAGCAGGGAATATATCATACTTGAACTCTGTATTAACCCAAATACCTGAGTAGGTACTTTAAAATGATTGGTTGAATTGAATACCCCTCCTTCCTCCTTTAGAACAAGAGTTCAGTCTAGTAAGTCAAATGTTGGGGAAAAATAAAAAACTCATAAGCAACAAAAAATGGTCATTTGCCTCAATATGACTTGGAGAGCTTTAATTATCCATGTTGACTATAGAATAAAATTGCCTTGGTCCATATCCATTTTAATATTTCACTTTATTTTAAAAAATGATGACAGTTTTATAAAACATGTTTTATAGAAAAATAAAGTAGGTTGATGAAGAGTGACTTGTACTAATCAGGAGGGTGTTGAGGAAGTGATACCCCCTTTCCTCCCTTCCTCTCCCTTCCCCTCCTCTCTGGACTCTATCTCTAAGTCTTTGGTTTAATCTTAATGAGATTAGTGAAAAAGCAATGAAAATGGAAATAACAGTAATGGTTGTGTGTATAGGGAGCCATCCATAGTGATTACACAAAAGAGCATGCATAGAATGAAGGACTTAGGAGGTGTGTGTGTGTGTGTGTGTGTGTGTGTGTGTGTGTGTGTGTGTGTGTGTGTGTGTAGTTAACATACTCCTGGGCAGCCTTTGCTTTCCTTCAGAAAAGAACCTGGGAGGAGCTGTTATAGAAAGGAAAGAAAAAGAAGCATCATTCTTTGTTGTAAATTAAGCCTGGACTTCAATGAGGATGAGAGCAAGTCCTAACCTCTAGACCACCCAGAAAGGCTGCCTGAGGTAGGATGGGAAGGTATTTTGAAGAGTTGCCTAATATTACCTGAACTCTTGGTCTGCTCAGCAAAGACATAGCCTCTGTCCTTAGGAGTTATCCTCTTAAGGTAACACAAATTAGATCTCCATGGTTCAGCCTCTAAGCTGACAAGAAATCATGTTCTCAGAATTCTTCAGGGCTTTACAGAAGAGCTGAACTGCATTCATACCTTTACAAATCATTCTTATTAACTGAATTCCTATAGAATTTTTTATCCTCATTAGGACAGAGACCAAAAACATTCTCATCAATATTAATTCCAGTCATGTATGTTATTGCTGAAATAAACCACTCCTAAATTTGATTTCACTGTTATTGGATGATGTTCATCATGTGCCCAAGAGCTTTTGACTTTTTTGCCTATCACAACTCCTTCATGTCTTAGAAGAAAACTTGAGTCCTTTTTATTTTATTTTTTAAGTCAATGCCTGTTGGCCAAGTGTGGTGATTAGAAATTGTCACATTTTTTAAAGCTGATTGTTGGAAGAGAGCTAATAGTTACTGAAACTGAGCTTAAAAACCATCCTATCTTGGTATGACCAACTAGAGTTTTTGTTCTGTTAGCCCAGTGTTTATTGTCTGACTGAAGATGCAGGATCATGTTCATGTTCTGATGAGTTATGAAAAGTTCTTTACTGCAGGAAGATCATAGCTTTAGAACTTCATTTTGTCTACCTGCTTCATTCAGAAGATAAAGCAAGGCACAAATAGGTCAAGTGACTTGTCTAAGATCACTAAGACAGTAAATTACAGAGTCAGGATTTTAATCTAGATTCTGTGACTCTTACTCCAAAGCTTTGTTGAATGCATTATGAAAAGTTACAAAAAGAGAAAGAGATGGATATATATATATATATATATATATATATATATATATATATATATATGGAGTATGAGTTTTCTCTCTATCTTTGTGTCTCTCATTCTTTCTCTCTCCTTTTCTTCCATACCCCATTGGTACCTCTACCCATAGGACTGTGGTTTTCAGGAATGACATTGATGTGTCAATCATACTCAGTATGGCAGTAGATGATTGCTCTCTTCCCTCTTTTCTAGTCCCTTTTAGCAGGTACCAGCCATCTGATGGTATGTGAACCACTCAGTATTCTTCAGTCCCTGAGATTCCGAAGATGCCTCTAAACCTCTATGAGGGTTCTAACTCACATCTCTCATATTTGATATGGGAATCGTGAAGTTATAACTATGGTAAACCAAACATTAACCCCAGCCTCACTCATGACAAGGAGTTCCAGAACTATTTGTCCTCTGCCACCATCTGCTGGTTATGGGAAGGAATGGTTCTGGTTTTCTTCACAAGGTGGCTCCTGCATTTACCACATAGCCAACTGGCCATCGATTACATCCGAGGGATTAATGCCAGAAGCAGCTGGTGGTTTTCACAATTTCATTCAAGATATTAAGTCCCTTAACTTTTTAAATTTGTTAGCCAAGCCTTGTAGATAAGCAGAATGAAGTTGTCATTTATTCTATCCCCTGAGGGTGTTATTGGAGTTTATTGATAAAAAATATGCTCACAGATTAAAAAAAAAAGCATATGAGTCCCTAAAAATAAATTTGGAGTGCCAGTAGAGGAGATGCTAGAATTTAAAACTGATATCCAGATTTGGTGCTGCATTAAACACTCACCACATCGCTTGGCCAGTGATACCAATCAGCTGACTCTTGGAATATTTGAGAGAGCATGCTGAAATGATAATGAAATGCCTCTTTGGGAATCTTTCATGAAATGAATTTTTTGTTTAAGGAACCTTTTTACCAATAAGAAGAAGCTCACGTATTGATCATTTTTGAATGGCTAGACCTATCAATTAATAACCTTAATAAATTGTATTTGGGTAGGAAAGGAGAGAAACTAACTATAGGTTTCCTTTCAGTTTCTTTTTTCCCTATAATTAATCATATGCTTTAAAATTTAATTTTTTCATTTGGATGGTGGCACAACATTTGAGATTTTCCTATGCATAATAATTCACCTCTTGCCTCTATACATTTGCACAGGGAGTTTCCTGGAATACACTTCCTTTTGATCTTGGCTTATTACAAGCCCTACCTTCCTTCAAAGTAGAGTTTTTTTTTTCTCTCTAAATTACTCTCTCTATATGAATTTCCCTAACACATGCATTAGTCAGTTGTCAGTTCTCTCTCCTTCCTGAAACTACTTTATATGACTTAGAATATATTTATCTATGTATGTGATGCATCTATCAAGGAGAATGTAAGCTCCTAGAGGGCAAGGGTTGTTTCATTTTTGTCCTTAAATGCCTTTGTGTTGAGCAGAATTCCTGGCACATTTGTTGAATTTAATTTGAACGAATGAAATGTAAAAATGACTGCATTGTTTTTTGCTAATATGTCTGAGGTCATATGTGAACCCAGGACCTTCTATATCTAGACCTGGCTCTCTATCCACCATCCACCTCAATGCCCTATCATTGCATTTTCAAAATTAGATGGCTACAGTCTTCCAGGGTGCTGCTCTAGATTGCCCCTCTTCCCTTGTACCGTGTATAGTGTGTGGCTATAGATGGAGCCATGACCAAGAATTTTTTCATTGGTATAGAAACCATTAGGAGTCATGGAGAAGAGGGCAGTGCAAATGAAGATGGGAGGAGAAAAGATGGTCCAACTGCAGATGTAGCCATGCTGGGAGAGGTGGAAGTCCAATTTTTACCTCTGTAAGAGTTGGATAGAGGTCCCAAAAGAGAGCTATCACAGTCAGGGGCTCCTGGGGGTGGTTATGCCATATGATGGCATTGGTGAGGAAAATCGTATAAGGTGGAGCTCAGGGATGGCATTCATCATGGGAAAGATAGATAGGTAGATAGATAATTTATTACACACTTATTTTGTGCTACTCACTGTGTTAAACAGCGAGGGTATAAATAAAAGGAAACAAGACAGTCTACTCTCAAGGATTTTACATCCCAGGGTTGGAAGACAACTCACAAAGGAGAACTAAAAGGAGTGAAAGTAGAGAGAAGTCCAGAGAGTGAGTCAAGTTAAGGGAGCATGGATGGGACCCGTCATGAAATGATGGTTTCAGTTGGAGATTCATCAAAAAGGAGAGTGGGCCAAGACATAGGTATGGCTAGGCTGAGATTATTTGTGAGGAGGTAGAAAAGTCAGTGAGAGAGTTGGGTCCAAGTTCAACGGTCCCAGTGACTGGGAATTCTCCTGAAATTACCCCCCCACCCCCTTCTCCATATGTCAGTACCGTGAGGCAAATGTCCAAAACTAGTTATGTCTAATAAAAAATGGCAGGAAAAAAGGCTTTCTGGACCTGAATTATGTCTCAGCAGACCCAAGCCAACCAAAGAGAGAGCAAGGAGAGAACACAAAAAACTCAACATTAGACAAAACACTGAAGCTCTGATATGGTGCTTCCCTAAACAGGTTTGTGCCTTTTTAAATCTATTCCTATTCACTGGGATACTTCCTATGGAAATTGTTCAGCCTCTTTACTGCCTTCAACCTCAGTTTTCTCAAATGTGCCCTGTTTAGATTAGACAATCTCTGGGCTCCCTTCCAGTCTGCACAATCTTTGGTTCTGCAACTTTGTGACTGATTTTTGTTTTCTGAGACATGAGTTTGATGTAAGTGTCTAGCTTTTTGAAGGTTCCGGGTTAAGATGGCGGCAGAGTAACCTCTCCTGACCGAAACACACAAAACTCCTCAAGGGGACATAAAAACAAGTCCAGACGAACGGAGGAACCCCACAACAGGGTGCAGCGTGGAAGGTACGTGGAATCGAGACATTTCCATGCTATAAAGGGGTGAAACAACCACCCCACCCCACCCCCACCCCTACCACCCCCACCACCTATAGCACCAAAGCCAGTTAAAAAGAAATAGAGCAAGTTTGGGGCACCCATCGAGTCATTGGCAGCTCCAGGGCCTGTTCCTGAGAGTAGCAAGATTTGGGACCCCAAAAAGCCAAAGAACGCGCACGGACTCTGAGCGCGGGAGCAGAGCGCAGGAGTGGCGGAGGCATGGGTGGAGGCAGACACAACCACGAGCTAAAGCTCTGAAACCCTGAGTGGGGAACCAGTGCAGACTGGTATACGACTGTGGAAGCAGCGCCCTGAGACTTGTAAAGAAACCTCCGGCAGAGGATCGAGAAAGGGGGTGCACCAGGGGGCTTGACCTTGGAAAAAACCAGAACTCAGACCTCAGGAGCCAAAAGACCTCGGACAGACCCTGAGCGTGAGGATAAACCTGAGAAGCTGCTGGGCTAACAATGGCTACCCAGAATCAGGAAGTTCAGAAGACAAAGATTAACAAGAAAAAGAAGTCTTTAACACTCGACAACTTTTACACAGAGAAAATCCAGACAACCGAGCAAACAGAGGAGGAGAACAAACAAGCATCCGGACCCGCCTCAAATAAGGAAAATGGGTCACAAGCTATGGAAGAGTTCAAAACTGAGATTCTGAGGAAGATGGAAGAGATCTGGCAAGAAAATAACAGTTTAAAAGGTAGAATCTTGCAATTGGAAAGTGAGGCTCAGAAACCAAATGAACTGATAAGCAAATTGAACACCAGAAATGACCAGATTGAAAAGATCATAGCTGAAAACGAAAAGTTTAGAGCCGAAAACCAGTCCCTAAAGGCTAGAATTGAGCAATTAGAAGCTAATGATCTCTCAAGACAACAAGAACAAATAAAACAAAGTCAAAAGACTGATGTAAGTGTCTAGTCCAGGGAAACAGAAATCAAAAATAGGGAATGTTCATCACTTACTCAGCTTTGGAGATGTAAATTCAAGAAATGTGAGGTAAAAACATGGAACAGTGAAGGTAGAAAGAACTTTTTACTTCATGGGCACCTAGACACTGAATTTGGATCATCTCAGAAGCAGTTTAGCCCTTCATTCATTAAAATAGGCTGAACCCTCTGAATTTGATCTCTCTGAGAAGTTTTATATTGTGAGAATTTATTTTTCATACACTGTATCAATTCCTCTATATTAGGGAGAATTACTTCGTATTCCTCTGTCTGGGAGATGGGTCAGAGATGCCATTCAGTCTGCTGCTTTTTGCATTTTGTTCTTAGGAATCCCCAGGAATGTCTTCCCTTTTTAAAACAGAATTTGGTTAATAAATGAAAGAGACAAGTGTTCTTTTCCTGTGTGTGGGTTCCCCAGGATGTAGGTATGGGGAGGGGTGGATGGGTTGATGGACCCCCTGTTAAATAGTTTTCACTAATTAAAGAGGGACGTTCTGGGGAGGAGCTAAATAATGAACTCCAAAAAATCAGTTGTTTCCTTGCCATCTCACATGGTCACTCACCCATTCTACTTTGAAGACTTGAAAAAATAATGTGATGTTTTGGTATTTTCAATAGTTATTCTTTTCAAGCTGTTGCTCTATCTTTCCTTTCTTCCTCCCTCCCTCCCTCCCTTCCTTTCTTTCCCTCCCTTCCTTACCTTCCTTTCCTTCCCTCCTTTTCCTTATCTTCCTTCCTTCCTTCCTTCCTTCCTTCCTTCCTTCCTTCATTCCTTCCTTCCTTCCTTCCTTCCTTCCTTCCTTCCTTCCTTCCTTCCCTCACACCATCCTTTTCTCTTTCCTTTCCTTCTATTCCTTTCCCTTCCCTTTCCTCTTTCCCCTTTTTCTTTCCTTTAAATTTATTTTTTTATTTTTGGTGGCTCACATGCTCCCTCAAGTGGTAATTCTCTATAAAAACAAGAAAAGGATTAATTCAGGCCACCTTGTTAATAGAGTGTGAAAGAATAATTCTGGATGGTTCTTAAAAAAAAATATCACTTTTTTATATGACCTTGGAAAAGTCACTTTTCTTTAAAAAAACATCCTTATCTGTAAATACAGGATAGTAAAGCTTTTACTACTTACCTCTAATGTGTTTAAAATTTAAAAAGGCATTTTGTAAGCTATAAACTATTGTTTAAATATGTTATTATTCGATCTTCTGTTTTTTTTTTATCTCTAGACTAACTCCTCCCAACTTCTTAAATTTTCCTTATAGGACCTGTATCCTAATAATAGATTGACTTTAAGCTCAGTGAAGACAGGCTCAACATATTATCTCAGTTTTTTATCTCTCCTGTTTCTCTGTAAGAAATATCTTTTGGTTCAATTAAAGTATTTTATTAAGCAGCTATTATATTAAAAAAGAGGCAGCTAGATAGATGGCTTAGTGCATAGAGCATTGGGGTTGAAGTTAGGTAGACCTAAATTTAAAACTGGTCTCAGACACTTACTAACTTTGTGATCTTTGGCAAGTCACTTAATACTGTTGGTCTCAGTTTCCTCATCTGTGAAATAAGCTGGAGAAAGAAATGGCAAGCCACTCCAGTATCTTTGTCAGGAAAACCCCAAATAGAGTCATGAAAAATTGGACACAACTGAACAACAGCAAAATTAGGCCATCTTTTGTCTCAATTTTTACCTAGTCCTTAGTCTTTGAATGGATTATTGCCTCTGACAAACTGAGGCCTGCATATGTCCTTAATTTAGAAAGGTTTTTGGTATTTCCCTGTGGCTGGTTTTATTTCTAAAGTAGGATTTTGTCTGCATTTTGAAAAACACTTTTGTTTGTTTTTTATTTTATTTTTTTAAAAAACCCTTACATTCTGCTTAGAATCAATAATATGCATTAGTTTCAAGGCAGAAGAGTGGTACAGGCTAATCAATGGGGATTAAATGACTTGCCCAGGGTCACACAGCCGGGAAATGTCTGAGGTCAGATTTGAATCCAGGACCTCCTGTCTCTCGGCTGGCTCTCAATCCACTGAGCCACTCAGTTTCCCCCTTATATAGGAAGTAGAATATTCCTTATATAGGAAGTAGAATATTTTTAGTTACTTTTTTTCTTATTATGTCCTGGAATATTTTTAAAGGCAAATTTTATTTTTTTATTGTTTTTGTTTTGAAATATAACAAGGTTATCATGACGCTATTGCATTCTACTGTTATGCCAAGTTCTGCATCTGTTGATACTGTGTATTTTTTTGAAAGTCTGCATGCTACTGAATGTATAATTACTATAGGTCGATACATGGAAAAGTCATTGGCACTGTTTCCAGAATTTGAATTCATGTCTTTTGTAGTATTATTTTGTTGTATTATTGAGCATAATTTATTAATGAAATAGCTCAGTGTTGATGTAATACTGTACACTTTCCCCTCTTTTTTTTATTTAGAATATTTTTCATTGGTTACATGATACATGATTCATCCTCCCCAGCCTCCCACTCCTGGAGCTGACAAGCAGTTCCAATGGGTTAAACATGTATCATTATTCAAAACCTAGTTCCATATTATTCATATTTGAATTAGAGTGATCTTTTAATCAAAACCCTAATAATATCCCCATCGAACTATGTGTTCAATCATATGTTTTTCTTCTATGTTTCTGCTCCCACAGTTCTTTCTCTGGATGTGGATAGTTTTCTTTCTCCTAAGTTCCTCTGCATTGTCCTGGGTCATTGCATTGCTGCTAGTACAGCAGTCCTTTACATTCAATTGTACCACAGTTTATCAGTCTCTGTGTACAATGTTCTCCTGGTTCTGCTCCTTTCACTCTGCATCAATTCCTGGAGGTCATTCCAGTTCACATGGAATCCCTCCAGTTTATTATTCTTTTCAGCACAATAGTATTCCATCACCAACAGATACCACAATTTGTTCAGCCATTCCTCAATTGAAGGGCATCCCCTCATTTTCCAATTTTTTGCCACCACAAAGAGCACAGCTATAAATATTTTTGTACAAGTCTTTCCCCTTATTGTCTCTCCACCTGTTGGTCTGCCTGCCTGTCTCCATCTTGAAGCCAGACCACCCCCCCCCCCCCCCCCCCCCCCCGCCAAACTGTGAAATTAACTGATCGGTGTGTGTGTGTGTGTGTGTGTGTGTGTGTGTGTGTGTGTGTGTGTACGCGTCCTTATTCAGAATCAGATTGGGGGTACCACATACCTCATTTTATAGGAAAGCCTCACCCCCAACTCCTGTGGGGTGGCAGGATCATCCAGGTCACCCAGTTTTGGGGTGACACCCCCTTAAAGTATTTCAGTGTATATTCGGCCCCAGGAGAGAGTTGGAAGAGATACTCACCACCTAGACTTTCTCTATCTCCCTTCCATAAACATCCTCTATTGGCTCTTTTTATCATTACAGTTTTGTCAGAGCTGGCTTAAGTAAAGTACCTAAATAATTCCGAAGTTAAAAAAAAAAAGCCTCTGTTTGAACTAGATGGCAGCTATTTTTCTCCTATCTATAGCATAGAAAAGGGGACAAACTTAGGCAAGCAAAGAAAATTTAATGGGACAGTACCATGGAAATTTTACATTCAAACTGTACAATGGATGTATCAATGGGGAAAACAATTTGTACCATGATGGGAATCCTTACATTACTCTACAACTTTTTGACTATGATTTATAATTTCTAGATGGTAGTAATCCCAGGTTATATAATGGGAATCATAGAAATATATGATTCCACCTATGGTTGAAGCTAGAAATAGGTTGGATCTTTGCTTTCATACCAACTATAATTGCAGTAATCATCTCATTCCTCCACTTCTATTGGTCCTTAAAGAATTTAGTGCACAAATTGCTAGGACACAAGGATGATAGCACTGTACTGATAATGACATTAAGAAAGGAAATAGCAAAGTTACTTTAAGAGAATGCTCAATTGAAAGGGGGAAAAGGGATCACAGCACAGGACAAAATAGAAATAACAAGGCAAACAACAGGGAAACATACAGACACAGCAAACAAAATAGAGGAAAGGGCAACAGCACCAGCAGTACCAGTATTACCAATTATTGATCACATGATTTTGCAGCCAGATTCTGGGTTTCTCCAATTAAAAAAGACATAAGTCATTCATTGCTGCATATCTAGACAACCCAAAACAACGAATGCCTGACTTTTTTTTAAAATCCCTTCAAGGCCTTAAAAGAATTTAAGAGAGCATTAAGACTTTTTGATCTGACATTTTCAGGCATTAAAATTCTTCTTTCTGAATTATTTACACCAGCAGAGAAAACACAATTTATTGAGGAGACTTGTAGGAACACAAACAACATCTTGGCCACAATATTATGAAGATCTAGAATTAAACAGTCATCAAAACCTAGTATACCTAAGAAGAGCTAGGGTCAATCTTGTAGAAGCTCTGAAATCCTTTGCTAAACGTCCTGATTCCTGGGGAAAATTTGAAAAGTTAAGGCAAGAGATAAATGAGCACCCCTCAACATATTTAGATAGGCTTGTCAAAGCTGGGGAAACAATTTTAAGGTTCCAGGACTTAAATGAACCCAACTTGCAGCTCATAAGGAGGCAGTTTATTAAGGGCAGTTCCCTACCAATTAGGACATACTTTAATTTGCATTGTCCAGGATGGGAATCATTAAGTTTGGAAGACCTACATAAAACTGCTGCATATTTTCACTCAGGAAATCGGGAAGCCAAAGAATCCAAAGAATCCATTAGAGAAAGAGAGAAAGAATGGAAGAATGTACAGTTAAGGCCACTGATTTTAAGACAGGTAAGGGATAAAAAAGGAACATTTTCAAATCCCGCCTGAGGAGTTTGACTATGGGGAATATCTGAGGAATTAACAGACACTCGTCATCCTTTGAGGATGAGGAACTGCTTAAAGAAGTAGGAGACCTGCTCATCAAAGAAGGCATTCCAACAGACTGAAAGCTACAATTATACCCAGAAACTCCACTCCAGCTATGATTTAAGTGGAAGCCTTACCTTCTGTGTTATATACATTTCAATTGTTTCCAATGTGTCTACCTCTTTTTCTTGGCAAACATACTGACAAGGTTTGACATCATTTCCTTCTCTAGCTCATTTTACAGAGGAAGAAACTAAGGCAAATAGGATCACACAGCTAGTAATTGTGTGAGGCCAGATTTGGACTCAGGAAGATGAGATTTTCTGATTTCTAGCCTCATACTATCCACTAAGCCACCTGAAGGCCCATTATACATATCCCAAAGACCCCAAATTGGTGTTTTTCTTTGGAGATGAACCATGGACCAGAAGATCAATCTTGGGAAACTAGGGAAGGACAAGCAAGAATATGCCTCAGGCACTGGAATGCCCCTGACACTGACAAAGGGATACTACTTGTCATTAATTTAAGAGGGCCATGACCAGTGAAAGTTATACTCAAAGAAATAAGATTGAATATTACCTGGCAAGTGGGAGGTGGAGGTCAGAAGACCCCTAGCCTAATAATCTTTTCTCTAATACTCTATAGCAGTGGTTCCCAACTTTTTTGGCCTACCACCCCCTTTCCAGAAAAAAATATTACTTAGCCCCCTGGAAATTAATTTTTAAAAATTTTAATAGCAATTAATAGTAAAGATAAATGCACCTGTGGCCATCACTGCCTCCCTGGATCACTGCAGCACCCACCAGGGGGTGGTAGTGCCCACTTTGGGAATCACTGCTCTATAGCAAGGAGAAAAGGAGAGAAGCCTATTGAGTTCTTCCTCAGGGTAGAGCAACATATAGAGACTGATATAAAGAGGTAGCCAGAATCCTGATAATGTCAGAAAAATTACACTGAATAGGCAGTTCCAGGGACTGGTACACAGCCTGAGTTTAGCTAATGTGATCAGATCTAGGCAGACACAAAAATTGTTATCAACAATGTCTGAGATGAAACAGGTACTCCTGTGTGTCAAGGATCAATATAATTAGTATAACCCAAGAGGTTCAGCCTCAATAGGTTTGAGGACTCCTCAAAGTGGGGAATAGAGGCAAAGCAGGACAACAGCACCACCAATGCTGAGCTGTGAGACCCCGGATAAATCAATGAACTGGTTTGCCTCAGTTTCCTCATTTTCAAAATGAGCTGGTTTAGTATTTAAAGCCCTCCTCAAATTGGTTCCAATCTAACTTCCCCAGCTTTATTGGAAGGCACTTCCTGTAAGTACTTGATTGTCCAGCTAAACTGGCATTCTTGCTCTTCCTCAAATGAGCCATTCCATTTCTCATCTCTGTGTCTTTGCTTAGGCCATTCCCCATGTGAATGGATGCCTTCTTCCCCTGTGCCTCTTAGATTACTCCAAAGCTCAGCTCGTGTCATAGCTTACAAAGGTCTTTTCTGTCCCCCTCTTTCACCACCATATGCTAATGCTTCCAACCTGGAATTAGCTTTTCTTAATTTTGTATACGTTTGTATATACACACACATATAAAAATATGTAAAAACATACAAACATGCATAAATATATGTCAACATGTGTATAAAGACATAAATATGCATAATACATGCATATGTCTATAAATATACAAATATGCATAAATATAGGTCAACATATGTATAAAGATATACATATGCATAATACATGTATATATTTGTACAATCATACAAATATGCATAAATATATATTCATATATAATTATGTATAGATATATGCATTTAAACATAAATATATAGACGTATAAATACATATAAATATAGATATATATGTTTGTGTATATATATAAATAGGCACAAATAAATATGGATATAAGTTAACATATAAACATGAATATATATGAACCTATAAATATGTATATATGTTTACATATGTATATATGCATAAATATAAATGTATGTATAAATGTGTTTATATACATACACCCACATTGTTTCTCTTGTCCTTGAAGGCAGGGACTATTTGTTTTTGTCTTTGGATCCCCATTAATAAATGCTTTTTGATTGATTGATTAATTCTGGCTGCCTACTCTCATAAGAACTGGTGGAAATATGTCCTAGCTTTTCTTTAAATGATGGAATGAGGGAGCACATGTTGACTACTAATGACCTTGTTGGGGCAGTCATTGATGCCCTTTGAAAGTGGTGGCTAGGTGGGGAAGTTAAAGCTAATTGGCCCACATGGTGCCATCTTTGGTATGAAATGTGGAAGTTTCCATTGCCTGTCCTCCATGCTCTCCATTCTATCCACACTATAACTTAGAAAAAGCATTCTCTGAAAAAGGAATCTCTTGTTTCCCTATGGCCAGTGGGCTTGCTGGTGATTACTTGGCTGCTATGTAACCACTGAAGATATAGGACCATTTCGTTTCTACCTGTCTTCTGTCAACGGTGTAAATCTCATATTATATGGAAGTCAAACAAACTCAGACTATGAAGTACATTTGAAAGTAACATACCATATGTGTTATCATCATGGTAATTCCTAGAATAGAAATTTGATGACAAATTAATTTTCAGAAGACAGACATACTCTAGACTCATGGTGGCTCAATATCTACAGTTCCAGAATTTGCCAGGATAGAGCAGAGAGTAAGTAAGAAGGTGAATAACTGTCTTCCCAGACTGCAGGGAAGCAGAAAGAGCACAAATGAGAAAATCCTTCTTTTTTCCAATGGGATAATTCATGAATAAGGAGATTAGTTCATAATCATCATAAAAATAATCACCACCATCAGATTTCAAAGCATCCATGAAAGCCTTATTCTTCCCCAATGCCAACAGTGGGAAGTCACTGCTTCAAACTTTTATTCTCTGCCAAAGGACATATCTGCCATTGTTCAAGTAGCCTCAGGTAAGAAAAGTGGATTCCCTTTCAAGTAGACATATGACTTCAAGTTTTCCAGAGTTTGTTACTAGAATGCCAGAGGGATGTGGGGCCAAGATGCTCCTCTTCCCCACTCCACAGGCACCTGAGGACAACCCCTGCCCCTCTAAAAGGTTTACCATCACTGCCCTAGATCCATACTGTATTCCTTTTTGGTTTGTTAGAATTTACCAATCCATAGGTATATTTTTTTTGCTTTTTTTGTTGTTATTCAAATCCTTATTTCCATCTCATATTAAATACTGTTCCATATCTGGTACTGCAGAAGAGCAGTAAGGATTAGGCAATGGAGTTAAATGACTTACCCAGGGACATACAACTAGGAAGAGTCTGAAGATAGATTTGAACCCAGGACCTCCCATCTCTAGGCCTGGCTCTTGATTCAATGAGCCACCTAGTTAGGGGCCCCCCTCGCCCCCAGTATATTTTTCTAGAGCACAGCACCATTTGCATATGTCAGTGAAGCTTTGGGGAGAAGTCTTTGGTGACACTTTTACCCTGTTATTTATGATCTCTTAATTTGGTGTATATTTTCTTGATTGTTTTTTTTAAACCTTCCACTTTACAATTAACACTGTGTATTGGTTCCAAGGCAGAACAGTAAGGGCTAGGCAACTGAGATTAAGTGATTTGCCCAGGGTCACAGAGCTAGGAAGTGTCTAAGACTAGATTTGAACCTAGGTCTTCCTATCTCTGGGTCTGGCTCTCAATCCACTGAGCCACCTAGCTGCTCCCTTGATTGTTTTTTTTTTTAATGTTTTTCTGTCTCTCCTTTTTAAACCTATGAACAAATGGTTTTCTTTCTTTTTTATTCCACCAAGAAAAGTTGGAACAAAACCAAATTGTCTGAAGTAAGGATTACCAGGTAAATGTACTGCACATTAGGATATAAGATCTTCTGCCATTAATTGGAAATAGTGATCTCTTTTAGCCACTGTTTTCTAGGTGAGGTTGAGATGAACATGCTCTGACCCTAGTGGACCCTTACCCTTACACTGAGCTCCTTAGAGTCAATTAGGGTTAAGGGGGAGGATATTTCTAGCCCCTTACTGCTAGTGCTCTCTTAGGGCCATGTGGTGCTTTTAAGTATTTGATCTATAGTGCAGTCTCTGGCACTGAAATAATGCTAGGATCTCCCAAGGGTCCCTATAGAGACCAATTTTGGGCTTCAGTGAAAGAGGTTTTCTGAGTTCCTTAAGGGAATACTTTTGTACTTTGGTTATATAGTTGATTCCTTGAGGACAGAAAATATATCTTTTTTGTTGTCTTCAACATGGAGCTGGGCATGTAGCCAATAACCCAGTAGGGTTGACTGATTAGCCTTCAGTTTAGCAAATGAGCTAGGTGAATGAATGGTATTTATGAATGAGTTTTACAACCAAAATAAAGTTAAAGCCTCACTTATTGGTTGTTTAACTTTCTCCTTGTATGTGGAGGAGAATGTAAAAGTGGCAAAGTTCTGTATCATTGAATTCTACAAACTTAGACCCAGAAGTTAGTCTATGTATGGAAAAGCCCAGTGAATCTGTGCAATTCTAATTTGCTTAGGGATGTGGTGCCCATTGACAACAAACAACCAGTAGACCTTATACACATAATTTCTGACTGCCTTTATATCATATCGGGACTCAGAGACATCATAGAATCCTCTTTTGCCTCTTTCTTTTTGTTGATCATATATCTGCTACTTGATCTACTTGGCATCAGAGCTCTATAGTTGTAAAGATACATAATTATTAGGACTCCAGGATATTCATGAATATTTGAATCCTCAATGGGGCAAGGAAATTGCTTTGGAACACTTACTAGGCTCCTTGAGATTTGTACTTCAGGTGGAATCAATAGCTATTGCAGACTGGGCTAGAAAGTATTTTTTTTCCACTGAGATGAGAACTTTGAATTTGCTGTACAATAGAGAGAAAGGAAAGACACATAGAACATAAGGAAGGCAGCAGGTATAGGTGACACTTAATATGTACTGTCAGTAAGCGCCAAGTGGCTATAGCTTCCCTTGGTTCACTCTGCCACTCATTGAAAGAATCTTATTGAAAAGCCATGGAAATGTTCAAGCCTGAAATTCTAAGCAGCAGATGAAAAGTTTCCCCTGATCCATCAATCTAAAAGAACAGACATTTAAAGAAAGTTCTGTTTCTTTTATGTTGTTCATTTGCAGTTTTCATGTATACTTAAAAGTCAGTTTCCTTAAGGTAGAGATAAGACTGATCTTCATTGCTTTTAAGTCAGTCACATGTTTAACTGCATGTAGAGAGGGCAAATTGGCTGACCCATGCCAGGTTTGAATATCTAAGAATTTAAATAGGTTAGAGGACCAGACCTGTCATACTGATCAGACTTCAATTCTGATCCAGGACTACTGAACTATGATTATTTTATTAATAACCTCTGTTCTTAAGCTCCCTGAAATTGAAGAAAAAAGGATCCACATGGATTTAGGTCTTTATTCTTAGGCTAAAACCACAAGCTTCATTGTTAGTTTTAACCAGGTCACTTTAAATGTAACTTGGGCAAAAAATATGTAGCTGCAAACATGGAGAGGCAAAGTTGGAAAAGTTGGTTGCCAAAGGGAAAATTAAACCCTTAAACCTGCTCAGTGGAAGGAGAAAGGCATGGTCTTGGGGGAAATGATTATTTCTCTTTCCATTTGGGAGGATGGAAAGCCCCACTCAAGCAAATTTTGCCCTCCATAATGACACCTGGTCATAACAACTATGATATTGTGCAAAAATAACTCCTGAAAGATAATTGAAGTGGAGGGACAGTTCAGAAACTTATGACAATGATCTAGTTGGACAGACCCACTTCTTTCATACCATGACTTGTTTATTGTTGTTTTATTTTACTTTGTCTAGACCAGCAAATTCACCTAGAAAAAGCTTCTGGGTAGGAGCTTGTGTTACTCTTAGAGTATAGTATTTGAACTTACATCTTCTGACTCTAAGACTTAGTCTTTTGTCCTATCTCTTACCACATGAAGTGACTCTTTGAATTTGAGAATGAATTTTGAGGTTTCTGAAATGAAGTCATTGAGAACTATAAGGGGTAAAAAGGGGTTTTGATTGGGTGAATATTAAAAAAGGTTTGGTCACCAGGGAATTGAATAATTATCAATCCCCAATTAAAGAATAACCTCAAGTCAAAATGACTTTTATGGAAGTTTATTTACAAATGTGGAGAGGAAGAGGAAATAAGGAAATGAGAGAGCGGATAAGATAAGTAATCTAACACACTAGGTAATTTGCTCTGATCCCCTACTTTGACACAGACAGATCTAATTAACCCTCAGCGAAGGGAGGTTTGGCTTTGAGCCCAAGGCCAGAAAGTCAAAAGGCTGGATGCCTGGAGGGCCCTAGAGGCAAATGAAGCAAAAGCTTCAGTCACAGAGTCTCCATTGAAAGGGAAGTTCCTTAAGAGAAATTCAGGAAGATTCAGTCTTTACACTCACCATGTGGAATTCCAAAGGAAAGATTTAAGAACAGTCTCACCAAGGTCTCAGTGTCCCAGCTCTAGAGCTCCTCCAAGTCCAAGCCACAAACAAGAAGAGAGAAGCTGAGCTCACTGAACTCTCTTTTAAAGGGGCTTCTTTTGCATCACTTCCTATGCCTTCCTCTTAGTTTATATGTCCAATCACAACAGACACTTTTCTTAGGACTGCCCAGGAGGCAGTCAGTAAATTCTGATTTGTCACTCACTCTAGCACACATGGGTCACAGACCTCCCAACTTGTGAGTTAAGTGGAGATGTTTTCACCTTTGGTGATTAAATCTAAAGATGGGCAGGGTAGACTTAATCTAATTATCACAAATCATAGAGACTGAATTCACAACAAAAGAAAGGTTCTGATTTGGTATTTTGCCAAGAGTCAGGTCAAAGAATACTATAGAAAAGACCAAGGAGATTTTGTACTTGGGTAGGAAATTTATGAAAAGAATTAATTGATTCATAGAGAACAAGTTCTTTCCTTCCCTTCCCTTCCCTTATCTTTCCTTATTCTGTACCTGTGATTTCATTGGCACGGGTACCTTCTAGTATGGAAATTTCCTTCATTAACACAACTCATCTATATATAAATCCAGAGTTTGAGAGAGTTGACCCTCAAGCACCCAACACTTCAATAACTTGCCTGTAACTGTTAGTATGTGTTGGAGTTAGGTTTTGAACCCAACTTTAACAAGGCCTCTATCCCTTCCACTCAGAAAGCTTCTTCAGAGCAGAAATTATTTGTCCTCCTACCTTCACACACTCTACTAGAGCCTCCATTTAAATAAATGGAGGCACTTAACAAATGTTGGCTGAGTGACTGTAATTTGGAAGAGGAGTACAGAATGTCTTGGCTATAACCCAACTTACTATACTACCATAGAGCATTTCAGCTGGTGAGAAATCCACCTACCTGGTTAGCACTATTAGGGAGTTAAAGTATATCACAACTGGGTTCACCAGCCAGTTCTGACAATCAGTCTTGTTAGGCTTCCAAATCACTGGGTAGTTTCAAATCTTTGCAGTTATGTAGGATCACCTTACAAATGGTTTCTTCTAGAAGAATAAAGCCAACAATGGCAGGAAATCCAAAAAAGTCGAGCTAGAGCATCAGAGAAACTTTCCCTTATGAAAACACTGAATTTTAGAGAGGACAGAGAATGAGAGGACAGAGAATGAGAGCAGAGGGAAGCTGCTTTGAATGACTTCAAACTCCAAGGATTGTGACTTAAACTCACAGACCATCTTCTACATGATTTTGGCTAATCTTTGCAACTACCTAATGCCCTCTTTCCCAAACTACCTTTCACTTAACTACTTTGTAGATGTTCATTCACTTCATATTTATCCTGCACATTTTCATAAACACATTTTATCTTTCTTGGTAGAATGTAAACTCTGTACTCATATCTTCAGCAGTAGGACAGTGCTTGGCACATAGGAAAGGCTTAATAAATACTTGATTAAGTCATCATTTTGGTCTATCCTTTGCCAACATGAGCCATAACTATCCTATAGCTATAACCCTATAGGTTTTTGTTTTTGTTTTTTTTGGTGGAAGAGGAGGGTCAGTTATATGGAAGTATTTTTTATTCTGCAAGAATCTGGCAATGGATCTTTGAATTTTTAGCTAGGCTGGTCCTTGGATGACAGAATACAGTCTATCACCATCCCTAGATTTGAAGAGTTTCTAGCTTGGTGGATGCTGTCAGAGCAGATCTCTTTGCTGATAGTCTTTACAAATCTTGAATTACAATTAATGGTACATAAGATAATGATCTTTGCAGAAGTCTTAAATTTTTTTTTTAAATCAAGGAAGTTATTCTTAATTCTTTTGTCTTCAGAAGGTTTAGTTGCATAGTGAGAAAGGATTGTGTGTGGAGAACTAATAGGCTAATATAATGTAATATGTAATCATAATGATAACAATTATTATTCACATTAAATCTTTTTGCTTTTCCTTATATAAAAACTTCATACCCTGACCTTATGTTATACCCTAATACCTGGAATATTCTCCTTTCTCACCTGTTTCTCTTAGCTTTCATGGTTTCCATCAAGACTCAGCTCAAATCCTACTCTCTACAGAAGTCTTTTCCTGACCTTGCAAACCCTTTCCCATTCTTCACTCCCTACAATGGCCTTTTCCTTGAGATGAACTTCCATTTATACTGTATATAACTTGTATGTACCATTTTCCTTACTGTCATCTCCCTCATTAGATTGTGAATTCCTTCAGAGGAGGGATCCCACTTTTGCCTTTATCAGTGCTTAGCATGGTACCTGGCACATTTTAAGTATTTGATAAATGCTTTTTTTCTAAAAATCATCATTTTGTATGTCTGCTTTGTCTTTTCTTCATTAAATCCAGCAGAATTGAATTTACATGTCCTTCAAAATAGAGAGAGATTGAAGCCCCTAGGGGTTATTGCTATTGATTGAGCTATCTTGATTCTCTGGTCAATTCTGCCACCCATCTGGTTGGTTGGACTTTTTTCTTTTTTAATGAATTTGCAGGTTGCTTGACTGACTTGATCAAATTAATTGGGTTTTTTTTTGTGCCATGGTTGGAGAAATTCAAGTCCTAAGTAAGAAATCATGATTTATAATATTATTTTCTAATCTCTACAGAATATTAGTTGAGTGTTCTCTTGCCTGATTTAGGAAATCTTTATCAAGCAGTGCCTGGGACTGTTTTTCAGCAGCAAATTCCTCCACTGGGAAGGAGATTTACCTTCAACTCTGGAGCAATAAGATAAATAGTCCCTGTTTGTCCCTGTTCCTAAGAGACAGGCCTCAATCCTGAAATAGGCCACTTGAGTAAGGTAAATCAGAAAGCTTTAGACCCTGCAAGATAGGACCTGAATAATTTTACTAAAATAATGGGACAACTGTTTTGAAAGAAAAACAGCCAGCATCACCTAAGTGCTGTAAAGGAACTGAAGCATGAACAGCAAATGGTGCAGATTGACAAGGAACGAATTCGATGGCTTCAAAAAAATAGAATTCTTGAATTAGCTGGCAATGAGATACACCATATGTTTGATGCAGGCCTCATAAATATTTCATAAAACAACAAATGAATTAAATTAGATTAGCTTTTAGATGATGGCTCAGGATTAATGATATATAATGGAACCCCTAAATACATAAGGGATTAACTCCTAAATAAGCTTGGGGGGACAGATACCAGATTGGATTGAGTAACTATTTATATGTTTATTTATATTTAAAACATATATATATATATACACACACATATATATATATACATTTGAACAGAAAGATTTTAATAGAATTAAATAGAATATATAGAAATTAATAATTTAATTGAATTAAATTAATAAGAATTTAATGGAATAAATTAATAAATTTAAAGGAAATTTATTAATACTTTAAGAGGAAGAGTGACACAGTGAATGGTAGACTGGACTTATAATCAGGAAGACCTAAATTAAAATCCTATCTCTGACATTTAGTACCTGCAAGTTTCTTAGCAAATCATTTAGCCTTTATGTATATCAGCCAATTTTCTTTGCTTTTCTTTAAAAAAAAAAAAACCAAAAACCAAAACCAACCCTTACCTTCTCTCTTAGAATTAGTACTAGGTATCGGTTCCAAAGCAGAAGAGCAGTAAGAGCTAGGTAATTGGGTTTAAGTGACTTGACCAAAGTCACATAGCCAGGAAATATCATAAGCTAGATTTGAACCCAGCACGTCTGTCTCTAGGCCTGGCTTTCTATCCACTGAGTTACCTGGCTATCTCATGTAAGCCAGTTTTCTACAATTTATTTCATATGGGAGTTGCCATGTTGGGAGCTTCTAAAATAGAGAAATCTCAGATCCTGTCCATATTTGGATGTTAATCCACTTGCTCATAAACTAAAATGTGAGTTCCCACAAAGTAAGATCATTAATGAGATTGGCTAAATACAAAGAAAGAAGGCTGGGAAAAGCTAACTTGATCCACTATGGGAGTGGTGACTAATTTACTCAATAGATAGAGCATCATGCCTAGAGATAAAAAGTCCTAGGTTTGAATTTGTCCTCAGACACTTCTTAGCTGTTTAATCGTGGCAAGTCATTTAAGTCCAATTATCTATCCTTTACCTCTTCTGCCTTGGCACTGATAGTTAGTACAGATTCTAAGACAGAAGGTAAGGATTGAAAATAAAAAGAAATTTTATAGGATTTTCTTGTCTTCTTCTTCTTTAAGAAATCAAATAATAACTTTCAATGACAGTGTCTTCTAGAAACAGTGCCTTATAAAAGTGCTGTTAATTACTTCAAATTGAACAACAAAAAAGGATTGCAATGAGATTGCAATAATGACAATGAAGCTAGAAGAGAAATTACAGATTTGTATCAGATATGACTAATGAAATTCTGATAATAATGACATATGGGGAATTGACACCAACATATGAGACATGCTTTGATAAATATGAAGTTAAAAGGCATAATCATTTCTTAAAGAAGAATTGAAAACTATAAATGACAATTAAAAAATGACCTCCAAGTCACTAATAATAGTAGAAATGAAACTCCAAACAACTCATGTTTCATCTTCTGTTCTCTCAATTAGTAACAATAATGATAGCAAATTAAAATTATAAATTAATTTATATGTTTTGTCTCATTTTATCCTGACAACACCCCTGAGAAGTGGGTACAATCATTATTATCCTCATTTCATGGATGAAGAAACCGAGACTACGAGGCTAAACAACTTGTTCAGGGTGACTCAAGCTAGAAAGGGTCTGAAGCAGGATTTGAAGTCTTCCTGACTGTAAGGCCAGCACTCTATCTACTTTATCACCTAGTTAGCTGCATTTATGCAAACATGAAAAAAATTGAGAAACAAGAAAAGTATTTTGGAGATTGTGGGAATTTGGGGATTATGGGAATTTATATACACTAATACATTGTTTGTGGAGTTATGGTTTGATAAAACCATTCTGAACATTTTTTTGAGTTATGCTAAAAAAATAAACAAAATTGTTTGTAACCTTTAACCCAGGAATCTCATTACTGAACATAGTCTTTGAGGAAGATAAAGATAAAAATATATGATCAATACATATTAAAATCTTTGAAACAGAACTCTTTGAGATAGGAAAGAACTGGAAATAAAATGAATTCCTATTAATTAAACAATGGCTAAAAATATGGCAAATGAATGTAACAACATATTACTCAGAAATGTAACAACATGTACTCAGAAATGTCAAAAGTGAGGTATCACTGAAAATTAAACTGAACAACCATTCCTGTTTTAGAAAATGGAAAATGGCGCATTCCATCCTGGTTTAGGCAGAGACAGAATGTTGTCCATCATCAGTTGCAGTTACTTTACTGAAAATTTCTTGCTGAATTTTTCATCTATATTGCGAGGGAGAATTCAATCCAGAAAGGTTTGGGAGAGGGTAGGTATTGGCAAAATGACTGTGATGTAAAAACAAATGGCGGAACTGAGACCGGTTTTGTTAAAGTAGGGACTAGTAAGCTAATAGTCTAAAGTAGGGTCCTCTGGCTAGGTATCAGGGTTTGGAGAAGATTTGAGGAGAAGAGGGAAGTTTTGCAACAGATATTAGAGGGAATGAGAAATCGTTATTAAAGGTATTGTCAAGCAGCAACAAAGGCTCAATCACTGTTACTTACTTATTTATTTTTTTTTATATTTTTAAACCCTTAACTTCTGTGTATTAGTTCCTTGGTGGAAGAGTGGTAAGGGTAGGCAATGGAGGTCAAGTAACTTCCCCAGGGTCACACAGCTGGGAAGTGTCTGAGGCCAGATTTGAACCTAGGACCTCCTGTCTCTAGGCCTGGCTCTCAATCCACTGAGCTACCCAGCTGCCCCACCACTGTTACTTATATGAAACATTCCATTTTGATTTAATTTAAACCTAAGTTTGTAGTGACTGAATTCGGCTCATTTAAAATTCATGATCCAGACATATATCATTTGGTATAGGGAAACTCCACAGGGGATCCTTCTATCAATTGCAAATCAGCTCATCAACTTAAGAGTTTTATAAATTTTTGCAGGGGTATTGAGAAGTTCATAACTTGCTTAAAGACTACACAGCTTATATAGGTCCTGAATTAGCTTTGAACTCAAGTAGGATTTCTTCACTTTGAGACCAACTCTCTGTACATTGCCCTAAGCTGCCCAGATTATTTTTTATTATCTTTGTTTCCATCATTGCCCAATAGTCTTGGAATAGAAGAGAAATCAAATGAGAAGCAAGGTCCTTGTCACAGGTGAGGAATGGTGGAAAATCAGGGGGCAAGAGAGTCTAGACAGTGAAAATTAAAGTGGCAAATAAAGAAAAGTGGCTGGATATAAGGACATGTAAAGCCAATGCTAGTGAGATGAACTTAAAGAATATGAAGGAGTTGAGGGAACTGAGATTTCCATGAGAGCAGAGTGTAGTTATTTAGAGTGAAGAAGAAAGTAAGAAAGGGAAGAGTAGGAAGATATGGTCAGAAAATGGAATTTCAAAGTTCCAGTTTTTGTGTAATGTGAGTGTGGTTGAACAAAGGCCAAGAAAAGAGGAGATTTGGAATGAGGTCAGGAAATTGAGAATTCAGGATGAAATCGCTGCCTCTGATAAGATATGTAGGTAGGTAATCAGTCAATAAGAATTTATTAGACACCTACTAGGTGCCAGATATCACATTAAGCACAAAGAAAAAGGACAGTCTCTGCCCTCAAGGAGTTCATAGTCTAATGGGAAGTTGAGATCAGCTTCTATTATGTATCAGTGGAAGGAGTTTCCATAGGTAGAATTCTCTACACATTGAAGAATTCAGAGATCTAAATCTTTTCCTTCTTCTACCTCCCTCACTTGTGCTTTCACTGGTAAAGGAAAAACCTAATGAAGAAATTCTTTCCACTCATACTGGTTGGTTCCTTCACTGGAAGTAAGTTACAGACTGTTGCCTATCACACTTAGAAAGTAAGTGACTTAACTAGGGTCACATAGTCAGTATGTGAGAGGCAGCATTTGAATCCATATCTTCCTAATCTCTCCAAAGTCAGCTTTTCATTCACCATGCCACACTGTCTTTCCAAGAGGAAAACTCATGCTCTGCCCAACAAAGCACCTAATTATACCATTTTGGGGAGAGTGACTTGTATAGGCTAAACTCTTATCTTTCCTTAAAAGTAAATAGGAAACTGTTGGTAGAGCTGAGAATGAATCTAACCAGTTCAGAGAGCATTTTGGAATTATGCCCCAAGAGTTATAAAACTGTAAATGCCCATTAGATCCAGTAATTCTATTGTTGGGTCTCTATCTAGAGGAGATCAGAGAATAAAGAAAATAAACCTATATGTTTCAGAATATTTGTAGCACCTCTTTGTAGTGACAAAGAACTGGAAATTGAGGGCATGTCCATCATTTGGAAAATGGCTGAAAGTATTGTGGTATGTGATTGTGATGGAATACTACTGCACCATAAGAAATGACGAGCAGGTTAGGTAAAAAGAACTTGGAAAGACCTTCATGAAGTAATGAAGAATGAAATGAATAGAACCAAGAGAACATTGTATAAAATTACAGAATTAATATTTGAAGAATAACTTCCTAGTTGTATGACCCTGGGCAAGTCACTTAACTCCAATTCCCTAGCACTTACTGCTCTTCTGTCTCAGAACCAATACTTGGTATTGATTCTAAGATGAAGGTAAAGTGTTTTTTTAAAGAATAACTTGTGACTGTCCACTTCCAGAGATTCAATTGATAAACAGAAACATGAAATGCGTAGTTTATAAATACGTTGTTTTTTTGTTGAATGATGCCTTCTATGGTGTTGGAAGGGAAGGAAAGTGGTGAGATAAGTGGGAATTTTAATGTTATCAACAAACAAATAAATTAATAGTAATTTCTAAAAAGTAAATAAGAGTCCTAGCAGGTTGTTATAGGCAGAATGGAGGTACCTTAATCTGATTTTAAGAAAGTGTAAGATAGATAGTAAGATAGATTCATTTGACACCTGCCCTCTTACATGGCATCCTTCTTTAAGAAGTCTTGCCTTTTCTAATCCTTATGAAAATATTTTCAAATGACTCAGAGATTTCATGAGAGTAAAGACTTTAGAGTCAGCCAATTGTCCCTAATTGCTTGATAAATCATGTCCAATAATTACAGTATTAAGGTCTTTTTTTCACACTCGACAAAGAGAAATTCATTAAGACAATGGGAGTGTGCTCTTGACTGTGCTTTGGGTTATCATATTACTAGAAATGATTTTCTCTGATAGGATAGTTGCCGGGATGATAAAAACCTAATGGGATGATAGCATGTATATCTGAAGGAGTACAAGCTCCCCAGGTGCCCTCCTGTGCTGTGGCTTCATTGAGCTTTCTTATACTATTGCTTATACTATGCTGGCTAACAATAAAATCATTTTTCTTGGAGATCCCTGTAGCCAAGGAAAACTGCTTGTGGGAAGCCACAGTGTGACAGCCTCAAGAAGGAATAGACAAGGGCAGATCCTGAATGATAGATCAGGGCAATTTTACCTTTGTTTCTCGCATTACTCCACATATGGGGCATGGATTCTTTGATCCAGAGGCTCTTGAAAAGGGGAAGAAAAAAAATCAAATAAAGGCACCCTGTTAAAGCAGGTTGAGACTGTTAGAGGGAAAGATATTTTTCCTCTTTGGTCCCATTATTAAAACATGTTCAGGTTCTTGCGACAGAAAAAGGGAATTTTTGGAGGGTACTCATGAGGGAGATCTTAGAGGTTCATAGATTTAGAACTAGAAAGGACTTTAGAGGTCATCTAGTCCAATCTCTTCATTTTTCAGATGGTGAAAATATGACCCAAGGAGATGAAATTACTTGCCTATCAGCACATAGTTGATATATGTCAGGGCTGAGAATCCTGACTCTCAATCTGACATTCTCCCCCTTGTACTGTTCTGTATTGGAAGTCAGCATGATCTTAGGAAATTTCAACTGATCTTGCCAAAGGATCAAATGAATGGTAAGGGAGTTTTTGGTTATTTTTCCTCTAGCAAAATGGCATGTCGAGATATATTCAATTTTATTGGCAAAATTGCAGATATGGGGTGGAGTGTCTATTTCAGGGGCATCTAGATGGCAAAGTGGATAGAGCACTGGGCTCTATGTCAGCAAGACATTTTCCTGAGATCAAATCTGGCTTCAGACACTTACTAATCAAAGTGCTCTGGTATCTTTGCCAGAAAAACTCCAAATGGGGCAACAATTGAAAAATACCTGAAAAAATCCTCTAGGAAAGGCAGCTATGTGGCACAGTGGATAAGAGAGCTGGGCCTGGAGTCAGGAAAGCTCATCCTTATGAGTTCAAATCTGACTTTGGATACTTAGTACCTGTTTGATACTGGTCAATTCATTTAACCCTGTTTGCCTCAGTTTCCTCATTTACAAAATGATCTGGAGGAAGAAATGCCAAACAACCCTAGAATCTTTGCCAAGAAAACCCCAAATGGGGTTCAGAAGAATAAGACATGTCTGAAACTACTGAATGACAATGATCTCTAGGAATAAATGCGTCCTCCTTTGTTTAGTATTTAAAGCTTTTCACAAACTGGCTCCCATCTTTATTTCTAATGATTTCATATTATATTCCCTCAATATTCTTTGCTCCAGTCAGATTCCAAATCTACTTGTGGTTTCTTGTGGACTTTCTATCTCTTTTCCTTGTGACATGACACAAGATATCTTTTACACACTACAATTTTTATTTTGCTCTTTACCCCTTGGAATCCCCAGCTGCCTTCAATATTCAGCTGGTGCTATCTTGTAAATGAAATCTTCTCTAATCTCCCAGTTTGTCTTCTCCACTTCCTTAAATTAATTCTTCATTTTGTAGGTGTTTTGTTTTGACCACCTTTTGTATACATGCTATTTCCCCTATATAAGATGTAAGCTCCCTGACTTTTTTTTTTGTCTGCTTATTTTTATACTTCTAGTGTATACCACAAGGGCTGCTCAGTGTGGTACAATAGATAGAGCAGCGGTCCTAGAGTCAGGAAAATCTGAGCTCAAATTCAGCCTTGGACACTTACTAGCTGTGTGATCCTGGGCAAATCATTTAATTCCTATTTGCCTCAGTTTCTCATTTATAAAATGGGGACACACTGAAGAAGGAAATGGCAAACCACTCCAGTATCTTCCAAGAAAACGTGTAGTTGTACACAGCTAAATGACAATAACTAAAAATGTTTTCCACAGCATCTGGCGTTTAGTAGACACTTCATAAATGTTTGTTGATTTAAATAAGTGTCAGAGACAGGATTTAAATACAGGTTTCCTGATAATAAATCTGGAATTCTTTGCCACCTGCCACATTTCTTGGTATGGGGAATAAGAGAGAAAATAGGAGAGATCACCTGGAGTGGGAGGCAGAAAAAGTCAAAAACTTCTGGACCAACTCTATATGTCTGAAACTACTTGGTGATTGAATCATGAACTCATGGACGTAGCCACCGAGGCAGCTATCAAATAAAAAATATAGGCAGGTGTACATCATCAAAGAAATATTTATAACATGAAGGAAAATTTTATGACCCAGAAAGTATAGGACCCTGCCAGAGGCAAAGTAATGATAGATCTTCTCCTTAATGATAGTAGAGAACAGATTGAGAACTCAGAAATAACAGAGGAGCTTGGCACTGGTGTCTATGAGCTATTGGAAGTGAACCTCAGAAAGAATGGGTATGTAGATGAGGTTGAAGTTATTAAGCAAAACTCCAGTGGTGCTACTAGGGAAGAAGAGATAAAGCAAGGCAGCTAAATGGGATAATTAGGTTATAATCAGGCAGATTTTGGAGAGCTAGAGAATTTACCCACTGTGAAATTGAAAGCCATTTCCATTCCCCAGTTTGGAAGAAAGAAAGAAGCCTCTGAAAGGCCATGTCATTGAAAAAAAAAGTATACCGACATAGATCAAGTACATCTTAAATCAAATCTTAGAATATTGGGTGAATGGTGTCCACCATTTTTGTTTGGTTATGAACAGAAATATGTGTGAAAGATGACCTTAGCCTCTGCAAACCAGTAACTTTGAGCTCTTTGGAAAGAATATGTGGCTGAAAACATATATAAATAAATAAGGTGTCAGTGTAAATTTGCAAGTATTTTTTATAAGGTCTATAGGTCACTGCAGTATTTGGAGAAGGAGAAAAGGGATGGACACAACAAAGAACATAAAGAATACATGAGAACTTCAAGGGAAACTATGTGGGTAGACAGCCAGTAGAATATACTGATGTCAGCCAAAGGGATGAAGAGTTTGAAGAGGGACGGATCAAGGGGAGCCAATCTATTAGATGAAGAGTTTGGCCCTGATAAATAAAAAGGGGCTCATGAATCCCAAGACTTTAAAGTGTACGAGAGAGTGAATTTGTGGTTTTCTAAAGAGGCAGATTTTCAAAAGCTCAAAAAGGTCTTTATTATTAGAAAGTCATGAAGACCTTTTAGAAAGACCTGGGATACTCTATTCAGTTTGAGGTATCTCACTGCCAGACAGATGAAGGCCAGTAGGGGAGGGAATTCAGAGGGAAAAAAAACACACAAAAGCATTTCGAGGCTGCAAAGGGGATTGACTTTTCAGGAAAGGGAAAGAATAAATAGAATAAATAATAGCTCAGTTTGCAAAGACTAAAGAGGGGAGGTGATATGTTATATGTGTCTAGAATTTAATCAAAGCAAAATCACAAGGCAAAAGCATACATACTTGATGATATCTTTATCTTGGTGCTATTAATTTACTTAAAAATCAATATGACTCTACTTTTTAAATCCTGTCCTCTTATCTCTGGAATGTTCTCCCTCTTCCCTTCTGCCTCTTGGAAACCCTTCATCACTTGAGAGCTCAGTTCAAAGTGTTGCCTTTACGAAGGGGACCTTTTTGATCCCCTCCCACAAGCAGGTCTCTATCACCTTAAAAATACTTTGTATTGGCTTTTCTGTGTATGGGCTGTTTCTGCCTTAGGGAATGTACGCCCATTGAGAGCAAGTCCTGGTCTTTTGTGGGGTTCCCTAGAAGGAATGTGGAGCTGTTAGGGATGGGGACTACATGTGTTATATCGGTTCCAGGTGAGGAAATTCCTTCTACTAAATGCAGTTCAGCACCTTCTTTGCAACCTCATGTCTTAAAGAATTGCCTAGAGTAGTGGTGTCATATTCCAGTAGAAACTGACATTTGTTGTTCAGTCCCTTTCCAGTTGTTTCAGACCCTTTGTGGCCCCATTTAGGGTTTTCTTGGCAGACACCTGAGTGGTTTGCCATTTCCTCCTCCTGTTCATTTTACAAATGAGGAAATTAAGGCCAACAGGAACAAGTGATTTGCCCAGGATCAACAGCTAGTAAGTGTGAATTCGAATTCAGGTCTTTCTGACTCTATGCCTGATACTCTATTCACTAGGCCATCTGAATGCTCAAGAAACTGACTAAACTATATATAAAGATCTCTGCCAGCAGCATATTGGCTTAAATACCACCCTCTAATACACAAATCGCCATTATCTATTTTATTACATTTCTTTTATTATTCCCCAATTATGTTACATTTTATTTTTTTAAACCTTACCTTCTATCTTAGAATTATCCTTATCTGTTTTATTGCATTTTAATTTATTTTATTAAGCATTTCCCAATTATATTTTATTTTTTTAAACCTTACCTTCTGTCTTAGAACTACCATGATCTGTTTTATTATATTTTTATTTATTTTGTTAAGCATTTCCCAATTATATTTTATTTTTTAAACCTTATCTTCTGTCTTACAATTATCATTATCTGTTTTGTTGCATTTTAATTTATTTTATTAAGCATTTCCCAATTATATTTTATTTTTTAAACCTTACCTTCTGTCTTAGAACTACCATGATCTGTTTTATTATATTTTTATTTATTTTGTTAAGCATTTCCCAATTATATTTTATTTTTTAAACCTTACCTTCTGTCTTACAATTATCATTATCTGTTTCGTTGCATTTTATTTATTTTATTAAGCATTTCCCAATTATATTTTATTTTTAAACCTTACCTTCTGTCTTAGAACTACCATGATCCGTTTTATTACATTTTTATTTATTTTATTATTTCCCAATTATATTTTATTTTTTTAAAGCTTACCTTCTATTTTAGAATTAGTACTGTGTAATAGAAGAGTGGTAAGGGCTAGGCCATGGGGGTTACACAGTTCAGGGTCACACAGTCAGGAAATGTTTGAGCCCAGAATTGAACCTAACCCCTACCCGCCCCCCGCCCCCAAATCTCTAATCCTGGCTCTTTATCTGGTTTGGGCAACGTTCCAGTGTTGTGTTGGCCGTTCCCACCCCTGTATTTCATACCTCTGGCCCAGAGAACTAAAATGTTTAAATGACTTGCCTAGGGTCATGCACCCAGGATGGGTCAGAGACAGTATGTTCTCCAATTGTCTTGGATTATCTACCATACTGCATTGCCTTTCAGCCTAGCTGGTAGTAGTAGACTTTTAATAAACTGAATTGAATTGAATTGAAGATTTTTGCACAAATATTGAAGGCAAATAAGCTTGGTCTGCCATCCCCTGGGGTCTCATGGAGTTGGTGGCTTCCAAGGCTACTGGCAACACTTCTTTTTGAAGATGGCTTTAGGAAGCTCGCCATTTTTCAGCTGTACATTGTCCAAGTCTGTCTTGGCAGAATTTTGCCAGATCCCTTTTGGGAATTTAGTGTAGGCATAGAGAATGAGCTGAGTGGACGTGACTTAAAGCTGTTCTCATAGAGGCAGATTGAGTTTTCTTTATATAAATATATCCAGATTGACCAACTTGCCCTGAGTTTTAGCAAATTTTAACTCTCTCTTTTTTGACTGGGAGAATTGGCCTCCCCTAAGGAGTATAACTTTTGAGAAACATATTATACTCAGGGCATATAAGTAAGATATAGGTGTCAAGAATTTCAAAAGCTAGAGGACTTTTGTTTTAATTCTCAAATCCTTCCTCTACTTAAAAATCTCTCCAGGTTTCCCAAAGGGATAGAACATTGAATGTGAAGTCAGGAAGACTTGAGTTCAAATTAAATCTCAGATACTTTGTGACTCAGGGGAAGTCTTGTAACCTATCTGTCTCAGTTTCCTCAACTGTAAAATAAGGAAAAGACCTACCTCCCAGGATTGTCATGAGGATCTAATAAAAAAAAATTGTAAAGTCCTTTGGCACAGGGTTTGGGGTGCAGCTAGCCCTTAATAAAAGCTTATTTCCTTCCTATTACCTCTAATATAAACCAGAAAACCTTCAGCCTAGTATTTAATATCCTTTGTGATATGGCTCTTACCTACCTTTTAGTCTTATTATATTTTACTCCTGGTAACGCCTTCATAATTACTGGGTCGCTCAGTACCTGAGGGTTCAAACTAAAAATCTGTGTTTTATGCACACACACACACACACACACACACACACACACACACACACACACAAATACATCCAAGTAAAAGCAGTTTTCCAGTCAGTAAAAAAACATGTCAGGAAGATAAGATAAAAGTTTCTGACAAGGAGGTTAAAAGCAGCTGGCCAGGAGTTTTCCTACGGTCACAACAGCTTCCATTAAGGACCTAAAAATCACTTTTATATTCTACTTGGCCACATGACCCACTACTGGGTCCCAGATCAATCCACCTGGGGGCAAAGTTAACTCCACCTCTTCTGGGTCAGGGTCTCTGCCTCCATGTTAAAAACATTCCTGGCCAATGTTTTCAGAGTGTGGGTGATTGGCCCCCAATTCCAATATCTTGGCTTGTAACAAAATACCTTCATCTCCTCCTTTCAGTCAAACAACCTTATTAGCTTTTCTCTGTAAGGTGACTTTTAATCTCTTGCCTTAATGCTTTTGCCTAAAGAGTCTTGATGGAGGGCAGGTAGGTACTTAATCTTTCTTCCCCTCCTCTTCTTAGAATTCCAAGGGTCCTTCAAAGCAAGATTAAGTACCCCCTCCTACATAGGACTCTTCCTTTCTTTCCCTCTCTCCCTTCAGTTATTAGCATTCTTTTCCCCTCTTGATATAAACAAACCTCTTGAAATTATGTATGCACACACATATACACATATATAATTCTTGTATACACATTTGCTTTTTACTTTCTTGAATATATGTTGCACTCTGAGCCCCCTTGCCCAAAAATAGAATGTAACATCCTCAAGGACAGGAATCATTTTATTTTTATCTTTGTATCTTCAGCACATCTTGCACCGAGAAAGAAATATTAACTGAATTGAATTATTGGCCTGAATCCCTATTGTGATCTTAGGGAAGTCATTTTTATCCTTTTGGGTCTCACTTTTCTCATATGTAAAATAAGAGAATTGATTTTGGTGATTTCTCGGATCTCTTCAGAATCTTAAGATGCTTTAGGTTTTAGGAAAGATATTTCCTAAATTCCCTGAAAGTATTTTCTAAAAAATCCTATAAGTATTCATGCCTTCTTGGTCATGATTCAGAATGATGTGAATGTTACTGTTGGGGCCATCCTTTCCTGGAAGAATACAGCCCATCCTCTAATATCTCTTCCACTGGCTTTCTAGCAATTCTTACTCTACTAAATCATTCATTCCTTTATTCGACCAATGTTCACTGTACATAAAACAAAAATACTAGACATAGAAGAAACAAAGAAAACCTCGTCCCTGACTTTAGGAAAATCATAGCTGGCTTGAAATTCTTATCAGTAGATTTACTCCTTTGTTTTAGACATTAAAGACAACGATGTTCTTTTCTGGAAAAGCTCTGCAAAAATTCAGACATGGCTAGCCATGATAGCCTTTTATAGGGTTTGGTTTTCATAGAATCACAGAATTTCAGAGCTAGTTGAAAGGGAACTCAGAGGTCACCTTGTCCAACACATCCCTGGATAAAAACATCTCTAACATGCTGAGCTTGTGGCAATCCATCATTCACTTGGAGTGCACCAGTAAATAGAAATCTGGGGTATGCTGGAGTTAGTGCAAATTGGTTCCTGAGAGCCTATTGTTAAATCTTCAGTGTGAACATTCACTTGGAAATTGGCACATATTATAAATGAGACCTTGATTTATTATATTGTACATGGTTTAGACTAAGAAAGTAAATATTATTCAGATTCAACTGGAAAATGTGACTTGTATTCCGCTCCCCCGACCGTCCTCCCCCCCCCCCCAAAAAAAAGCTGGTGGTTAAACATTAGCAACACAGTGGATTTCCTGATGGATATTCATTAGCTCCCAACACAGTTCATTTCACTTAATAGAGTTAGTTCTAATTCTTAAAATATTTCCCTGCACATTGTCCTGAGCAGGACAAGACTCTATCTCTTAGTTTGCTAATCCTCCAAATACTTGAAGGCTACTATTAGACTCTCTCTTATTCTTACCCCACCTCTCCCTTTGAGGCTAAACAGTCTCAAATCTTTCAAGTATAGATCTAATCCTAGATGGTACCTCAGAGACCTTATAGTCAAATCCTTTCATTTTTCAGTTGAGGAAACTGAGGTACCTTGGGTATGTTAAATGACTTGTCTAAGGTCACACAGGTATTGAGTATCAGACACAGATTTTGAACCCAGGTCCTCTCAGAAACAGTGTTCTTTCTATGTGTTTTTTAGTCCCTTTAACATCCAGGTCACCCAGCTCTGGACACAATCCATCCATGTCCTCCCTTCTGATAAAGTAGATACTGTAAAGATAGGATTAACTCTCCCCTTGCCTATTTTATTTTATTTTATTTTTTTAAACATTTATTAATATTCATTTTTAACATGGTTACATGATTCATGCTCCTACTTTTCCCTTCATCCCCCGCTCTCCCCCCACCCATGGCCAACGCACATTTCCACTGGATTTAACATGTGTCATTGATCAAGACCTATTTCCAAATTGTTAATAGTTGCATTGGTGTGGTAGTTTCGAGTCTACATCCCCAATCATGTCCACCCCAACCCATGTGTTCAAGCAGTTGTTTTTCTTATATGTTTCCTCTCCTGCAGTCCTTCCTCTGAATGTGGGTAGCGTTCTTTACCATAAATCCCTCAGAGCTGTCCTGGGTCATTGCTTTCTGCTGGTACAGAAGTCCATTACATTCGATTTTACCATAGTATATCAGTCTCTGTGTACAATGTTCTTCTGGCTCTGCTCCTTTCACTCTGCATCAGTTCCTGGAAGTCTTTCCAGTTCACATGGAATCCCTCCAGTTTATTATTTCTTTGAGCACAGTAGTATTCCATCACCAGCATATACCACAATTTGTTCAGCCATTCCCCAATTGAAGGACATACCCTCATTTTCCAGTTCTTTTCCCCTTGCCTATTTTAAAATTAATCAACAAAACTGAAAACACCCCTACTTAACACTAAGTAGGGGAGGTCCAAAAGCCTCTTACTAAAGTGGATGATGACTCCAGAAGAGACTGACCACACCCTGGGCAGTGTTAAGCAAATTTAAAGACTGCTATTAGTCCCCATAAAATGGAGGAAGGAAAGGAAGTGACATGAAAAAAGGACTATAAAAGTCCTGAACTTCCTTTTCAAGAGGGTCTTCAGCCTGTATCTTGGGCTTGGAGGATGTTGGACTGGGACTGTGGCTTGGAGCTATGACTTGGGTCTTTGACCTGGGACTCTGGCACTTGGACTCCTTCTGGTAAGACTGCTCCTGGATCTTCTCCTTTGGAGCACCGCGTGGGTGAGTGAGAAGCTGATCCTCCTTTCCTAGCTTCTGGAGAGATTAGTACTGGAGAGGCCTTCCCCTTTTAGAGGAGGCCACATGGGTGGTACCCCTATTTAATTCACCACCAGATTCTCTGGCTGAAGATTAACAAACCCTCCCAAGCTGACCAGGGGACTGGAGCAGCATTTAGGGTAATAGACTAAACATCTTCTCTATCCTCTTTTATATTTCTCTACTTTCACTACTTCCACCTTTTTGCAAATAAAACTAATAAAAGTCATTTTGATTTGATCTATAATATTTTAAAATCAGTGACCACAGTATTATCATATATTTAGTCAAACACTTAATTCTAATTTCTTACAATATAGTCCCAGTCATGAGAACTGGGTTAGAATCTTATGTGTACATAGACAAGGCAATTGATTTCCTAGATCCTCTCTTTCCTCCTCTGTAAAATGGGAACAATAATTTTATATATCTTTATATTTTATATGTGTATATTTATTACTTCCTCAGAAGGTATGTGAGGAAAATGCTTTGCAAATTTTCAAGGACTGTACAAATATGAGTTGTGACAGTTAAAATGGTACACATAGTAGAATCTTAGATTTAGAGATGGACAGATTCTTTGGGGATGTCCAATCTCCTAATTTTTTATAGTTGAGGAAATGGAGATATAAAGACCAAGTATGTCTTATACAAAGTTATGCAGCAGAACCAGAATATGGAACCAAGTCTTCTGCCATATGAGTGAGTCATCTTTCTGCTAGAATACTTTGACCTCTTTTATCAGTTTTGTTTTCTTTTTTCTCAAACACAAAGGCTAGGAGCTATCTTTTTTTCCTTCCATGTTGTTCACACACAGTAAATGAGAGAAATCCTGACTCAGTGAAATATAGTAATTTCAAATGTGTAAGTAGCTAAGAGGTTCAAAATTAATCATAGGATTAGAGATATGATAATATCAATTATTATATCTGTATGTTATTATGTTATAATAATCTGATTTAGATGTGGAAAGGACTTTAGAGGTGATCTGGGTGAATATGGCTCCAAATGATCCTTGTCAAAACTAACTTCCAAAACTTGGAATGAACACATTTCTTGTAAAGAGGTGAAAAATGTTCCTCCAATTTACAGATGAGTAAACTGAGATCTACAGAAGTTCAGTAACTTTCAGCAGGAGTATGCATGAAGTTATAGAGAGTTTTACAGAATCATCTCATTTGAGCAACCCTAGGATTTGTCACCAAAGGCAATATTCTCTCTAGTTTATAGATGAAAAAACTGAGCATCAGCTAGATGAAGTAATAAATGGTACAGTCAGGATATGAACCCAATGAGTCTCTCCACTGCATGACCCTCCCTAAGAACTGGCCTTTCAAGCCTAACTCTTCCATACATTGTCCAATCTTTTCCAACTCTGCCCATCCACCTCCTGTTTCCAGTACATGCACGTAGTCAGTGTTCAGAGAGTATTTGCCAAATGAATGAGAGCTGCTGATTTTATGGAGGGAATGTCCTAGGAGAAATGGGTTGTTGTTCTCTAAAATGGCCAGGCTGTTTAAACCTTATTTACAAGCCATTCTGCTTGTGTAAGTCATAGATTATCTTGTGTTATGGTTGGGTGGATGTGTATACTCAGTAAATGGAGGCAGTGGGCCAAGGATTGAAGCAAATGTAGTTCTCTTCAGGCTGCTGGGCCTCTGAACGTTACAGCCTCAGTGTTTTTGAATGACTTGTATTTGATGAGAAAATGCAGTAATTGTCATCTTCTGTCAGCAGGAAAGAACTGAATCATTAAGGTTCATCAACATTCTGGGCTAAAAGGCTTTTTACTTTGGCTCTGAATTGGCTTATTTGGTTGGGGGGCAGCAGATTTTGAAAACCACAGGTTTAAAGAAATGAAACCTATATTCATTGAATGATGGGCATTGACATAGCAGCTTCTAACTCTGTAAAGGTCAGCTGGATCCTAGAAAAAGGAAGGTTATTGATGAAAGGAAAGCTGATTTCCTGGAATCAACAATTAGAGTGATGGAGAGGAAAAGGTAGCAAAACTTAGCATTGGCCAGCAGAGGGGGCCCAGAATACAGGAAAATGAATATTGCTCCAAGGGATCCTTGTTGAAACTAACTCTCAATCTATTGGAATGAACGCATTTCTTGTAAAGAAGTGAAGAATGTTCTATTCAAGCAGCTGGAGAGCAGGATATCTATCTTTCTATAGGATATATATGCAATATATTATAAGTATAATATAATAACAGTTTCTGGGCAGGATTATGGGTAGAAAAATAAATATTTTCTTATACTTCGCTATATTTGTGGCTCAAGGCAGAGGGGATGATAAGTTACTCTGGTGCTTGACAGTGGGAAGAAGGGAGAATGAAGAAAATAGTGGATAAAAGGAATCAAAGTAGAAGAGACAGATGGAGAAAAATATCCATGTGCTTAGGAAGCTTAGAATCATAAGATTGAGAGCTATAAGTGACCGCAGAGAAGGAGATGGCAAACCATTCCACTATCTTTACCAAGAAAACTCCAAATGGGATCACAGACTCAGATACAAATGAACAACAACAATAACCTCCTGCTCTAGAGCCTTTCCTATATACCATAACACATTGTCTTTGCTATCATATTACAGAGGTTTTTGCGGGGAATGTTGCAAAATTAATTTTTAAAAGTTTATTCACTTCTAGAACTCTCATAATTATTATTCTGTTCCCATATGAACTATTTTTATACGTCCTTCTTTCATCTCTATTTAATAGCTGCATTTGAAAAAAAATTGCTTTGTTTCTCTAGTGGTCATAAGAGCCATGTTCTCTTAATTCTAACATTAACTTACTGTGACCTTAGGTAAGTCACAGACTTTCTTTGATGCAACCATTTTCCAAATGTGGATAATAATTGCCCATGTCATCACATAAGGTGAGTCTGAGTGGCAAATGAACTTCTTTTTTTTAAAATTAAGTTTAATTAATTAATTAAGAATATTTTTCTCATGATTACATGATTCATGTTCTTACCCTTCCCTCCCCACAATCCCCTCCCTTAGCTAATGAGCAGTTCCTCTGGGTTTTACATGTGTCATTGATCAAGACCTATTTCCATATTATTAATATTAGCACTAGAGTGATTGTTTACAGTCTACACCCCCAATCATATCCCCATTGAAACATGTGATCAAGCAGTTGTTTTTCTTCTGCATTTCTACTCCCACAGTTCTTCCTCTGAATGTGGATTAGTATTCTTTCTCTTAAGTCCCTCAGAATTGTTCTGGATCATTGCATTGCTGCTAGTAGAAAAGTCCATTATATTCGATTGTACCACAGTGTATCTGTCTCTATGTACAATGCTCTCCTGGTTCTGCTCCTTTCACTCTGCATCAATTCCTGGAGATCTTTCTAGTTCACATGGAATTTCTCCAGTTTATTATTCCTTTTAGCACAATAGTATTCCATCACCAATGATACCACAATTTGTTCAGCCATTCCCTAATCGAAGGACATCACCTTATTTTCCAATTTAAGCAAATGAACTTCCTGAGAGAAGTCAGTGGCTCAGAGTCAGATATCCAGGAAGGATCAGAGGCAGAACATGAATACAGGTCTTCCTGGCTTTGAGGCTAGCTTTCTATCTACAATGCCAGGATATCTCTCATGGAATGGAAGGTAATTAGACCAAAAGAGTGAACAAGTTTCAGTTTAAAGATAATTTCTCTGGAGTGGCAGATTCTAGAATAATTTCTTTTGCCTCTTCCATCTTTCATTTGAATGCTTGGAGAGACTACCTTTGAAGATATGCGGGACTTAGAACCCAAAGACTTGGACCTGAGGGAGACAGACAGAATAAAAAGGAGAAGAGTCAGAGAGAAGGGGATCAGTGGCTTCCTGATAGATATCTCTTGTTCAGAAAGTTTCACCATCATGTTATACTGGGAAGTTGTATGTAAAAGACTAGGAAACCCAGGGAATCATTCTTGTTTTTCCTGGGGACATTCAATAGAAAGAGCAGAAAAAACTGGAGTCAAACAAATGGGACTTTCTCCCCACTCCCTTTGATGAACATTGGGCAAAGCAAAGAAAAAACTTGTGTGTGTGTGGGAAGGGTGGGATGTGGCTGAGGTTCACCTGAAGAATTCTTGTATTTGACTCTGGGGATGTACCGATATCGTTGGCACTATTTGCTCTTTTACAGTTTTTCTGTTTTGTTTTCCTCCTTTAAATAAGAGCTACCACATATATATGCACACATATAAATACACACACCACACACATACTATATATGTCTACACACACACTCATAATTATATGCACATATTTATATATAAGGAATGAATGTTATGCTTGAAAGTGAAAGCCCTTTTAGTAGTGATCATAGGATCACTACCTAGGTTTAGTGGTAGAAGAGTATGGGATGTTCAGGGAAGACTAACATTTCTTGTGTGAGGGCTTGCTGAGCCCTTCTCAGGTCTGCTCACCCACTTTTGGTGTCTATCGGCTGCCCAGCTCTCACCTGTGGCTCCAAGAAGCTGTATGATGTTCAGTAGCCACATCCTGATAAATGTCATGACAGGCTAAATCAGGTTGAGGGTAACTGCTAGGCTTCAAACTTATTGGTGAGCCAGGGGACTGTATACTCTATGTGTATAAAGACTGGTAGGAGGGACAGATGAGAACAGTTTGTTCTACTGGCTATGAAGGTGGGTGAAGCAGGTGCTGTGGTATGCTCAGAGCTTGGTTAGACATCAAAGAAGCCAAGGTTGTCTGCTGCGACCTGGGCCATCATCACCAGTCATCTTGACTTCAGTTTTGCCATTGGGCTTCTATGACTAGAAGAGAAAGTGAGGCTGATGACTTTGTGCAACTCTTCACATAAGTCCAAGTTATTTAAAGACAAATGATATTACCAGTAATGGCATTTTGGTCTCCTTCAAGTATGAAGGAAAACAGCCAATTAGAAGCAAACCCAAAGACCCTTGAGCTAACATCATTTTATAGATGAAGAAGTCGAGACCCAGAGATTTTAAGTGATTAAACCTGGATTACACAAGAAAGTGTCTAAGATAGAACTTGAACTTACCTATTTGATTCCATGTCCAGCACTGTCCAACGTACCACCTAACTGATGTAGACCTTAATCACTGTTTCTTGAATGGAGGCTATGCATTAAGATGAGAGAAAATTCCAGAAAGTACACTTGGACCTCTCAGGTCATGACTGTCTGACAGCAACTATATTTAGGAAAACTAGAATTTTTTTGCTAGGAAGTTTTAGAGAAGAGGAAAGAGTAGTAGGGGAAGGGACACAGTGACTAGTTCAAAACAGAGGAGAAATGGTGGTACAGTGTAAGATGATGGAAGATGGAACTTGGAATCCAGAATTTCTATGCTCAGATTCTACTTCTGACACTTTACCAGTTATTAGATACTAAGCAAGTCATTTACCCTCTATGGGCCTTTGGAAACTCTCTAGGACATATCTATTATGTCAAAGATGGGTTGCAATCTGTGTTGTTGGATGGAACTCTCATTCTGTTTGCATATAAGAAACTTACATGAAATATTTGTGACCCTGGAAAAATAATTAGCAATACCTGAAAAAAGGACCCAGAGATAACATGTGGTAATACTTTGAAGAGCAAAAGTTGGTATAAACATTAAATTAGCATGTAAAATTTTTACAGCTGGTTGAGATATTTAAGATATCTACTTGCATTCTCATTTTAAAGATGAACAAACTGTTCTCCTGAGAGGGAAGGTAACCTACTACAAGGTCACTCAGCTAGTCTGGTGTTGGGCTGAGGGAAGGTCCTGGTTCTTCTGGTTCTCTGCCCAGAGCTCTTTCTACCAGACTATTGTAATTACTGGCAGTAGCAGGGGTTATAGATCTTCCTGGGCAGCTCCCCAAAGTGCTGAGGTTGGCTCTCTGAATCCTGAGGGCGCTCCATAAACGTTATTAACTCATTGGCCGCATTTGGACTCAGTTTTAAAGAAAATTCAGACTGGACTGGAGTCTGATTCTACTTCTTATTAATCTATCACACATGGAAACTTGATGATCAAAATTGTCCTTGACCTGAGTCAATCCAGTAGTTTGAGCGTTTATGGAAACTTTAGAAACAATGATTTTTAAAAAGTATAGCTTTGTTATTCAAGTGTTGATGGACATGGGTATGAGCAGTCCTGTGCAATATCTCCATAATCCTAATTGTCTATGTACGCGTGAGATTTTCTGCATGGTCATTCGTGTTTTGCTGTCTTGATGGTACATACAGACCTTATTCTTCTGCTTCCTTTCTCTTTCCAAATGTCACAAAGAAGGCTCTGTAAATGGTGGCAATTTAATGATCTTAGTTGATGTCGACATAATGTATTTAGCCTGGGTATATGATATCTTAGCCCTAAATTCCAGGACATTTCAATGTGAGTAACCTTGTTCCATTTAGCTTGGGAGTCTAGCCATAAAATATGGGGAGCTCATCAATAAAGTATTGATGCAGTTTTAATATTTTAATACCTTTGATTGGAGCAAACATGCCAAAACTGTTGATTGCTCAGGACCTAAATCTCAAACGAGACTTACAAAGCCACTCAGTAGCCACAGGAGGATGCTTTCAGGGAGTTAGAAAATCTTATTGAACAATGTATTATGAAAAATGAGGCCTAGGTTCAGGTTTCTTTTCTCTTTTGAAAGGGAAACTGTGTGTAATATTAAAATTATGATTTCTGATTGCAGTGCTTTTACAGTTTATTTCTAGTATTATGTAGCTATCCAAAGCTATTTAAATTGAACAGCATTTAAAAAATATCCTCTCTCAAGACTGTAATTTCACAAGTGGTCACATTGCCTCTTAGAATTCATTCTCTTTCATCCATTTGTGAAAAGTCTAGTGAGTACCTGATGCATGTTTGAGGGTCATTCTGAGAGTTAAATCATATGCTTTGCCCCCTTTGAATGCCCCCAAATCATCCTCATTTGGGATACAGGGGGACTCGATAGCTGCAACCACACATTATTCTGAGGGAAATTGTGGGCACGACACACTTCCCAACTGGCTAAAGATAAGGCATGCTTCAACAAGGGACTGTGGTTCTTGGAGTTAAGGGAAGAATGACCCCAAGTGCAAGGAGAGATGAAGTCTGTTCCCTGAGAGGATAAACCTGTTTATGTCTCTCTGTCATGGAGATAATAACACCATTTGCCACGGATACTATGTATTTTTGGCCTGGATTCCCTGCCCCAACCCTAATCTCTGGAGAAGGGATACTTGTTTTTATTAACAACCTTAAATGGAAAAAATAAATTGTAAATACAAGATAT
>NC_058135.1:110825594-110873466 GCF_016433145.1 Gracilinanus agilis | reverse complement strand
TCTCTCTCTCTCTCTCTCTCTCTCTCTCTCTCTCTCTCTCTCTCTCTCTCTTTCCCTCCCTCCTTTCTCTCTTGTCCTCTCCCTGCCTTTCCCCCTCTACCCCCTTCTACCTCTCTTTCTCTTAGAGGGGGAGGAGAAGATAAGATGGAGCAGTCTGGAAAAGCTTACAGAATCTTTTCCCACCACTAGCTTGATTTGTGCCAAGCAAGTGAACCAGTCTGGAAAATCTCCTTTCCTTTGGCCCTTAAAGTGGACCATATTTCCCATGATGGCTTGTTATTGGTTTTGGAAAGAATGTTTCTTTTCATGTTTAACAGAGCAGAGGGCATTCTGGGCTGCTGGCTCTTGCCAGGGCCTTTATCCAAAATCTTGCTTATAGTAACAGATACAACATGGCCTGTCTACCTAGTATTCCTGTTAAAATCCCCCTTGTCCACAACATATCATTCAATGGTTAAACCAACATCTCCTGCAAGTCAGAGGGTAGTGTTCAAGCCTGACACTCTATTTCCTCAGGTTTTAACAATGATTAAAACATTCCCTTAATTCCTCTCCTTAGATTGTGCTTTAATATGTTTCTTGAAGTATAAAGTTTTCCTTAAATGGACTCTAACAGCTAGAGATAGTATGACTCTCAAGGTAGAGAAAATATACTCTATTGTCACCTCTAGCACTGACAGGACATATGACCCTATAAAATTGGTTTCTTAGTTTCTTTATTTATAAAAGGAATACTTGGAGGTCATTGACGCCTATATATAATGTTGTCCTTGGGCTTCAAGTCTTCTGAATGAGACCATCACATACTTCAGCCATTTCAGTTCTAAGTCTTCTGGGATAGGGTCTAAGACACACCTGCTTTACACTGTCTCCTGCTGCATAGTGTATTGTGAGGAATGTACAATGCATTCAGGGAAAAGTAATACCTCTGATATGATGACTTATTGACCCCTTTTTAGGGCTGCTCTCCTCCTTTGGTGTCCACCTGCCACCTACTTCTCCCCTGTGGCTCCAAGAAACTGTAGCACACACATCAGCTATACCCCAATAAACTGTTTGGCAGGCAGGCTAAACCAAGTTGAAGGTAACGGACAAGCATCAATCCCATGGGGGAGTAAGAGGGGTGTCTATTCCAAACATGAAAGGCTTCCCATGGCAGTAGGGCAGATGAGAACAATTTTCCCAACTATGAAGGAAATGGAAGCAGACACTATGGAGCACTTAGAGCTTGATTAGACATTGAAGATGCTAAGGTCATTTGCTATTTCCCAAGCCATCAACAGCTGTCCTGACTTTTGCCATGCCACTGGACTTTGATGACTCTGGCAGAGAGAAAGAGGCTGATGACTTTGGCCAGTTCTACCTCACTTAAACACAAAGTATGCTTGAGTCAAAAGACATCACTAGTGGTGTCATTTTGGTCCTTTTCAAGTATGAAGGACAATAACGGGTGAATTGTGACCATGTCTGTAGTAATATTCTGTTGTACCAATCCTCCATCTAATCATCCGGGGAAAATATATGTTCCTATGCTGTTTAACATTTTTATACCATGACTTGGCTTAAGGCAGAGCCTGGGTCTTTTGGGAAATTGCAAGTACTATATGTTTGACAGTTAATATACTGGAAATAGTGGGGTGGGGCATGATATATTCCTATCTTAAAATATTTGAAGGGGGCAGGGGTGGAAGAGAGATTAGATCATTTAGCTTCATTCCAGAAGGCAGCACTAGGGGTAGTGGATGGAAGTTACAAAGAGACAAATTTAGAGTTGATGTAAGAAAAAAAAAAAACTCAAACAAATCAAAACTTCTGAACAATGAGTGTTTCCTAGAAGTGAGAGAGTTTGCCATGGGAAGCAGGAAGTTTGTTTATTATCATTCAATACCTTAAAATAGCAGTTCTCAAACTTTCGAGTCTTGGAACCCCTTTATGTTCTTAAAAATTATTGAGGAACCCTGTCCTCCAAGAGCTTTTGTTTATGTGAGTGATATCCAAAGGTATCAGTATTTATACCTGGGACTCTGGCAAATGCTATAAATCAGTTGTGATTTGTTGTTTTATTGATTGTTTAGACTTAAAAAAGTGATGGAGAAAATATTAATAATGTAGTTGAAAGTTGGAAGTGTGCTATGAGTGCATTTTTTTCAAGAGAACCAGACCACTTCTCATTATATCTGTTAATATTTACCATATAGAAATTAAAATATCTGGGTATTATTATAAAAATAGTTTTGATCTCACAGACCACCCAGAAGAGTCTCAGGGATCCCCTATGATTCCTAGACCACACTTAGAGAATCTTAGTCTTCAAGCAAAGGCTTGATGATCACTTGTTGGTTATGTCTTAAAGCTGATACCTTTGTTCAGGTGGGCATGGAGGTTACTTCTATCCTTGGAATTTTGTGACTTATGAATGAAATACACCTCAGAGTGAACATTACTTCTGAACAATAATACTAGCCATATATATATATATATATATTATGCTAGGAGGTTTACAAACATTATTTCCTTTGATCCTTATAATAACCCAGAGGGAAGTACTAGAGGCATTTTTATCTCCTACTTTATGGATGAAGAAAATGAGGTGCAACTTTGCATTCTATCCTTTTGGGTACATGCCATGTCTCATTTTCCTCTTATCTTCCTCTACTCCCACCTCCATATCAACTCCTTGAGGGTAGATTAGGGGCTTTTTTCCCTCTAGACTGTAGCATCAACCACAGTGCTTTATGCATAGAATCCCAAATCTTGAATTGGCAAAGACTTCAGAGACCATCTGTTCTAATTCCTCCATTTTAGAGATGAGAAATCTGAGGCCTAAGGAGGTTAAATGGTTTATCCAAAACCACTCGGTTAGTAAATATCAGAGGCAAGAACTGTACCCAAGTTTTATGACTCAAAGTCTGTGAAGATATGAAATCAATAGTTATTAAGTTTGATTAAGTTTAATTAGATTTTAAGTGTCAAAAATAAGATTCAAATTTATGCCTTTCTTGATTCCAGAGTCAGAACTTTCCTCGCTACACTGGGATTGATAGATTGTAAGTTCTTGAGGGCAGGAATGATTTAATTTGTGTGCATGTGTGTGTGTGTGTGTGTGTGTCCTTAACATGTAGCTCTGTGTTTGACACATAGGAAGAGCTTAATAAAGTCTTTAAAAATATATATTTTAAAACTTTTTTCTTTCCCTTTTTAAAATTTAGAATATTTTTCCTATGGTTACATGACTCAGTCCACCCCTCCCATTTCTGGAGCTGACAAGCAATTCCATTGGGTTTTATAAGTATCATTGTTCAAAACCTATTTCCATGTTATTCATGTTTGCAGTAGAGCGCTCTTTTAACATCAAAACCCCAGTCATATCTCTATCAAACTATGTGATTAATCATATATTTTTCTTCTGCATTTCTACTCCCACAGTTCTTTGGATGTGGCTAGTTTTCTTTCTCATAAGTCCCTCAGCCTTGCTCTGGATCCTTTCATTGCTGCTAGTAGAGAAGTCCATTATATTTGATTGTACCACAGTGTATCAGTCTCTGTGTATAATGTTCTCCTGGTTCTGCTCCTTTCACTTTGCATCAATTCCTGGAGGTCTTTCCAGTTCACATGGAATTCCTCTAGTTCATTATTCCTTTCAGCATAACAGTATTCCATCACCAGCAGATATAACAATTTGTTCAGCCATTCCCCAATTGATGGATACTCCCTTGTTTTCCAATTTTTTTTTGCCACAAGAAAGAGTAAAGCTATAAATATTTTTGTGCAAGTCTTTTTCCTTATTAGCTCTTTGGGATACAAACCCAACAATGGTATGGCTGGGTAAAAGGGTAGGTGGTCTTTTAAAGCCCTTTGCACATAGTTCCAAATTGCCTTCCAGAATGGTTGGACCAATACACAACTCCACCAGCAGTGTATTAGTGTCCCAATTTTGCCACTTCCCCTCTGACATTTATTACTTTCCTTTGCTACCATATTGGCCAGTACCTCAGAGTTGTTTTAATTTGCATTTCTCTAATCAGGAGGGATTTAGAGCACTTTTTCACATGTTTATTGATAGATTTGATTTCATCATGTGAAAACTGCCTATTCATGACCTTGACTATTTGTCAAATGGGAATGGCTTGATTTTTTGTAAATTTGACTTAGTTCCTTATATATTTAAGAAATTAAACCTTTGTCAGAGAGTTTTGTTATGAAAATGTTCTCCCAGTTAAAAATACATATTTTTTCCAGATTAAATGAGGATATATATTTAAATAATCATTTTCTGACATTTTACAATCCATGTTCTCTCCCTCCCTTTCAATTCGCCTCCCTTCTGGAGATGGAAGGCAATATGATATAGATTATACATATACTATCATGCAATATGTATTTCCGTGTTTTTCATGTTGTGAAAGAAGATACATATTGCTTATATTAGGGGGAAAACTTATGAAGAAAATGAAGTGAAAAATGTATGCTTTAATCTACATTTAGACTCTGACAGTTTATTTTGTGGTGGTGGATAGCCTTTTTTGTCATGAATCCCTTGGAATTAATTGTCTTAGATCAGTGATGGACAACCTTTTGAACTTGGTGTGTCAAAATTCACCAAAAAAATGAGCATAACTCAGATGGTGTGTCACTTCGAGGAAAAAAACATAATTTCGTGATATTTATAGTTTAAATAACAAAAATGTATGATTGTAATATATAACTGTATTTAATAAACCAAAATACGTAAATTAATATAGGTAGAATTATCATCTTTAGTGCGCAGAGTGTCTACACTACACTACAGCAAATGTTTCATCCTCAGTATATGGCCCCATACTTCTCTGTATGTGGCCATATGTGGCTGCATGCCATAGAAAATGACTACACATGTCAGTGCTGACATGTGTGTCATAGGTTTGCCATCACCGTCTTAGATCCTTGCATTGCTGATAATATTTAAGGCTTTCACAGCTGATCATCACACATTACTGCTGTTACTGAGGAACTCATTCTCCTGATTCTGCTTACTTTGCTTTGCATCGCTTCATAGAAGTTTTTTCAGATTTTTTTGTAGTCATCCTGTTTGTCATTTCCTGTGGCCCAATAGTATTCCATTACAAGCATATACCACAACTCATTCAGCCATTCCCCAATTGATGGGCATCCCTTCAGTTTCCAATTCTTTGCCACCACAAAAAAGAGCTGCTAGAAATATTTTTGTACAAGTAGGTCCCTTCCCCCATCTATGATCTCCTTGGGATACCAAACTAGTAATGGGATTGCTGAGTCAGAGGATAACCACAGTTTTATAGTCCTTTCAGTATGGTTCCAAATTGCTCTCCAGAATAGTTATATCAGTTCATAGCTCCATCTATAGTGTATTAGTGTCCCAATTTTCCCACATCCCCTCCAACATTTATCATTTTCTTTTTGGTCATATTAACCAGTCTGACTGGTACAAGGTGATACCTCAGAGTTGTTTTATTTTTTATTTATCAAATTAATAGTGATTTAGAGCATTTTTTCATATGACGATGGATAGTTTTATTTTCTTCCTCTGAGAACTTCCTATTCATTTCCTTTGACCATTTGTCAATTGGGGAATGACCCATATTCTTATAAATTTGACTCAGTTCTCTACTATTTGAGAATGAAGCCTTTGTCAGGGTCATGCTGTAAAAATGTTTTCCCGTTTTATTATTTCCCTTCTAATCTTGGTTGAATTGGTTTTGTTAGTGCAAAACCTTTTAAATTTAATGTAATTAAATTTATCTATTTTATATCTTATAATGTTCTCTATGTCTTGTTTGGTCATAAATTCTTTCTTAATAAGGACTTCTTGGTTGATTGGTTCCAAAGGTAGTATGCGATTCCATAGATAGTTCAGGTGTAGTCTAAGTGAGTAGAAACCAATTTTAATAAGTCCCACTAAAAATGCAACTAATATTAATAAATATCTAAGAAAAATAGGATACCGAGTTGTGGCAAATATGGTGAAGGAAAGGGAGGAAATGCCACCATGAAATCAAGTTTCAAGGGGAATACCTGTTTAGGTTGGTGTTGCATTTGAGTTGGATGAGAAGAATATCTCTCCCCTTCTTTATTCTTCTGGTAATTTTAATCCTTGGTTCATATTAGCATTTGGATTCTTTCCCTTGTTCTGAATCAGACAATGAACTTTTAATTTGTTTTTAAGATAGAGAAAGCATAAGAATTCCTACTTAGTTTTGATATCTTAGCATTGAGGCTGATTATTAATGTAAGAGTTTAAATTTAGGTTTTATGTTAAATATGGGAATTGTAAAGTAATATTGTGATCTCCGATTTAAAAATATTATAGCTTAAGTCAAAATGACTTTTAACAGCTTTATTTACAAAGAGATGGAAAGAGTGAAAGTGGAAAAATGTAGATAGACAAATTCTAATAAGCCTACCAGCCCTTCTCCTGAGAAGCCAGGCTCAGTCCTGGCTGGGTCTTCTCTAAATCCCTTGTCTCCACGTGGATTTCCCAGTAATCCTCAGTCAGAGGTCCTGGTGGTATCTTTAGCCAGAGTTCCACCAATACAGCCTCTTGCCGGGAAGGGAATGAATCTCTGGAACCAATCTCTGCAGAAGTCAGGAAGGAAAGTCTCTAGACCATGCTGGTCTCTCCTTTTATGCTCCTTTTTTTCCACATCACTTCCTGTCACTTCCTGTCATTCCCCATTCTTCACAGAAATCAATGGCAATATTTCAATTTGCCTCGCATTGTCCAAGAGGGGAGGAGGAGAGTGGTAGCCTTTGGAGGTGTGAGCTTACTCTAGTAAGTGACTCCTGAACTCTCTTACTTAGTGTTAAGTAGGGGTACTTTAAGTTCTTGATTTGATTAACTAAAAATAGGCAAGTGGAGAGTTAATCCTATCTTCACAATAGGATACCTGGCCCTCTCATAGTATAATAATATGACTCTGGAGGCTAGATCATGTACCCAGACTCCATTTCTGTTGTTTTTCTTTGTGTGTGGCCCCAAGCAAGATTTTCCACTTCACTGAATGATGTAAATAACAACTCTCTTCTATATTATAGAGATATTGTAAATAATAGGTACTAAACATGATTATAAGTGCTTTAGAAATGCTAAGTAATAACATTTATCCTGCCACAGGACAACCTGTGGGTCTGTCTAGTCAGTTTTATCTCTTACAAGTGACATGAACCAAACAAGTGGGCTTTAAGAAAGGAGACTCCCTTGGGAACAAAGCTTAGCTGCAAAGCATATCATGTTAAAAACTCTTCCCCAAGGAGCATTAGGCTCTAGTACTATTGCACATATCACAAGGCACTTCAAATTCTTTTCTGTTCATATCTCCTTTTGTAGATTGCCAAATTGCTGTCCCATAGCCTTTATTTTTCCTTTGGAAATATGAAATTCATGTTTGACATCTTAAATCATACTAATTTTGTACCTTTTCCTTGAGAGGGAAAAAACCCGAGGATGCTGCAGATATCATTCTTCCTAGTTCTTCTTTATGGATGGTTCCAAAGGAGAATTGCTCATCTGATCTGAAATTGTCTCTAAGGCTATCAGCAAACACAGCTAACTTTTTGGTTTGGGAAGCTTTGTGAGAATCTGTGGGAGCATACAACAAAGAAATAGCAGCAACATTTTGTGCCAAAGAATACAACAGGACACAGGAAAGGTTGGCCAGTTCCCCTTACAGGGCTTGAAAATTCTCATATTGAAGATGAAGGGATTGAATTATCTGATTTCTATGATATGTCAAAAGGCCATTGAATCTGGTATTGTGCAGTGATCCTGTTATTTAATAGAAAGTACTCTATTATATAAAGAATCCTATGTTTTTTTTATGTTGTCTCCTCTAGATGTAAGAAAGCCAATGGATGCTACAAAATTAAAAGAGGCATGCACAAGCCTGCAGAAGTGGGATCTGTCTATTACTTTGTTGTTCATCCTGTTACACATTGTTTATATTCACTCTCTGGGCTTGAATAATGTTAGATTTTCATTATTTTACTAGCTCCAGACTGAGAAGTATCTAACAGGGGAGAGAGAAAGGGAAAAACTATTGTAGTTTTGAATTTTTGTAGCCATCTGCATTTTTTTGTCTCATTTTTTTAGATTATTGGGTTTTAGTGAAGAACTAAGTGATAGGATGCCTTAAAACAGGCTGGGGGAAAACAAACTTAGATTGGTCCATATATATTCTCATTTATTCATGGATCCCCAGAAGCACAACCCTAAAGGCTGCAATTTGAATTAGCAAAATCCCGTGACTCCTGGATAGGATATCTCAAAAGTTTAAGAATTAGTAGTCTTTGTTCTTACTCACATACACTGATTCATACCAGACAAGACTGAGAAGGGCAAGAGTGTGCACTCTCCAAAAGTGAGGGTGCAATTGGGAGAACCCCTGATGGTTTCTCTAGCCCCATTTCTCTCCTTTTTTTCTCTTTTCCATTTTCAGGGGTACTTTCCTCCTTTGGCATCCATATGCTACCCAGCTCTCACCTGTGGCTCCAAGAAGTCGTAGCATGTATGGTTGCCATACTCCAGTAAACTGTCTGGGAAGGAGTATAACTGACATGCTTCAAACCCATTGGCGAGTTAGTGGGGTGTCTTCCCCAAACCTGTGAAGACTTCCCCTGGTAGAAGTGGCAGATAAGAACAATTCATTCCAATGGTCATGAGATCAGTTGAAGCAGGTACTGTGGAATGCTTTGTTAGATATCAAAGAAGCCAAAGTCATCCTTTGCATCTGGGCCATTACTAGCTCTCCTGACTTTTGTCTTGCCACCTCACTTTTGATGAGTCTGAAAGAGAAACTATTTTGTGCAACTCTGCCTCACTTAAATCTGATTTATATGAGTCAAAAGACATCACCACTGGTGTCACCTTGGTCCCCTTTGAGTACAAAGGATAACAACCAACCAACCAAAGACTGCAAATGAGGGTCACTAGACCCTCTAAATCCAGGCGCATCTTCCTTCTTATTGTCCTGACAGTGCATCATTGAAAATTCCTCTGACAAACAGAAGGCAACCTTAATTGATAGGTATGTTGGTCTGCAGATGTAGCCAATCACAGCCCTGTCGGATGCTCAAGGGGTGCCAGTTGCTTCATGAGAGACAGCTGCCTCCAGCAATCTTGGCTAGAAAAATATGAGCCGTCTCAATTAAGTTTTTACTGGCTTGGTCTTCCAATTCTTTTTTGTTTTTTGGCCCAGGTCACCCCAAGTTTTAGGAGAGGCAGGAATAGTCATGGAGAGGTTAACTTAAACTGGCTTCTATTTATGGGTAAGACATGAAGTAAACAAAAGCAAGGGCATGCAGCCAGGTTATTAGGCAGATAGGGGCAATCTCCTTAAGCAATTCAGAAACTGGATGTTCTTCATAAGTGGGATCTGTCAAAATAAGGAAAAGGATGGATCACCAAAAATATTGGATCCTAAGTCAGACGGTTCAGCAATAATTTTCCTCATTTAGCCACATGGTAGTGAGATTAGAGGTGATGGGCATCTTGTTCTGTGGAGATAAAACCAGGCTGGGCAACAGATGCAGAGTGAAGTCCAGGCCTGGCTCTCAACCACTCAGCCATCTTGCTGCCCCAAGTTGTTTATTTTTTAAATAATGAAGTTAGGTTTGGCTATGCTGAATTTGAGATGTTGGCAAGACACATCCAGGCAGAGAGATACCGCATATCTTATTGATATGCATATATTCCCAAAGCATGGCTTATTACAAAGTTAATTGCTGTACACTGAAAATTTTCACTTAATTCTAACTTTAGGCTTTTTTGGGAAAACCAAAGCAAAAAATCAAAAGCAAAATAAAATAATTTTCATTATTTTAGAAGCTATATGGCTGGGTTAGATTACTAATTGGCTAATCATGATTTATTGAGTATCCACTGTTTACTGGGTGTTTGGGGGATACAAGGACAGATAAGACCTAGTTCTTTATTTTAAGGAGCTTGGGCTTTCATTAGAGTACAGTACATAAAGTACATTGTACAGTAACATACTGCTGAGGCCAAGAGTGATGGGATCCTAGAAGAAGGAGAATCTCTGTAATCTGGCCAGAGAGGAGGTGGGCTTGAGCTGGGCCTTAAAGTAAGGGTGAGACTTAAAAATGGGAATACCTAATCAAAGTTCCAGGACTTTGGAGAGGTTTCTTACCATTTCAAGGAAAATAAGAGACTTTTTAACAATAAAAACTGGCACATATCACATGTTAAGGCTTACTAAGTGTCTTAAACCATTATCTTAATTACATAAGATAAAGAGACTTTATAGGATACCTTTTAAGGTAAAAGGGGCATTTGGAATCGAAACCATCTCATTTTATAAGCAAATAAACTAACTCTGAAGAGAGTAATTTATTCAAGGTTATGTCCAAGTAGCATGGCTACTTTGAATACAGGTTTTTTTTTTAGTTTTTTTTTTTTTTTTTTTTTTTTTTACTCCAGCTAGATGGTGAAGTGGATCATGTTGGACCAAGAGTCATCAAAATCTGTATTCAAATCTAGTCTCAGACACTTGCTGGTATCATCTTGAGTAAATTGCTTAGCCTTTGTTTGCTTTAGTCTTCTCAAATGAAAAATGGGGAAAATAATGACACTTGCCTCTCAGGACTATTGTAAGGGTAATATATGATATTTGGGAGAACTTAGCACAATACTAGACACATTATAAGGTCATATAATTTCTAATATTATTATATCCTTCCAATGCACTATGTTGTCTGTCCTAATAATTCAAAGTCATGATTCTTAATAACCTAGATTCAGCTTACTTTCCCACTCCTCCTTTCTCCCCACCAGATATGCAAGTCTTATCACTGTTTTCCAAAGACATCACACTCATCCTTGTCTTTTTTTTTTTTATCATTTTTACTCCTGCTATTCCCTCTGCAAGAAGTTCCAATCAGCTACTCTGACCCACAGTGATCTTTTTTTCTTTCAAATACCCATTATATCATCTGACAGTCTTATACATATGGGGCTTTTTGCTAGACACATAGCAGCTTTGTTGTCGTTGAGTCGTTTCGGTCATGTCCGATGCTTCGTGACCCCATTTGGGGTTTTGTTGACAAAGATACTGGAGTGCTTTGCCATTTCCTTCTCCAGCTCATTTTACAGATAGAAACTGAGACCAACAGGGTTACATGACTTGTCCATGGTCACACAGCTAGTAAATATCTGAGGTCAGATTTGAACTCAGGAAGGTGAATCTTTTTTACTTCAGTACTCTAGTCACTTTACCACCTAGCAGTCCTGCATAACAAGTACTCAGCAAATATTTTCCAGAATGAATTATAATGAAAAAGATTCACTAGAAATTAGACTAAACTGCAAATTCTGCTTAAGGAGGAGAATACTTTTTTTAGTCAGAGAGGCAGCCTGGAAGATAGGGCATTGGACTTGGAGTCAGAAAGATATAGCTACAAAGACCTTCTCACTTACTAGCTATGTGACCCTGGACACATAACTCTCTGAACTTCAGTTTTTCATATGTAAAACAAGGAAGTTGTTATCCATGGCCTCTAGGGACCTATAGAGCTCTGGATCTAAAACTGTATAAAAAAGTATATTAGGAGGTTCTAACTGTTTCTCCTAACCAGCTGTGAAACTTAGACCTACCAGAGACATCGCACTTGGTTTCTGGAATAACTCTTTTCTAGTCATCTACTAGTCCTTTGAGCATTAGGAAGCTGGAGAGGGTCCTTAGGGAGTTCCTGGAATCTGGCCAATGTATCAGCATCAAAGAAATGCTTCTAGGTCACTGGTGGGAAGTGCTTAGGGATTTCATAAATGCAACAGGGACCTGGGTCTTCTGAGGCACTCTGGAAGCTATGGCCCAAGGAAGGACATTGTATGACTCCCAGGACACTGAAAGCAGTAAATATTAAACATAGTAACGCTTCGTAGCTCACCATGTCAACAAACCAGGCTGTTTAAGAAGAGCAGGTTTAAATTTGAACTCTGCTATATCTTGGAAGAAAGAAAGCACATAACCATCTCTTTACCAAGTCATGATCCAAAGGAAAGTCACAGTACTGAGCCAGAATGAGCCACAGTATTGAGCTAAAACTGTACATGGCAAATTCACTGGGGGGCGAGGATGGTGATTGAGGAGAGAGACCTACCAGGAGCAGTTACGTTGGAAGGGGGGCAGCCTCCACCCCAAAACATCTCTCCCCAGGCCTTGTGCTTCATACCTGGGTGACAAAGATCCTCCTTCCTCTTCTTCCTCCTTCTCCTTTGCTTCCTCAAGCACCCATGTCCTGGCACAGAATCCTTGCCATTTTCTAGTTATGACTCTGCCTGTTGCCTTCAGCGGTAATTGCTGTAATATAGTACCACGAGGTACAGAGAATCCTATGTATCACACATAGAACATTCTGTTTTCTCTTTAGACTTCTCCATCCATCTCTCTTCTGCCTCACCATTTTGGACAGCTCCTTATTTCTTTGAGGCTCATTTTCATTATTGATTAAGCTTCAGAAGTACTTCAAAAGACCCAGCTCTCTATTGCATTTATTAAAACCCCTAATTCAATTGGATGATGGCAAATACTATGCTCGACTTAATTTGTTTCAAGGCCATGTTTAGATTTTCATTCCTCCCAAGATTTGTGTTTGCTTGATACCGATATAAAGATCCATGAGTCTCCTTTGGGCATTTTGTTACTGAAAAGAAAAACATAGGTAGATCTAGTGATAATCCTAGGAGACAAACAGCTGTCTTGCAAAGAGTTCTGAGCCCTGCAACAACTTTCTTCTGGCTGGTTGCCATGTCCTTAAATTCATAAACTAAGGCACAGAATAAATTTTTAGAGTGAAACCTTAAATCCACTTACATGCCTTAACTCAATCACAGGATAGATTTTCCTCCCCTTCTTCCATCTTGGGCTTTTATGTTGTATTCATGTATTTTTTTTCAGTGTTCACTTCATGCTCATGACCCCTGTAAGCATCTGGTTTGCCAGTGTTGGAATTTCAGACTTTCACATGTAAATAACATATTCTTCTACTGGGCATAATTTCTGTGTCAATAAAATATCGAAAGATGTTAGAAGTCTGGTTATTGTAGTGATGAGTAGACTTCAGAAGGCAAGTGTTGAAGCAGGCCTCTCTCCTGTAGGCAGTGAGGTAGTAGATGACAGCTGTGGAATGAAGCATACGTTGTCAGACATAGTCGTTGTGTTGGTTGTTGGCTTAACTGTATAAGCAATGACTCTATGGAAGTGGGAGATACGAAGGAGGAAAGGTCGCTAGGAGAGGTAAGCAATATAACAAAAATCAATAACATTTTATAAAAAGAAAAAATATTTCTTTGATTCCTGGTTCCTTGCTAAATTACTCTCTATTATCAAAATTAGAAAAGTGAGAAATTTAATATACTCTAGAAAGGCATCTCTTCTAATATCTCTTACTGAGCTTTTTGTTGTTGTTATTCAATGATTTTTCAGCCATTTTATGACTCCATTTGGGATTTTCTTGACAAAGATCCTAGAGTGCTTTGCTCTTTCCTTCTCTAGCTCATTTTACAGATGAGGAAACTGAGATAAATAGGATTAGGTGACTTTGTGCAGGGTCACATAGTCAGTAAGTATCTCAGTCAGATTTGTACTTACTGCAAATTAAATCTGGTGAGGGCCAGTTATCTGGGGATTCTTCTAGGCATTGGCTAATAAAGCTCCCAGAAAGTTTAACCCCTCAAAATGAATGAATGATTTTTCTCCTGGGAGGTATTTAATGGGAAATATCAGGCACATAGACTGAAGGAAAACTTCTTAACTTTTTGATGAAACAATCTAGTATGAGTTGAGACCTATCAAGTAAGTGGATTACCAAGGGAAATTTCTAGCTCAGAGCAAATATTTAATTAAATTAAAAATTATTCCTATGCTTTGGAAATAGAATTCTAAATATTTAGAAATGACAGAGACAAATATGTTTCATAATAGGACTATAGATCTGGAGGTAGGTGAAGCCTAAGATTCCATATATCCAATATCCATATTTTTTTTCTGGTGAAGAACTGAATTCCAAAGAGATTAAGTGCAAATAATAATTGAAAACAAACATTTGAGCCCAAGTTCTCTGACTCTGGACCAGCCATTGCTTTTTCTACTGTATCAAGAAGATGGATTATAATAATAATAGCTAGCATTTATATAATGTTTTAAGGTTTGTAAAGTGAATAAATTGACTCATTTGATCCTCATATTACCCTTGTGGGGTAATCCTATTATCCTCATTCTTCAGAATTTGTCCAACTATTCTGGAAGACAATTTGGAATTGGATATTAACATTAAACATGAACATTAAAATGTCCATGCTCTTTCATCCAAAAATTATGCTATTTAGGCATATACCTTAAGGAAGGTGATGATAAAAAGTAAGCTGCCATTTATGTCAACATTCTACAGCAGCTCCTTTTGTAGTAACAAAGAAGTAGAAACAAGGGAGATGCCTACAGCTTGGGGAATGGCTAGACAAGCTGTGGTATAGAGCATGTAATGCAATATTTTTATACTGTGAGAATGAAGATGGGAAGACCTGTGAATTGATTCTAAGTAAACAGAATATAGAAACCAAGATATACTGGTTTGCAACAATAGAAATAGAAGGAAATTAGGAGGCACAGCGGTGAATACTCAATGTGGAGTCAGGAAGACCTGAATTCAAAATATGCCTGAGCCATTTTATGAATTGTGTGACTTTGGACAAGTTAGTTAATCTTTCTGCCTCAGTTTTATCATCTGTCAAATGGGGATAATAATACTACCTACCTTCCAGGGTTTTTTATGAGGATCAAATGCATTTAGACCAGTATCCAGAACATAGCAGGTGCTATATAAATGCTAATTTCTACTATGATTAACATTTAAAACAATAGACAATCAAAACTGAATGATGTGAAATTATAATGACCAAGTTAAGTCCTGAAGAAGAGCTATTGGAAGGGACCCTTCTCACCTTCTTTGCAGAGGAAGAGCATTATGGATGTCTGTATATAGTCTCACTTGTGAGACTTTTCCAATATACGCATTAGTTGTGCTGAACTGGATCTTTTCTGTCTCTTTTTCTATTCTTTGTTATCTAAGAAGGCTGCCTTAGAGTGGAAAATAAAGGTCATATTTAAATGGAAGTTATCAATAAAACTTAATAAAAATGTATTATATGTATGTAAAACCCCCAAACTTTAACATCCCCAAATCTTTCATTTCCAATAAAAGTCCAAGGAGCGAGCGGCATGCTTCACACTTCACGTATTTAACATTGTGTCTAGAAGGCCAGATCTCTTTCCATGCCCTTGAAATGCAAAGTTAAATGTACAAACAATCTCATCTTATCTGCTCAGATGTGCGCTTTTTTCAGATGTAACAAGGTGACAAATAGCCTGAAGTCCCCTACGCTAGGTTTCCTTTCTATTACTGTCCCTCCAAATTAAATGTAGAAAGTTTTCCCCTTCTCCTCTACTGTTGGGTAACAACAGGATAAAATATAGCCTCATCTGCTAAACTCACATGGCTGGCAGAAAGGAGCCTTGCCTCCCTGCTCCTTAGCTTCACATTTACATTCCCCTTCTAAACAGCCCTCACTTCTCTGCCTCTTTATTTCCATAGAAATCACATAGCCATAGTTCAAATTCATGTGGCAGGGAGAATTTTCTGCTGTTAGAGAAAGATTGTCTTCCATTCTGTACTGAGGAGCTTTTTTGTTTTATTTCCTTAATGCAGGAGTTGGGGTGGCGTGTGTGTGTGTGTGTGTGTGTGTGTGTGTGTGTGTGTGTGTGTGTGTGTGTAGGTGAATTACAGAAACATTTAAACCATAACATTTAATTCCAGACTTTGTCCTTTACAGTCTATTACTTCAGATATCAACTCTCGCCCTCTTTCCTTCATTTTCTACCTTAGAATTGATCTCTTTGCTCTGATCTGAATGAAAAAATCTCAGACTGAAGGCATTTCGCTTGTCTCTAGCTCAGAAATAAAAGATCTATTTGAAAGTAAAAATCATGGCTTTTGCCAATTCAAATCACATTATTCATTCCTTTCAAGGGCCAGGTAATAAAGCCAGGGGATGCATATGCCTGGAGTGTAGACATATTGCTGAGTGATTCCAGCAATTGGCCATCTCATCCCTGGACTCCTACATATACACCCACTCAGGCAAGACTCAAAGGGAGGGAGGAGTAGAGTGAACTGTGAACACTTGATCAGAGTTTTCTTTAGCTGGTGGGGCCAGGAAAAAAAACTGTGGAACATTTCTGTGTAGTGGTCAGTCAAGAGGTGAATTGCTAGCTCAGGAAATTTTATTAGCTTTTCCCTCCCTCACTTTACCCATCAGCAAAATGGGGAGAGCTAACACTTGCAGTCAATTTATGGTGAAGGATAGGCAAGAGATTCTTTGGCTATTGAGAAAAAAGCACCATGTAGCTAGAACAAAAGCTTGGAAACAGCTATTGTTGTTTGTGGGGGAGCTCCTTCAGGATGGTATTATGGGGTAAACACTGACAGTTCAGGAGCCAAAGGAGACTCATTTGTTTTACCCTTCTAGGGTGACTTCATGGCAAGGATGATTCATGAGGCTAACAGGTATTGTGGCCCTGGCTTTCCACGACTTCTCCTGGCACGGGCATTGTACCACCCAAACCATAGAAGTGTTTCAGGCAAACTATAAGCAGGGAAATTCCTTTGCTTCCCTCATGTTCTTGTGACTTCTAACACAAAACATCTGATAACCGCTCTAAGACCCTGAGAGGATGATCCTCCTTGGATCATCCTTGAGATGGACAGAGAGATACACCTCCAGGCTATGCCTTGATACCATCAGGTTGTGTCTAAGACATCTACCTGCCATGTCCCCTAAACTATGAGGGTCACCCCCTATGTCTTCAGGCAGTCCCCAGTCAGATGAGACCCTCCTCTTCTCCCCCTCACCCACTCCTCAGTGCATACACTCTAGAGCAGGGGTTGGCAATGTATGGCTCTCGAGCCATATCTGGCTCCACCTCCCCACGGGCCAGTCCGGGCAGAGCCCCAGGATGTGCCCCAGGGGGCCCTTCAACCCCCGCCCCATATTCCAGTGCCTTCCACCTCCATCCTCCTCCTTCCGAAGGCGTTTATGGCTCTCATGGCCGAAAAGGTTGCCGACCGATGCTCTAGAGTCATGACTTCATTGTTGTAAAGAGCATAAAGACCCCAGAAATCATGCCATCTGAGAAACAGCTTTCCATCTATATTGTTCCCCCTAGGAAGCAGTCTTCTTGGCCAGATGTAACATTACCTTGTAAGTCAATAAATTTCTTTTTATTTTTAAGCTAAGTTTCAGTCTTACATCCTGGCAAAAGGTGCCCTTCCTGAACTCCGGGGGTTCACTTCAAGCACTCCACAACATTCCAACATTGACTATTACACTCTTTTTCTCATCTTTGCCAGTTAGTTGGATATAAGGTGACTCCTTGGAATTATTTTGATTGAATTTCTTATTATTGATTTGGAGTAGTGTTTCTTTCATACAATAGTAGTTTTGTTGTTGTTTAGTCATTTCAGTTGCGTCTGACTCCTTATGACAGGGGTCGGCAACGTATGGCTCTCGAGCCATATCTGGCTCTTTTGAGGGCCAGATATAGCTCTTTCTGCAGGAGCCATAAAGTCAATTTTTTTTCATGCGCTGTTACAGGAGCGCGCACTGTGAGCACTGTACGGCTCTCATGAAATTACATTTTTAAAAATGTGGCGTTTATGGCTCTCACGGCCAAAAAGGTTGCCGACCCCTGCTTTATGGCCTAACTTGGGATTTTCTTGGCAAAGATATGGAAGTGGTTTGCTATTTCTTTCTCCAACTCAGATGAGGAACTGAGGCAGACAGGGTTAAGCGACTTGTCCAGGGTCACACAGCTAGTAAGCGTCTGAGGGCAGATTTGAACTCATGAAGAAGAGTCTTCGTGACTCTAGGGCCAGTATTATATCCGTTATGCCACCTAGCTGTTCCATGATGGCATTAGCAAGTCTTCTTTTGAGAATTGTTTGCTCATATGACTTAACCATTTGGAATGGGCTTTGGTCTTACAGATTTGTTAGTCGCCAATATACTTTAGCCATTAGAACTTTAGAGATAGCTGATCCCGAGATTTTCTCCTCAAAGGACTCCTTTCCTTCTACTGCTTTGTTTGTGTGAAAACTTTTTAATGTTACTTAATTAAAATGATGTTTTATTTTTTGTGTTTGCCTCAATTGCTTGTTTGGTTAAGAATTCATCTCATTATAGGTCTTGACCAATGATACAGGTAAAACCCAGTGGAATTGTGTGTCGGCTACAGGGAGGGAAGGAAGGAGGGTTGGGGGAGATAGAAAGAACATGAATCATGGAATCATGGAAAAATATTCTAAAAAAATAAATTTAAATTTAAAAAATTAAATTAAATTAAAAAAGAATTCATTTCACTAGTCAGCAGCAGACTTATCAGTGAACTCTTGGAATGCATTGTATTGGTAAATTGGCACTGGCCTTTATTGGTTGTAATAATAATAATATCTCACATTTATGTCATGCTTTAAGGTCTTCAAAGTGCTTTTGAAGAATTGCTTTTTTTGATCCTCATCATCTAATGACATAAGTGGTTTTAATATTATTTTTTTCTTAAACCCTTTTTTTCTGTCTTAGAATCAATGCTGTATAAAGGATAGAGGGTTGGGATTAGGAACTCGCTCAGAGTCACACAGCTAGGAAGTGTTCGAGGCCATATTTGAACCCAGGACTTCCTGTCTCTAGGCCACCTAGCTGCCCCTTAATATGAAGTATAAATAATTGAACAATTGTTCAATAATTTGGATAAAAGCATAAGATGGTATGCTTATTGGTTTAGAAAATGATTCAAGGCTATGGAGAGGGATGGCTCACCCATTGGATGACAGAATCAAATTTTACGATCATGGCAGCAAAAACATTTGGGTTGAACCCAAGATACAGATCTTGAATAGGAATAAGTGGAAAGTCTTCCTTGGGTATGAAAGAAATAAACATCCCAAGCACAAATGGAGGGAAGCAGAGTTAAGCAAAGTTGAGAGAATTGTTTAGATTACAGGATCCAGGTGAGTCAGCCGTGATAGGGCAGCCTAAAAGTCTCACAGTATCTTAGGCAGTATTAAGAGAAGGGTGTCTTCTAGAAGTTAAATATAGACAAGCCCCTCTGTCTCTGACCCTCATCAGACTGCATGTGGATCACTGGGTTCGGTTCTGGGTTCCACAATTTTTTAATATATTGCTAAGCTAGAGGAGGTCAATAGGCTGTCATTATGAGAACCGTTTGAGGGAACTGAAGATTTTCAACCTAGAGAAGCCTGGAAGTGGAGGATGGAGGCAGAGAGTTATGAAAACTATATTCAGGTATTTGAAGCGCTGTCTTGTGGATAAAGGATTTGGTTTGTTTTGTTTGGACTTAGAGGGCAGATCCTGGAGCAAAAGGTGAAAATAGAAGAGGAGCAAACAATTCCCTTACTGAAAAGTCAAAAGTGGCTCACTCGCTATTGCCTTAGGATCAAATACAAACTCTCCAATATGGCATTGAAAGATTTCTCCAATTTGGATCCCATCTACATTTCTACACTTACATATTTCATCCTAGACCTCTCCGTATTCTCTGTTTTAGCGAAAATGGCCTATTTGCTCTTCTTTCCACCTGGCTTGCCATCCCCCATATTTGTGATTTTGCACAGGCTGCCCCTCATGCCTGGAATGGCCTCTGTTATCACCCACATTTCTTATAATTCTTAGCTTCCTTCAAGGCTCAGCTCAGCTGCTAACTCCTATGTGGTGAAATGGTACCAGATTTCTCCCTGTCCTTTCTTCCCTCCGTTGTTATTATTATTTCATTCCTCCTGAATTTACTATTTCCTTAATTGTATACATGTTTTACATATATCTTACATTTTATATAGCATCCGTTTATACATATATACATACAAATATATCTGCCACTTAAGCTTCTTGAGGGCAGGACTATTTTACTTTTTTATATCTCTAGGGTCTGCCTAGCTACCATCTAATTCTCTAAACAAACCTTATATCACTCCCTTTCAGATATTCTACATTCCAGTCAAAATTCTGTATTTTCTATTTTCATCATGTAGTCTTATCTCTATCCCTGATATCTGGCATTGTGCCTCCTGAAGGGACAGTCTAATGGCAAGTTTCCAAATCTCTGTCTACCAATCAGCACTGACCCTGAGCCAAATGGATTTTCTTGAAGGTTGGCTCCACTTAGGACCAGGCTAATGACTAGGATCTCAGGTGGAGTTCATCTAAAATTATTCCCCATATCATTTGACTAGTAGTTCACTTCAAAATTTCTGGTCAAGTGGTCAGCAATATTTTCTCAGTGGTTGTCTGTCTTAATAGATGGTCTCCATATGTTTATCAGTTATTTAAAATTTAATGTTAAAATTTATTTTTATAAATTAAAGTTTAAAATTGAATACAATTAATAAAAATAAAAATTGAAAATTGAAAAGATAACTTAATATGATTAATTTAATTAATAATAAAATTTAAATTTGAATTTTAAATTATTTAAAAATAGACTCATGTGGGGGCAGCTAGGTGGCTCAGTGGATTGAGCCAGGCCTAGAGACGGGAGGTCCTCGGTTCAAATGTGATCTTAAACACTTGCTAGTTGTGTGACCCCGAGAAAGTTACTTAACCCCAGTTGCCTACCTTTTACCACTCTTCTGCTTTGGAACCAATACACAGTTTTGATTCTAAGATGGAGGGGAAACTTTTTATATATATATACATATATTCATGTAGTTTACTCCATCACCCAGGTACGTATCTTATTTTTGAGAAATAACTTAGGGAAAATTACTTGCTCAAGACAACTTAGTCACAAAATGGAGGTTCAAAAGAAGGTGGAATCAGATTGCTAAATTGACAAATTATCTTAATGAAGTAATAGAACCTATCCTCAAACAGTAGCAGTTATACTAAATTTGCAAATATTTTGCTGAGGCCCTAAAACTTGCTCTCACTAGAGCACCAAGTGCCTTGAATTAAAGTGATGCCTAACAAATATTCTTTGCAGCTAGGTGGTGTAGTGAATCATATGTCAGACCTGGACTGGGTAGATTCATCTTCCTGAGTTCAAATATGACCTAAAAACACACTGGCTCTGTGACCCTGGGGAAATCACTCAACCCTGATTGCCTCTGTTTCCTCATCTGTAAAATAAACTGGAGAAGGAAATGTGAAGCTATTCAATTCTCTTTGTTGAAGAACACCCCAAATAGGATGAGGAAGAGTAGGACATGAATAAACAACAAACAAATGTTCTTGGGGTTGAATTGAATTTTGTTTGCTCTCTCTAGCTTCTCTTCCTCTAGTTCTTACACTTAGAGTTTCCTGGAGAACAGTACCATTGGGGTGACCCTTTTTGTAAGAGGAGACCTTTCCCTCAGAGATCCTCAGTTAGATTTCATCATCTCTGTTTTCCCCAGCTGTGGCACAATATCTTTCTATACCTGGTTGCTCCTTCCTGGCTCAGGAGGACCTCAAAGTTAGCATTTTATAGTATTCAGAACCTTTTTGTTTCATTTGGTTAAGTGCTTTATGACCCATATTGCTTGCTGGTGAGTGCTACCCAGCCCTAAGATGCTGGGGCCTGATTTTATTTTCACTTTAGAGGTGAGTCATAATCAGCTTAATTGAGCAGCTCATGTGCTCCCCAGAAGGTCACGTTGGCACAGGAATTAAGCCTTTTGAATCATCGTCCTCTCTCCATTCCTCCATTTTGATTTAAGGACCCCTGCCACTTCACTTGTTGTGCCTCTGGCAGCCTTGGTAAATGTAGGCTATTATTTAAAAGTTTTTTTTTTTTAAACAGAAGCAGAGAAAGCTATATGACTTCATAATGAAAGAAGTTAAATCAAACAAGATCCCAGAGGCTCAGCATTAAATTCCCTTGATTGATTTATTCCTAGATTTAACTTATGAATGTCACTTTCCAGAAGTCTTCTTCCCAATTATCCCCTCCCATTCGTTGGCATCTATCTTCATCTCTTGATTATTATTATTATAAAATCACTAAGTGTTAATCTATGTAGAATATTTTAATTAAAGTCCTCCCCCCCACTTTGATTCCTCGTGAATTGGCTGTTCAGCAGAGGATTCTGGAGAGTGGATTCCTAACGGGTGCTTTTCTTTGTTCTTTGTTCTGGGGAGAGAGTGATGTTCAAAACTGCTGTGAGATTTCCACAGCCAGCTGAAGCCTGCCAGGATGCTTGTTTTCAGCCGCATGAAAGTGCGAGAATTAATGAGAGACTACCTGTGTAAATTCTTTAAAAAGGATAAAGGGTTATCCAGTAAACAGCATCTCACAATGGAGAGAGGGTCTTCCTCAGTCAGGATGTCATCCTGTTTCTGAGAATTTCCTGGCTATGTAAGCTTGGACATGGCCCTTTAACTTCTGAGTATCCTCGGGCATCATTCTCTAAGGTGATATTGCTGATGTGTGCTGGTAAAAGGGAACCTTCTCCGTGAGTGTTCTTTACATCGATGAAATCATAAGGGAGAACAAAAGGGGAGTGGGGGGGGCACGAGAGATTTGGCAAGTCTATCCCTGACACATGCATGCTTCGTGTATTGCTTCTGCTTAATATTTCACATGGCAAACCTTTTTTACCATTTTAAAAAGGTATTAAACTTCTTAAAATACATTTCATACTGTGTTCAAAGTGATAGATATCATTTGTTTTCACATCACTCTTATTTTCAAATATATCTTTCCAATCAATCAGTGTCTCTTTGCTTCACTAGAGTTTATCAACACAGCTGATGTAAGCCCCCCTCCTTTTTTTTTTTGGAAGTGGAGCATGTTTGGGGGCTCTGAAGTAGTTGCTTCAACATCAAAAAATTTCTCCCCTTTGGCATTCTCCGATTTATTTCCTCTGCCCACCCCCCCACGTCCTATACTTAGTACTTCTGGGGACAGCCATTCTGGTTTTCAGATAACCCCTGTTTTTGCTCCTGGGGAAGGAGTGAGTTCATGTGGTTTAGCTACATTTCCCCAATTGTGAACATCTAGCCTGTTAAAGATTTAAACTTAGAAACTTTGAAACATTTTTTCACCTCAATTTTTATAAAAGTGCTTATATACTTGCCTTCTTAAACACTCAAAATGTGGAACATAGTGTGCCCTTTTCTTGATTATTCATTGTCATCATTATGGGTGTGCTATTTTGCTATGTTGTAACATAGGGATATCCTGACCATTCATTAGCACATATGTTTTTCCACTCAGTGTTCCTAGACCACAGTGCTCTTTCAGTTTGTGGCTTTCCTGCATAGAGTACTGGGCGTGGAGTCAGGAAGCCCCGAGTTCAAAGTTGGCCTCAGACACTGACTAGCTGTGTGACCTTGAGCAAGTCACTTAATTTCTATTTATCTGTTTCTTCATATGATAAATAATAGTAGTACCTATCTTTTAGAGTTATCATGAGGAACAAATGATTATTTGATACAAATAATTTGATATCAATAAATAATACAAACGAACATTTGTAAAGCCCTTACTTAGCACAGTGTCTGGCATGATAAGTTCTGTATTCAAGTTAGTTACTTTTCATCATTTTATAAGTTCTGTATTCAAGTTAGTTACTATTCATCGTTTTTTCTCTTCTATTGTTTCAGATTGGAACTTCCTGCTAGTATTCTGTATTTGTAACAGTCCCCTTCAATTTTGTTACCATTAAGCTACTGTGGTTTGAAATCCAGGTAACCAAGCTTATTAGAATTGTTTGTAAAGTAAGAGTGTGGCCCCTAAATGACTCCCTGAGGTAGTTCATGATTAAGGTGGGTGGGTATGAATCTGTCAGTTCTATTTTGTCTGCTCAGGGATCTTGCTTGCTTTTCTGCTGGGTTTTGGGGAAGATCCAGAAAGATGAGTTTGCTGACTAGGTGCCACTTTATTATTTCTAACTGCCATGTAAGTGAATTGCTACTTTTCTTTCTGAAAGTAGACCATCCTTTGGTTTTATTATAGTATCCAAAGAACTGGTGCTTGGCTCAGCTAAGGAGCTGTAGAAGATCATTGTTTTCTCCCCAGGTTCCTTTTTACCTTTTAAGATGATTCATATGATTTTGTGCGTATAGAAGGCTAAATGATGGAAAGAGCCGCTTCTATCAAATTCAATTCCATAAGCATTTATTAAGGTTCTCCCATGTGGCACGCTTAGGTCTGACTACAAGTACAACAAATAGAGGCAGTCCTCACCCTCATGGAGTTTTCATTTTATTAGTATTTTCAGACTACTGCCTGAAACATAGGCAGATTTACCTTGAAGTTCAGAAAGTCACCCCAGGCACCCAGAGTGAGAAGCTCCTGTTCCTTCAAAGCTTTGAAGACAAATTGCACAGAGCAGGAGGAATCATTTGTGTTTTGTATTTATAGATTTCTTTGCATGTGCATCCTTGAAGAAGACTGATCTTTAAATTGACATTTGGCAAGCAAAGCATTTTCTGTCTTCTCTTTTCTTTAGAGAAAAAAATAAATCTTATTATCATGAGACCCATACAGATAGAACTAAGGCCAAAGTCCTAAATTAAGGCAAAATTGGAAGATGCTTAAGTGTAGAAGTTAGTCAATAGACCGAAGAATCTTTCCTGCCTCGTTACACTTTACTTCCCCATGTCATCTCTTTGATAGGGCCCTATCAGCCCTTTTGGTAGTCTTCATGCTCATCGGTGACTCTTTGTACTGGCTGTCTCTATGCCTGATAAGCTCTCCCTCCTTTGAAGTGGTGCACTTCATAAAGCGAGTCTGGACACCCAGAAGTTCAGCTTAATGGAACCAAAATGTATTTATAATTGTATTTACTGGCCAGGACAGTTTCCTAGTAACAAGTGCACCGGACTGAAATTACAGTGCAGTTTTTATAGGGTGCAAGATACAAAGCAAACAATGTTCATTAATGAGACATAACCTTGATGAAGCAAGCAAACCTTATCCTCTGGTTGCTATTTTGGTTAGTAGCGGGACTTTCCATAGTATCCCTTATCCTGACTGCTTGAGTAAGGGAGTTACTTTCTCATGGATCCTGACTGTGTTGTTTTAGTTCTGAGCTGACTGACCTTCACAGGAAAGCTCATTTCTGATTTCTACTTTCCCCAGGGAAAAATAGGTTTTTCTGGTCAATGACTTAGTTTACCTCACTTCACCTTACCCCTGCCTGGCAGTTTCTTTGGTTCCCTTCAAGTCTGAGCTCAAAGCCCACTTTCTGTAGGGTGCTTTTGCAGTTGGTAAAGTCTCCCTTTTCCAAAGGCCTTCGTTCTACTCTAAATCTCGTAGGTGTCTAATTATTTAAATGTCATCTTGCCTGTTAGAATGTGGAGCTCCTTGAGGGTAGGGACTGTTCTTGCATTTTTGTTGTGCTCAGTTTTAACACAGTGCCTGGCATATATTTTGACTTAATTAAGGCTCGTTGACTCACTTCTCTTAGAATGCCTCCCTTCCTTCATAGCTCAGTGCTCAATTGACTGCCATAACTCAATTTCTTTTTCCAAGGAGCTCAGCATACCCTAGGTGGAGCACCTTGCTGGATATTAATTTTGTAAGTGGCTTAGTTCCTTAGGGACTAGGGAGCTGTCATTTTCGGAATAATATATGATTGACCCTTCAGGGAGAGGAGTCCGGGGTTTTCATCCTTGTTGAAGGGCAGTTGCACATCTTTGTTTTAATGTTCATCTGGCGTAAAATTACAGGTAGGCCCTATTTCTCAATGTCTCATTAATGGAAACCTTATAGTTCAGGCTGCAGAACCAGTCCTATTAGAAGAGCCTGGTACTAATCACTTGTCATGTTATGGGTCAGTTAGCAGCCTTCCCTCTGATTCTGCCAAATTTTGGTTGGAAATTGCAGACAGCAGATGACTTCACTTATCACTGACCTTCAACTTTAAGTTCAGAAGGTGTTTTTTCTTTCTTTCTGTCTATCCTTCAGGAGAAAATCTCTATGATTCTTCCCTCTGTCCTTGGGAGGTCTCATGAAGTACATTTTCCCTGATGTATAGAGAAGAAAATTTTCCTGTTACTCAAATTAAGTTAAAAAAAGTATTACCAAATGCCATGTAAAATGCTGAGGATGGAAAGGCAAAAATGGTCTCTTTTCTAAAGATGCTTACCTTTTAGGAGATGAGGCAAAATGTAAATGACTGTGCAAACAAAACACAGGCTAAATTGGAGATTATATCAGAGGGATATGAAGGAGAATTGGGAAAGGCTTCTTGACTAGGGTGGCGTTTCAGCTGAGACTTGAAGACTTGAGCCTGAGAAAGGAGGAAGCAGAAATGAAGAGAGAGAGAGAATAAATGGCTCAAAGCAGTGGCAGAGAAGAGAGAGTTCTTAGTTTCCTCAATGTATCAGAGATCCCAGTGATGGAGTGAGAAATATAAACTTATCCTGAAAAAGTAGTCAGAACATTTTCTCATATATATTCCATATACATTCTACTTTCTGTATTCTGTGGTCCAACCTAAAGAATAAATAGTAATAATAATAATGACTAATATTTATAGAACACATTTTTTGCTAGGGACCGTGCTAAATATTTTACAATTATTTTCTCATTTGATTCTCACAATAATCCTGGGAAGTAGGTGCTGTTATTATCCCCATTTTACAATTGAAGAAATTAAGACAGGTTAAGTAACTTGTCATGGGTCCCACAGCTCTTATGATCTGAGATTGGATTTGAATTTTGGTTTTTATATGACTCTGGGACTGGTATTCTATCCACTCCTCCATCTAGCAGTGCCAACTGTCTTTTTTGCTATTCTAAACATGGCAATTTCATCTTCCATCTCCATTCTTTGGCGCTATTTGTTCCCAGTACTTGGAATGGACTCTCTTCTCATTACTGTCACTTTGAAAGTCTGGTTTCCTTCCTAGTTAAGCTCAAATGTAGCCTCCAATGTGAGCCCTTTCCTCTTTTCCCCTCCTCGTAAAGCTACTTTGTGTATACTTATGAACAAAGTGTTTCATCCATAGAATGTAAGCTCCTCAAAGGGAGACCATTCATTTTTGTTTGTTTGATTTTGTTTCTGTACTGTCTAGCCCAGTGCTTGCTGATTTATTATCTATTTTTTAAAGTAATGCATTTTGAAGTCTGTGAGTACATACATGATTATCTTTCTTGACTCTCCCTCTATCCCTCCCATCATGCCATTTGATATTTTTTGGTGATTTATTTTTCAATATTAATTTCATTGTTTAGGAAAATTCTTGGTCTTTTGATTAGTATTGAATAAAATATTCAATTTTATGATCATTGTGATTTTAAATATATCAATTCAACTCATTCATGAACGTGAGATGAAATTATAATGGAAAAAGTGTAGAAATGGACTGTGAGCTCTTTGATGCTGGAACTTTTTGCCTTTCTATCCCTAGTGCTTAGCTTATGTGACAGAGGGTAGATGGAATGCATAAATAAATGCTTGTTTCATAGAATTGAATTGAATTCTCTCTCCTGATGACTCCTCGGAATTTAAATGCAGCATATAAAAAGACCTGCCTTTTTCTATAATTCATTCCTAGAAATGACATTAGGAAGTACAATGGGGGGAAATGGGCCATTTCCTTCTCTATGGTACTATGTAGCCTGGTGTTAGCCTCTCTTTTACTAGATGACACTCCAGCATTGGTCAGGTGAAATACTGATGGAGTCTGTAATAGGCCCAGCAAAAACTGTCAAATCAAGGATGTAAACTGATGAATATGAAGATTGAGAGGGCTTAACAGCAAAATAGAGATGGATAGGTAGATAGGCAAATGCAAAATGATAGAAAAGAGGGGACTTCCTGAAAAGCAACCTGACTTTATAAAACTAACTTCAAAGGTATAAAATGAGAGAATTCATTGTGATTGCAGGGTCTGATAAGAGCACAGCTGAGGGAGATAGGAGGAATGATGATGATCCAATAGTGATTTCAAATTTGGGTTACCTGGAAACCTAACTCCTAATTCTGACTCTGGTTTTGTTACCTTGACCTTCTTATCTATAGAATGGGGATAATGGGATTGTACAATCTAAAATTGTAGAGCCAGCAAGTGCATTAGAAGTCATCTACCTTACTCCTATAAAAGATGAACATGAAGAAATTCTGATGTGGAAAGATGAGGGCGTTGCCCCAAATTATAAATGACAAATGATCACGGAGGATTCAGATTTTCAATCACCTGTCAATATGGAATCTAAAAGAATCCCAAGTTTGTAGCAACATGAGGTCTGAAGACCTCACTCAAGCTTGACCTTGTCACATGAGAATTTCTCGGGGAGGAAAGTCCCAATTTAAAGTTTCAGACTAATAATAAACCTTGAAATACTTAAGGTAGAGCTAGCAGACTCAACCAGGTGTTAAGTGCCCTTTTTTGTCTCCCTTTGTGTCAAAGTCCTTTCTAAGGTAGCCCTGTCCTTGGCTGGGTCTTTCCCTTTTGTGCCCATTGTAAGGCATCAACCTCTCCATGATAATCCAGTCTAGAACTCCTTATTTTCTTTGTGGCCACTGTAAAGCGAATCAACTATATTCTTGTCCTCAGTTCTCCAAGATGCATATAAATTCCCAGATTTTCATCATTCCTTGGAGCTATTATCTCTTGCAGTGATTTCTCCCAGGGATTGCTACCCAGAGCCTTGGGACTTCATGTAGATTTTGAGCAAGGGACATTGTATGGAGGCCTAAGACTTGTAACACCACATTCTTCTCCTGATTAAAGATGTGGTTTTTCTAACTAGTAAAAAGTTCTGTGTTTTCTCCAGTTTAACGTCTTGAATGATATTTTATTGAAGCCCCTTTTAGGTACCCTTTGTTTTATCCACAGTGGACTATACCCCTGGAACCATCTTTTAACTTTTCTGGCCCTCAGTCTTTGCCTAAACTGTCTGAAATTCCCTGCTCCTGAATTTTTGAGCTACTTAGGTCCCACCCACCCTTAAAGTCCAACTCAAATGCCCTTTTTAGCATGAAGTCTTTCCTGATATATCCCTCTAGCTGACTATTTTGCTTTTGGATTTCACATGACTTTTTGACTCATGCATCTCTAAGGTATTACGGTGTCATGAAGGCAACTGAAACTAGGGGGAAAGAATGCCAGATTGGCAAATTGGTGTTTGATTCAAGTCCTAATCATCATTTACTACCTATGTGGTCTTCATTTCCCTTAGCCTCAATCCCTTGATCATAAAATGAAGGGATTGGTGATATTATATGATCCCCAAGGTCCTCAACAGACGGAAATCTCCAAAGAGTTTTGTATAGCACAGTCAATCCTTTCAAAACATATGAACTTCCTTCAGGGTTACTGTAAGCTTAAGAAATGGGTAGTGGATGTATCTGAGACTCCAACAATATGTTTCTTTTAGTTTACAGTTGCTCAAAGCCAAAGTCTTTTAATTAAATATGAAACAAACAGGAGGCATAGAGGATAGGAAGCTGTACTGGAGACAAGAAGACTAGAGATTTCGAATTCTGCCTTAGATACTTACTAGTTGTATGTCCCTGGGAAACACACTTATCGGCTTTCTGTCTCAGTTTCCTTATTTGTAAAATGAGAAATGTTTATAATTATTATTGTAAAATATTAGCAGCATCTCCCTCAGGGAGTAAAAGACCAAGTGAGATAATATTCTTAAAGCCCACTGCAAACCTTAAAGTGCTATGCAAATGCTATTATTATAAATATTAGATAAAAGTATATTATGGGACAAGAACCATTTTCCCATATACACACTAGTATTCTTAGCCACCAGTTGCAATGCCTTTGTCGGAAAGGGGAGGCATGCAGAGAGAACACACATGAAGGAAATATCTTTGGCCAGGGCACATTCATGTCTGTGGAATCTCTTGTCTCTGACCCTGCAGAGTCTTGGGGTGGACATCTGATAGCTGATTTTTCTGTTGAACTTGGGCTCTGAGTTGGAAACCTTGACAATCTTGGAGAGACCCTCTGGGACTGGGAAGAGTACTTACTCTCTCCAGAGTTGATGACCCTATCAGGTGTGATCTTGGACAAGTCACTTAACATTATTGGGTTTCAGGTTCTTTATCTCCAAAATAAAGGAGTTGGACTACAGGTCCTCTTTTATCCTTTCCAGTTCTATAGCTACTATGATGCTAATGTCCTCTGATTATCAAGCAAATCTATTTGGAACAAGACTGAATAGTTCTAGTGGAGTTGTGACCTTTATCCTCTTTCCTGGAGTTCGGTTCACAGTGCTACCTAGCTGCTCCTATAATATACAATTTAGAGAGATCATTGATTATGTTGCTGGTGGAAAGGAAGAACAAAGGAGTTAGGAAGTATCTGAAGCTACATTGGAACCCAGATGCTCCCATCTCTAGGCTTGGCTCTCAATCCATGGAGCCACCTAGCTGCTCTCCATTTATATACTTTGTAAATAGTAAATACTTATATGGGAAGTTCATATATAAGTAACTTCTTACTAGTGGAATATCCCCAATGTATGTAAATTCATAAATATTTTTATTAGAATTTAATTACTTCCTAGCTGTGTGACCTTGGGCAAATCACTTGACCCCAGTTGCTTAGCTCTTACCACTCTTCTACCTTAGAATCAATACTGATTCTAAGACAGAAGGTAAAGGTTTAAAAAATTGTATAGTATTGTATTATGTATATATAGTTCTATTATAATGCTGGACCTTTTATATATATTTATATATATCATATATTCATATATATTATGTAAAATATACCTTGTTTTTATTAATACCTTTTGTTTCTATATCATATTATTATATTATAAATATCATACTAATTAAAATTATTAGTAGTATTACTATATTATATTTGTTACATAATAAATTAATATATTATTTATGGAATCTAGTCATTCTTTTCTTCTACTTCGTGAGCTATTCATTATAGCAGGCTTATTTCATATCCATCTTTTCCCACCTCTATTCTAAAGATGGAAGTACATTTTCTCAGCTCTGGGTTTAAGGCTTTCTTCTTGTTTTTTAACCTAGCATAGTTTCTACTAAGTTACATTTCATCTATAAGACTATGGTCCCTCTTTCAAAGACTGTCTTATCTAAGCAATATATTATATTTCTCCCAGTGCTTAGCATGCTATTTTATACACAGTAGGTTCTCAATAAACAGTTGATAAGCTGAATTCATCCTCTAATAAAACAGTAGGCTACCGGCATTATTGTGTTTAATTCACAGATATGAGTTACATCTATTGGTGAGAATTGAGCCAAAGTTTCCCACTAGCTAGATTTTTGTTCCTAATAACTTCTCTAGGCACTCACATCTTCTGGGCTGGTTTTTTTTTTTTCTTCAGAGCAATCATTCTCATCCATCACACATTCCAACCATACTTTGCTGTGGGCCATCCCATTTCAAAGGTGATATTTGCTTAGCGATGGTAGCTTACCTTGGCAGATTCCTGAATAATTCACAGGTTTATGCTAGTAACTCCTCAGCTATGAAGAGAGTGGTGATTCCCAAAGTATAAAAAACTAATAAAATGAAAGCCAAAGGTCAATGATAAGTGAAATAATCTAGAGACTGCCATTTCAAACCAAAGTTTGGAAATAGGGGAAACCATCAGAGCTGCTAGTAACTGGCACCTATCTTACAGGGTTGTTGCGAGCATTAAATAAGGTACTGCACATAAAATCTTTGAAAACCTAGGTGTGCTTTATATATTATTAGAGAGGAAAAGTGTGGCTTGGGGTCAGAGAGGCTAAGTGACCTACATATTGTCACAGCTATTTTGTGTCGAGTCTTTCTGACTTGAAGGTCAGACCTCTATCCACTAAACCCTTTTGCCTCTACAATAGGCATGCCTAGTTCTAACATGGAGACTGTTTTTTCCTTTATCAACTGGGTGAGGGTGCCTTCCTTCCTTTGGCTGCTGGTGTCTTTAAATGGACGAGATTGAGCAGCTCATTCTCTTTTTCATATCTCTCTGCCTTTTTTTTGGCTATGTTTCCCTACCCTAGCCCTGACCCCACCTCATTCTGTTGACATCATTTTAGCATACAATGTGTACTTCATGAACTGAACCAATGAGAGGGGAAGGTCTCTTCACTACTTTTCTTTTACCTTGAATCCAAGAAATTGGTCTGGGGCTCTTTGTTTCTATTCTGTTTTATATGCCCTTGATTTCAGGTGCCAGAGGTTAACTTCATTAACCAAGAGTTTGAGCCACGGCAACATAGGAGCCAGGATTGCAGGTAGGATGATGCAGCTAGTCAGCCCCAGCATGGATGCCTTAAGAAGCCAGAGAGCCTGGAACTTGATCCTAAGGAAAAACTCTTTGGATCTAGAACTGAGACTCTGCTCATTGGGAAAAAAAACCAAACCATGATGCTAATTCCTTTTTCTTCTCTAGAGACAGAGGATTGTCCAAAGAGATGAGGAAAAGTATGACTTCCATGTGTTAGGGGAGTAAGCTTGTAAATTTGTGATTATACCTTTGGAAGTAAATATTACTTTGTAAAATCTCCTCTGTTGCATATATTACTTAACTTTGATTATTTTGCTATCACCAAACTCCTTCTAAGTAATGGGTTAAGCCTTCATAGTATTGGGATCAAGAGACCTGAGTTAAGTCTTAGTTTTGTCAAAATAATTGAGTACACTATGTCAAATGAATTCACACAATGTCAGAGTTGGAAGAACCCTTTTAGGCAATATAGTCTAGTCTTCCCCATAATATAGCTAAAGCAATTGATGCCCTGAGAGGCTGTTTCTTGTCTGTGACCACACAGCTAGTGACCGGTAGATCGACGATTTGTCTTTGGCCCAGGTTGACATTAAATCTTCCATACCATGCTTCTTTCACAACAACATCACTGGGTTTAAGTATCTTCATTAATAACTTGAAGGGTGTTGAACAAAATAATCTTTAGTGCCAAGGTTCTTGTATATTCTGAACCTAGAGCAATAATGGAAATAAAATTAAACCCAGAATTCTTTAAGAATGAATAGAATGGGGGCAGCTAGGAAGTACAATGAATGGCCTGGAGTTAGAAGATCCTGGGTTCAAATCTTACCTTAGCACTTCCTAGCTGTGTGAGTCAGGGCAAGTCACAACCCCCATTACTTAGTCTTTGCCACTTTTGTGTTAGAATTGATTCTAAAATTAAAATCAATTCTAAAGCAAAAGATAAAGTTTAAAAAAAATAACAAATGGAATGATGTATCATGGTGGGGATAGAGTACATATTCAAGCAATAAGCAATGCAGCATTCTATATTTACTATTACAACCAATAACCTGAGAAAAATATAGTCTTTGGATGAGGACATTTTCATGGATCATTTCTCCTTCTAAAAGCTTCTTTTCAGACATATATTTAGCAAATTTAGTTGAATTCATCTAGGTCTTATGAAGTACTTGCTATGTGCCAAGCACTTTGTTGGACCCTGGGTATACAAAGAAAAAAGTTTTGTGTAGGAGGCATGTAGTGCTAAAAAAAGATATATTCCTTTCTATTCCTATTTAGTTTTCTCCAGAGATCTATTAGTTTAACTTTTTCTAAAATTCCATTAATTTCCTTCACTTCTTTCTTGTTTATTTTTTGATTTATCTAGATCTGAAAGAGAGAAGTCTCCCATTAATATAGTTTTATACTTGTTTAGCAATTCTTCATCTGATAAGTATCCTGTTGATTTCCCAATCTTTTTTACCACAAAGAGAACTGCTATAAATATTTTAGAACATTTAGGTTCTTTTCCTTTTTCCTTGATTGCCTTAGCAAATAAACCTAAAAGTGGTATTGCTGAATCAAAAGGTAAATACAGTTCTATAATTTTTTGAGCACAATTCCAGATTCTTCTCCAAAATGGTTGGATTAGTTTCCAGTTCTGCCAACAGTGTATCTGACCCCATTTTTTTCATATCTTTTCAAACATTTTTCATTTTATCATTCTAACTAATATGAAAGGTAGGAGATGATATTTCAGAGCTGTTTAACTTTGCATTTCTGTAATAAATAATGACTACGAGGATTTTTTCCTTTAGTTATATGTAGTTTTGGATTCTTTATCCAAAAACTATCTGTTCATGTCTTTTGACCATTTATTAATTGGGGAATGGTTCATGTTCTTATGTATTTGACAAAGTTCTCAATATATTTTAGATATGAAATGTCTAAGAATCTTCCTGTTTCCAATTAACTGCTTTCCTTCTCATTTTGATTACATTAGTTTTGTTTGTACAAAACTTTAAAAATACAGTGTATTCAAAATTATCTGTTATATCTCACAATGCTTTATATATCTTGTTTATTCATAAGTTCTTCTCCTATCCATAAATCTTCATAGGTAACATGTCCTCCGTTCTTCTAATTTGCTTATGATATCTCTCTTAATGCCTAGTTAATGTTTCCATTTTGATCTTGGCAAATGGTATAAGATTTGGGTCTATATCTAGTTTCTGGCAGACTGCTTTCCAGTTTTCCCAACAATTTTTACCAAATAGTAAATTCTTATTCTCAAAACTTTAAAATTTAAATTTCATGGGCAAAGAGGTAACAAAACTATTCTTTACAGATAATAAGATGATATATATGTGTGCGTGTATATATATATATATATATCCTAGAGATTCAAGTAAAAATGTGTTGAAACTATCAATAATTTATCAGAGCAGGATATAAAATAAACCCACAAAAATCAATAACATTTCTATATATTACCAACCATGTCCTGAAAGAAGATGTAGTAACCATTAAGATAACCATTTTCATGTTTATTAAATCTAGAATTCCTTTATATAATCATAATCTTGTATCGTTTCATTTTCCCTTCTGTCTTAAGACTCCTAACTCTGTCCTTTTTCCTCACTGGTACCTCTAATACCTCCACACTTTAGATCTCTCCTAGACTATCATGCCCATAATTGGCTTTATTCTTTCCCTCTTTACCTTTTGATGAACCAGTCAAACTGTACACTGTTCTTTGTATTCAAGTTCCTTGTTTCTTTATCCTCTACTGATTAAATCTTTCCAAGAGCAATCTTGAATTATTCTACCTATCCACTGCCTTTTCTCCTGTTCTCTTGGCTAACATCCTCATCATCTGACATTTGCACATCTAGTTGGTGTCCTTGATTTAAGTCTCTCCATGTTCTAGTCTATCCACTGCTCAGCTGTTACAGTAATCTTTGTAAAGATTTGAACATGTTCCAGTAAACACTAACAGCTTCTTGATACCTCTAGAATCCAGTATAAAATCCTTTGCTTTTAAAACCTCTCACAATCTTGCCTCTTCTTACTTCCCCATTATTCTTACACTTAACTCCTCTGTACATACACTGTGATGAAGTCCACTGACTTCCTTGATGTTTCTCACACATAATATTCCATCTCCTAATTTAGGACTTTTACATCAGCTTCCTCATGCTTGGAATTCTCCTTCCTTATCATCAGCTCCTTACTTCCCTGGCTTCCTTCAGGTATCTACTCACATCCTATCTCCTGCTTGAGGTTTTTCTCAGCCCCTCTCAATGTTAGTGCCTTCTTTCTAAGATCACCTCCAATTTATTCTGTAATATATTTGATTACATCTTGTCTGCTGTTTCTCCCATTAGACTGTGAGCTCCTTAGGGAGAGGGACTGTATTTTCCCTTTTTCTTGTAACCTTTGCACTTAGAACAGGACCTACCACATAGTAAGTTTTTAATAAACAAACACTTCAAAATTCTACTCAAATGTGACTTTGAAAATTACTATTATTTATGTCCTGAAATCAATAATGAAACTTTTGTGCTTACTCACCAAGAATGTACTTTGTTCTGTTATAAAATCTGAGTGGAAAATTATTTTCTGTTCCTAATTCTTCTAATATTTCTGCAGAGACAAAAGAACTACATTATTCAAAAAAATGCCCAAATTAAACTGAATCAATATTTTTTTTGTTGATATTGACCACTAGACTGTAAAAAGCCTTTGGAATCATAACAGGTTCTATCCTAGAAAATGACATTTCATTGTGAAAGTACAGAGGTCAGATTTTCTCAGATACGATATGCAGCTTGTTACTTTGAACTCAAGTCATTTTGGAATGATATTCTGTGCCCCACAAAGGCTCAAGTAATGAATATGAATTAATAAAAGTAGATATGTTTTGTGAGTAGCATGCAAGTAGTTTTTTGATGTCTATTAATGGAGTTGAATTTCAAGTTTTAGAAGAAAGCAAAAACAGAAGGAAACTAAGTGAGAGTAAAGAAGCTAAGTAAGAGACAATGGATAATAAATCAGCTGTGTTCAGATTTCTGCATTATAAATGGAGCTTTATGGCTGCTCTAATCCCTTCAAATTTCTTTTTCCTGGACTAACCTCATGGTATGGCACATGTATCTCCCCCCCCCCTTCCTTTCCCTCCTAGAAAAGCATGAAACCTAACCATAATAACTTTTGTGAAAACCAAGTGGCAGCATCATATAGATCAGTGATTCCCAAAGTGGGTGCTACCGACCCCTGGTGGGTGCTGCAGTGATCCAGGGAGGTGGTGATGGCCACACTTTTTTTTGTATTACATTCTATTCTGAGTTCAATAAATAATTTCATAATTTCCAGGGGGCACTAAGTAATATTTTTTCTGGAAAGAGGGTGGTAGGCCAAAGAAGTTTGGGAGCCACTGATAGAGATGGAAGAAAGTTAACAAGTAAATGAGACTCACTGATTAATAAAGACTTGTGAGGGCAGCTGAATGGCTCAGTGGATTGAGAGCCAGGCCTAGAGATGGGAGGTCCTAGGTTCAAATACTGGCTTCAGACTCTTCCTAGTTGTGTGACCCTGGGCAAGCCACTTGACCCCCATTTTCTAGCCCTTACCACTCTTCTGCTTAGAGCCAATACACAGTATTGACTCCAAGACAGAAGGTAAGGGTTTAAAAAAAGAAAAAAAAGACTTGTATATTATGCTCTCCTTTAGTCCCTCCCATCTTTTTTTTTTCTCTCCTCATCCTTATCTTCTATTTTAGAATCAAACTAATTGTTAGTTCCAAGAGTAGTAAGGGCTAGGCAATTGGGGTTAAGTGACTTGCCTAAAGACACACAGCTATGAAGTATCTTATATTGTACCTTTACTTCTTTTCTTTTCATAGGGAGAGAAACTTACATCACGTCTTTATGACAGCAGGCAAATTGTGTGAGCTAGAAAATTCCACTTAATTAGCTGGATGTTTCTAAGTATTTAGATGCTAGACAACGTTCACATAATTGGCTAATCAAACAACCCCAAACTATACTTGGACCTCTCCTAAAGACCTTGTCCAGTAGCTCATCATGATTTAGAAGTGGCTCTGGGAAGCCTGTAACACTGAAAAACAAATGCTGATTGTTCTCAACAAGTAGGAAAGGTCTTGAGTATGATAGCTATGGTAACAAGATTTGTGTCTGTTGATGGAAAGTCAGTCTCACCAAGTCACTTAACTCTATTTGCCTCCATTTCCTCAACTGTAAAACAAGATAGAGAAGGAAATGTCAAGCGACTTCATTGTCTTTGCCAAGAAAATCCCAAAAGGGGTCATGAAGAGTTGGGCATGAAATGAAAAAAAAAAAAACCCAAACAACAACAGCCTGGCTAAGTTTGGAAAGGTACATAGTCAGATTAGTAATTAGGTGGGCTAGTGGAGAAAGTGTTGGACTTGGGGTCTGGAAGACTTGTTCAAATTTGACCTTAGAAGGAAACTAGATGNAAACCCAAACAACAACAGCCTGGCTAAGTTTGGAAAGGTACATAGTCAGATTAGTAATTAGGTGGGCTAGTGGAGAAAGTGTTGGACTTGGGGTCTGGAAGACTTGTTCAAATTTGACCTTAGAAGGAAACTAGATGATGTTTGACTGGAAAAGCTGCTTACTGGTTTTTGCCTTAGTTTTCCCATTGGTAATAGGGATAGCACCTACTTCCCAGGATTGTTGTGAGGATGAAATGAGATCTTTGTAAGACTCTTTACAAACCTTAAAATGCTACACAAAGGCTAGCTTTTATCATTATTAGCCATAGGGTGATGAAGTTTTCACTTTTGACAAAGATCAAAGAATGAAATGATAGATTCTTAAAGTACTGAAATCTCAAAGTATTTTCCCTTAGATGTCTGGTTAACCTTACTGTGTTCCATGCAGGTCAAGGTCTCTCACTGTGAGATCTGTAGTGAAACTAAGAAAGATAATTTGGGATTTCGGTAAGATGCTATACCTTTGTTAATGTGAAAGTTTTCACTTGTATAGATGAGCAACATTAAAAAAAAAACTGGAATTCCTCAATCTCAAATTATAGCAAGGAAAGAGTATATTTATGAGTAACTACCAATTGGTGAATTTTGTTGCTTTCATGCTTCATTCTTAGAGACAAAATATTTTGCACTTTAGAAATCAATTTACTCTAAAAATGGCTTGAATTTATCTCCTTCTCCCCCCACCCTCTGGCTCTTTCTCATTCTTTCTCTATTACACTTAATCTGAGAAGGCTAGAAGAATAAGACTATAGATTATTAAGTATATATTAATATCCTTTTTAGCACTTTTGGGATAAAGAAAATGTGAAATTGCCCCCAAAGTCCTTTAAATTATTAAATAATATCTATAACAATGTGTGCAAAAAATGTGTTCACATAAGAAACTGAAATAACTGAAATAACATAGTTTGGCTGATCAAATTGTGCCTAATTTCTTAGTCTTTTTGGAACTAGGATGTTTCAGATATTGTTGACACTTAATAACTGTTGATGTTAATTAAAAAAAATCATTCATTTTGTATCAATTCAGCAACTTTATTAAATGCCTAATATATATCAGGTACTGTGCTGGGTTTTTTAAGACAAAGCTAATTCTCTTAGAGGAAAATGATGATGTATAGATAAGTAAATATGATATTGTTAAGATTGAAATTCTTTTGAGATGGCATATTAATTTGTAATTTTTTATTAAATAGTGAAAAGTGGGTCAGAGAAAGAAAAGGCGTATAGTCACATGGCTGGTCACCTAGTTAACCTGAATTCATAGCTCACCTTCACTCCTCCTGCTGCTGCTTGGCCCCTAGAGCTGCTTGATCCTTAACATATCTCATGACATCACTTTTTCTGGTTCAATCTGATTAAACAGACTTGACCTCAGTCCAGGTCAAACATTAATCTTCTGGATGCCAGGTATCATGTGGGACAAGAAATAAAGATCTTCTGAGATGCCAGAAGTCATGTGAGAGAAAAGGCAAGTGTCTTCTGGGACTCTGGAGGGCCACCAGGATTCTGACATCATTCCACAATACACATGCAGCACCCTTATCCAGATAAGCCTCAGGTTACCTTGTTTTTAATTCATTCAAAGGGTGGGAAGTGAATGGAAACTCAATTTACTAGAGAACTATCCTAAGACTGATCTTAGGGTACCAAGAAAAAGAATGAAAACTGTAATTTTGGAGTACAACAGGCACTAAGAAGCAGGAAAATCATTCTTAAACTGAGCCTTGAAGGAAGCTAGAGATTCTAAAAGGCAGAACTGAGATGAGAGACCATCTTTCCAAGGAGGAGGTTATAGCCTTCAAAGAGGTGCTGAGATGGGAATGACATATATGTCTGTCCTATATATCAATATATCATATAGATTTACCTATATATTTTGAGAAATTAAAAAATTATAAAATACATTGGAAAAAAATCTACTTTGCCTATTCTTCTGGAATTCAGCTATATAGATAAATATTCTTGTTTTCATTTGAAAGACAAGGACAAAAATGAATGTCTAGTTTTTCCCTTTGCCATTGTTGACATGCTATATTGATTTCTTTTTGGCAGTTATAATAATTACCATTTGAGTAGAATGATAAATTTTACCATGTTATCATTTGAAAAAAAGGTACTAGAATATTATAAATAAATCTTCCCATGTACACTAGATCCTTCAAATGAAGCCAGTGATTAAACATTTATTAAGCATCTTCTATGTTCCAGGCATTGTGCTATGAGTGTGAAGATGGGGTTCTCTCCCCTATTTATTCTTTAAATTTGAGCCACAAGGGATGTATACACCTCCACTTAACCTTTAAGTCGGGGGAGGGAGGTCTATGACCTATGCATGCTAGTGAGTGACAAATCAAAAACAACTGACTGCCCCCTGGGCAGTCTGAAGCAAGGTTAAAGCTGCCATTGGTCCACATAAAAGTGGAAGGAAGACACAGGAAGTAATGCAAAGAACTCTCTTTTAAATATGATGGTAACTTCCTTTGAGGAGGTTTTTCCCCTTTGAACTTGGAGGAGCTTGGGCTTGAGACCTCAGACTGCTTCCCTTTGGACTTCCACGTGGGTGAGTGAGAAGGCTGACTCCCTTTCCATGGATTTTCTGGAGGCAGTAGCCTCCGGAGAGGCCCCTCTTCTTGGAGGAGGCCTCATGACTAGTGTAATACAGGTTTTAGCAATGCAATGCTAACACCTGTATTACACTAGAATCCTTAATTAACCACTGCGCTACCCTTTTCTAGGGTCTCTGAAGCCCTGCCTGGTTAGGACCAGGCCAGAGTAATTATCTCTCTCTCTCATTTTCCTTACTTTCACTCTTTTTATTTGAAAATAAATAACCATAAAAGTCATTCTGACTTGAGTCTTTCATTTGGAATTAAGTACTTAATTCCTGGCGATCATACTCTCAAATATTCAGTCCAACCATAATTTTACCCTTTACATGAGGCTGGGAATACAAAAAGAGGAACAAATAGTCTCTGCTCTCAAGGATTTTATAATTTAATGGAGGCGACAACAAGTAAACAAATATGCACAAATAAGCTACATGCAGAATAAATAGGAAGTAATAAGAGAGAGAGAGAACACTAGAATTAAGATAGTTTCAGAGAAGATGGGATTTTATTTGGAACTTAAGAGGAAGACAAGGAAGTAGTGGTCAGAGATGAGGAAGGAGAACATTCTAGTCATGGGAGATGGCTAGAGAATATTTCTGGGAGCTGAGAGATATAGCATGGCTTATTGATGGATCAGTTAGGAGGCCAGTACCAATGGACTGAAGAGTATATGGCAGGGACTATGGTATGAAAAGATTGGAAAGATAGGAAGGGACTAGATGACATAGAAGAGAGGATTTTGCATTTAATCACTGGAGTTTGAGTAGAGGGATTACATGGTCAGATCTGAACTTTAGTGACTTAATTAAAGATGGGTTGGAATGGAGTGGAGTGGCTGACCCACCAACAGTTACTGACGTAGTTCAAGCATGAGGTGAAGAGAGCCTGTACCAGAGTGGTATTTGGGTCAGAGGAGAAAAATGGAGCACAATCAAGAGATGCTACAAATCTGAAATCAATAGACTTTGGTAATAAATTGGATATAGAGGTTGAGATAGTGAGGCATTGAGGACCATGCTTAGTTGGGAATCTGAGGGACCAGTCAGATGGTGTTATACTTTACAGTAACAAAAAAAATAGGAGATGAGGAGGGTTTAGGAGGGAAAGATAATGAATTTGGTTTTGGATATGTTGATTTTAAGTGTTTATTAGAGATCCAGTTTGAGATGGCTACAAATCAGTTAATGATGTGAGATGAGGGGAGTGAGCAGAGAGATTGGGGCAGGATAGGTATGTTTGAGAATTGTCAACACAGAGATGGTAATTAAATCCAGGGGGATTGATGAAATTACCAAGTGAAATAGTACAGAGGGAGGAGATAAGAGGGCCTAAAACGGACCTGCTCTTAGAGAGTATGATCTAGATAAGGATCCAGAAAAAGAAACTGAACATTTGTCTATTAGGTAGGAGGAGAACCAATGGGGATTGTTGTCCTGAAAACCTGTAGAGAAGAGAGTATTAAGAAGGAAAGGGTGATCAACAGTATCTAAGTCTGTCAAGGAGAATGAGGAATGAGAAAAGACCACTGGGTTTAGCAGTAAAGATATCACTGGTAACTTTGGAGAGAGAAATTTGGGGGGGGGGAACAATGAGATGAGAAGCCAGATTGTAAGAGATGAACATGAGATTAGATGTGCACTTGCTCAAAGGAGATGAAATAGTTACTAGATCAATTAGCGTTTTTGTACATTTCTCCTCTAAACCAACTTTTTGGGCAAGAAATTTATATCTTTTCAAGGTCATTGCTTTTCACTTTGTACAGTTCAAGAAACCAATCTTTGAATCATTCATCAAAGAAGTCATACAGTTTTAACCAACATTAACAACCTTATTAAGCAAGTGAGAATCTTGACCTTTCTTTAAATGTCAGAAAAGGGAAATAATTGTCATTTTCTAGATGTATAACATGTCAAATGTTTTGGCTTCTCTTTCTATCTTAAACTTACTAGAGGGAGAATGGATATAACAAAATGCTGTTTTAAAAATATAATAGACTACATTGTGACTCTTGGTGGAAAAAAACTGTGGCTGAATTGTGGCAGAATTATATACTTGTGACAGCAGAATCATGAAAGTTGAGGAGATCAGCTAATATTGTCCTCTCATTTCTTTGGAGGAGAAAACTAAGATCTAGAGCCATTAAAATATTTGCTAATGGCCAATCAGTGAATAGTGCCGCATGCCTTCTGACTCCTACTGGTGCTCCTTTCAGCAGATATCTCCTCTGTCCTATGCCGTTGTTCTAACTTATCTTGACTTTCTTCTCTTTTTTTTTTTTTAGTGTTTCATTCAATGCTTTTACCCCCAAAAGGGGAAGCAAATCTATTTTTATTTTAACAGGACCACACAAAGCATCCTTTACAATAGTTAGACACCAGATGCTCTACCTGGAGGTGAAGGATGAGGTGAGGTAAACCTCAGTTTTCAGATGGTTTGGCAGGGAAGATTTTTCACAAGCTGGAAAGGCTTTTGGATCTGTTGTCTAAGGACTAGCCTAGCTAAATTCTGCATTTGATTGAACCAAGATGTAGCCTTGAAAGCTCTTCTGAGACATCGTGACTTCAGGGTACATTTTGACATTATGTCAGACTGTATTGTACTTATGTACTTGTACTTATGAAGATAACTTTCTTTAATGATCTATCAAGAATAGAACATGCTCACCTAAGGCATTAAGTACATACAATGTCACAGAAAATGTTTCCATCCATAGATGCCATTTTATTAATTATAATAAGCCCAGAAACCAATAAAGTTTTATAAGAGAAATCTATGACATTGTAAGAAATTGGTTTAACATTTCCTATTATAAAAATAGAATGGATTAAAAATATATATTGCTATGTAGCCAAATTGGCAGCCCACTATTTAGTTCTTCAAACTAACTCTTAAATCTGGGACTTAGGTTACCAAAGGATGATAAACTAGGGTCTAAGTTGAGAAATAGGAAGAGATTGGAGATGATACCAGATGGGAAATTGCAGGATGTTATCACTAAGTCTCAATTGTTCCTTATAAAGTCCATCATTTAATTTTTTTCTTTTAGTTTTTGTGAACTTTACAAATATTAAAGATTTGAACATTTTCTCAAAAAACAGAAAAAGAGGACTGAAAACTATGTGCAACTTAAAAAAAAACCTTCCTTTCTGTCTTAGTATCAATTCTAAGACAGAAGAGTGGGGCAATGACTAGGCAATTGAGAATAAGGGACTTGTCCAGGGTCATTCAACTAGTATCTGTCCAAGGCCAGATTTGAATACAAACCCTCCTGACACTAGGCCTGGTGTTTTATTCATTCTGCTATCTAGCTTCCCCCAACTTATTTTTAAAAAGTATATTTCAGATTGAAAAAGATAGCTTCAATGTTGTCCTACTTATCAGAGTCTCCTTAATTTCTTTTTTCTGTGTATTTAAAAAAATGATTGAGACTCCTATCTTTATTTTTGTTTTTGTGAAGAGGATCTTTCTTTTCTTTCTTTTTTTTAAAACCCTTACCTTCTGTCTTGGAGTCAGTACTGTGTATTGTATGTATAAAGAGGGTTAAGTGACTTGCCTAGGGTCACACAGCTGGGAAGTGTCTGAGGCCAGATTTGAACCTAGGATCTCCCTCCTGTCTCTAGACCTGGCTCTCAAGCCACTGAGCTACCCAGCTGCCCTTGAGGATCTTTCTTTTATAACTTCTCGCAATCCCACAAGCCTTCTGTTTTTTTGAAAAATAAAATATTTATTAAATATTTATAAATTATTATCAAATTATTAATTTAAATAATTTTAAATAAATTTAAATAAAAATAAAATATAAATTATTAAAAAATAAAAATAAAATATTTAAAAATAGCTTTAATTCATTTTAACATTCATTTAAAAAATTTGAGTACAAATTATCTCCTTCCCTCCAGCTTTTCTCTTATCCATTGAAAAGGTAAGCAATGTGATATCAATTATACAGGTGAAGTCACACAAAACATTTCCATCTTTGCCATGTTATAAAAAAAGGCAAGAAAAATAAAGTAAAAAAAAGTATACTTCAATCTTAATTCAGATATCTGTTATCTCATTGGAGGTGCATAGTATTTTTCATCATGACTTCTTTGGAATTGTCTTTCAATATTATATTGTTTAGAGGAGCTAAGTCTTTCACAGTGGATCATTGTTAAAATATTGCTGTTACAGTTTACAATATTTTCTTGCTTTTGTTCAGTTTACTTTGCATCAGATCATAGTTTTCTCAGGTTTTTCTGAAACTATCACCCTTACAATTCCTTAGAACTCAATAGTATTTCATTACATACTCTCAAATTTTAATTCTTTTCCTTCACAAAACGTTTCTATAAATATTTGTGTATTTATAGGGCCACTTTCCTTTTTCTTCAATAATTTTCTGATATATACCTAGTCCTTCATAACAATTAAGTAGGGTTGAAAAAACAAATACACCTATTGATTATAACTGAATTTGTAGCAAAGATATGATATGATCTTGATATGACCACCCAAGTTAAAACAATACAAACTTTAATTCTTGGTGATTCCAATGCAAAGGTGGGAAGAGCAGAAAAAAATTGTTGGAAAATGTGTCTCAAAATCAAGGTACAAAAATAGACCAAAGATCTATAGAAGCATATAAATTTTATCATGTTAATCTTTATTTTATATTAAATTCTTTTAAATGTATATAATATTTAATAATATTATCCATGTTTAATTCATGTTACATTATAATTAAATTTGGTGCTAGATAATTTCTTCATGAAAAGAGTCAAGGGTATTGCATATGGAGGGTATCAAATGACAAGACAAAAAAATAGATTGACTATATATTAAAAAGTAGGAAATAAACACTTATCGGCATAGGGTTACTGACAAATCATGTGTCAGCATAATCATACGATTAACTTGTATGAGTAAAAATCAATAGCAAATAATAAGAATAAAAATGAGATTTGGTGTGCAGTTGAAGCACATTCAACAAAAACTATTTAAAAAGCTGTTGATATTGAAAAAGGGAAATGAATAAAAGAGCAGACATCAACTCAGGTTGCAAGCATTTGTGAATGAAGTTTAACTGGCATAAGTCAACATATGAAGGCATGTAGTAGATGCTTAATAAAAACTTATTGATTGATTGAATGAGAAGGTCAAAAGAACTTCCAAATTCTTAATCATCAAATACTTCATTCCCTTCTCAAGTGGAAAGAGATAATAATTCAAGGACAAAATACCCTTCAGAATATAGAATTGGTTTAAAAATATTATAAAAGATTATGAGTAATGCTACTTAAAATCAGGAAATATGTTAGAAGGCAAAACAAGTTTGTTCAAAGTTTGAGAAGGGACTCCATTAAGTTATATGATCTGGTCAGTCTTGAAAATAAAACATGGCTGTAGAAAGCCAATTGGAGAAATAGGGTCAGGATAGGGCCTGCCATCTGGATTCCCTACGTTACCAATCCAGGCTGAGGCAGTCTTCGTATTTGGTCCTGGTCACCTGAGCCCTGAAAAGCTCTGGTACCAGCAGGTTGGTTAATCCAAAAACAACTTGACCCTTTGAAGAGGCTATTGGGAGTCATTTAGAGGAATAGAGTCTGTAATAGATATTTTGTCTGGATCCCATTACAAAATCATCGGCAAGTAAAACTGTGTGTATGATTTTTTCTGCACTGCATTTCAGGTAGCACACAGAATGGGCCATCTAAGGTAAAAATCTGAGACTCCTCTTTTGACTCATTTTTAGATCCCCACCTTTTCTCAATATTCTTATTGGAAAGCTTTGAGTCCTTAGCAGACCAGCAGCTACTGAGTTAACCATTCCTTGATAATTAATTGCCTGAAATCTAAAAAATATTTTCCTTAGATAGTCAAGGCTGGACAAAGACAAAGTTTGATAAGAACTTATCTGCCCAGGTGTAGTCCTACACAGAACACAATTAGTAAAAATCTCTATGAAATATATTTCTGCTCCCAGAATTAACTTCTTACTAATTGGTGGTTAGAATTTGGCCCTTGACCCTGTACCTATCTCTCTACTTTTTAGACTTTAATGGGTTTTGTATGATTTGTAACACCTTGACAGCTGTGACTCTCAACTCCATGAACTCAAAAACTCCATGAAGTTGGAGCAGCTATGAGCTAAACAATTAGTCTGATTGTTCTCAGTTTCTGTTTCCTGTCTTTTCAATCCAACGCCACTAAACGCGACTCAGGACCCCCAAAAATATAGAGCCGGTTCTCTATACATGGCAAGAAAATAATAGAGAAGTGGATTTCCTCCCTCCCCCCTAAGCTTTTGTAGAGGACTTTCATCTCTGGATGGATTCCATCTTCTCATCATGCTTGAGACTGAGATTACTTACAGCAGAAATCCCCTGGACTACACTTTTTAAACAAGTCTAAATAAGAGTTTGCAGCATGATGTCATCACTGAGAAGGTATTCTGATCTGGATGAGTCTCCAGATTTGGGGATTTAAAAGATGGTTGGAGAGTCTTGTCAGTAGTGATGAGATGTGGGTTGTAATAGCTTAAAAACAAGGGTGCAGAGAGTGAGATAAGAGGGATAGTAATAAGTAGCAGCTGCTTTTTTTTTATTAATTTTTTTTATTTTTAGAAAAATTTTCCATGGTTCCATGATTCATGTTTTTACTTTCCCCTTCACTCCTTCAAACTCCCCCCACCCCCTTAGCTAACTCACATTTCCACTGGTTTTAACATGTGTCATCAATCAAGACTTATTTACATATTATTGATAGTTGCATTGGTGTGGTCCTTTCGGGTCTACATCCCCAATTCTGTCCGCATCAACCCAAGTGTTCAAGCAGTTGTTTTTCTTCTGTGTTTCCTCTCCTGTAGTTCTTCCTCTGAATATGGATAGCGTTCTTTACCATAAATCCCTCAGAATTGTCCTGGGTCATTGCATTACTTCTAGTACAGAAGTCCATTACATTCAATTGTACCACAGTGTATCAGTCTCTGTGTACAAAGTTCTTCTGGTTCTGCTCCTTTCACTCTGCATCAATTCCTGGAGGTCTTTCTAGTTCACATGGAATTCCTCCTGTTTATTATTCCTTTGAACACAATAGTATTCCATCACCAAGATATACCTCAATTTGTTCAGCCATTCCCCAATTGAACGGCATTCCCTTGCTTTCCAGTTTTCTGCCACCACAAAAAGCGTGGCTATAAATGTTTTTGTACAAGTCTGTTTATCTCTTTGGGGTACAAACCCAACAATGGTATGGCTGGATCAAAGGGCAGGCATTCTTTTATTGCTCTTTGGGCATAATTCCAAATTGCCATCCAGAATGGTTGGATCAGTTCACAACTCAACCAGCAGTGCATTAATGTCCCAATTTTGCCATATCCCCTCCAACATTCATTACTTTCCCCTGCTATCATTTTAGCCAATCTGCTAGGTGTAAGGTGATACCTCAGAGTTGTTTTGATTTGCATTTCTCTAATTATTAGAGATTTAGAACACTTTCTCATGTGCTTATTGATA
>NC_058135.1:110772970-110824433 GCF_016433145.1 Gracilinanus agilis | reverse complement strand
TTTTGGTAGATAGATTCCTAAGTATTTTATATTGTCTAGGGTGATTTTATTTTATTTTATTTTTTTTAACCCTTACCTTCCATCTTGGAGTCAATACTGTGTATTGGCTCCAAGGCAGAAGAGTGGTAAGGGTAGGCAATGGGGGTCAAATGACTTGCCCAGGGTCACACAGCTGGGAAGTGTCTGAGGCCCAATTTGAACCTATCTAGGGTGATTTTAAATGTTATTTCTCTTTGTACCTCTTGCTGCTGTGATGTGTTGGAAATATACAGAAATGCTGATGATTTATGTGCATTTATTTTGTATCCTGCAACTTTGCTAAAGTTGTTGATTATTTCTACTAGCTTTTTAGTTGATTCTCTAGGATTTTTCAAGTAGACCATCATATCATCACAAGAAGTGATAACTTAGTCTCCTCATTCCTAATTTAATACCTTTAATTTCTTTTTCTTCTCTAATTGCTACTGCTAGTGTTTCTAGTACAATGTTAAATAATAGAGGTGATAATGGGCATCCTTGTTTCAAACCTGAAGTATAAACAATGAAGAAATATCAGTACTCAATATGTATGCACCAAACAGTATAGCTTCCAAATTTCTAAAGGAGAAGCTAGTAGCACTTAAGGATGAAATAGATAGCAAAACCATACTAGTGGGGGACCTCAACCTTCCCCTATCAGATCTAGATAAATCAAAGCAAAAAATAAATAAGAAAGAGATAAGAGAGGTGAATGAAACCATAGAAAAATTAGAGTTAACAGATATTTGGGGAAAAATAAATGGGGACAAAAAGGAACACACCTTTTTTTCAGTAGCACATGGAACATTCACAAAGATAGACCTTGTAATAGAGCATAGAAACATGGCAAACATGCAAAAAAGGAGAAATAATAAATGTAACCTTCTCAGATCATAATGCAATAAAAAGTTATTAGTAAGAATACATGGAGAGGCAAACCAAAAATTAATTGGAAATTAAATAATATGATTCTCCAAAATAATTTTGAATGAATGAATGAAAGAAGAAATCATAGAAACAATTAATAATTTCATTGAAGACAATGACAATGATGAGACATCTTACCCAAACCTATGGGATGCAGCCAAAGCAGTTCTAAGGGGAAAATTTATATCACTGAGTGCATATACTAACAAATTAGGGAGGGCAGAGGTTAATGAATTGGGCATGCAACTTAAAAAAACTAGAAAATGAACCAATTAAAAATCCTCAGATGAAAACTAAATTAGAAATACTAAAAATCAAAGTAGAAATTAATAAAATCAAAAGTAAAAGAACTATTGAATTAATAAATAAGACTAGAAGCTGGTATTTTGAAAAAAAAACCAGATAAAATAGACAAAATATTGGTAAATCTAATAAAAAAAAGGAAAGAAGAAAACCAAATTAACAGTATCAAAGTTGAAAAGGGAGATCTCACTTCTAATGAAGAGGAAATTAAGGCAATCATTAAAAACTATTTTGCCCAATTATATGGCAATATATATAGCAATCTAGGTGATATGGATGAATATTTCCAAAATATAAATTGCCTCGGTTAACAGCAGAAGAAATAAAATACCTAAACAATCCCATGTCAGAAAAAGAAATTGAACAAGCCATCAAAGAACTCCCTAAGAAAAAACCACCAGGGCCTGATGGATTCACAAGTGAATTCTATCAAATATTCAAAGAAAAATTAATCCCAATACTATACAAATTATTTGATATAATAAGCAAAGAAGGAGTCCTACCAAATTCCTTTTATGACACAAATATGGTACTGATTCCATAGCCAGTTAGATAAAAAACAGAGAAAGAAAATTACAAACCAATCTCCTTAATGAACATAGATTCAAAAATCTTAAGTAGAATACTAGAAAAAAGACTCCAGCAAGTGATCGAGAGCGTTATCTATCATGATCAGGTGGGATTTTGTACCAGGAATGCAAGGATGGTTCAACATTAGGAAAAGCATCCACATACTTGACCATATCAACAATCAAACCAACAAAAACCACATGATTATCTCAATAGATGCTGAGAAAGCCTTTGACAAAATACAACACCCATTCCTACTGAGAACTCTAGGAAGTATAGGAATAGAAGGTCTTTTCCTAAAAATAATAAACAGTATATATCTTAAACTGTCAACAAGCATCATATGCAATGGGGATAAATTAGAAGCAGCTGCTTTTAAACCATGCTGAGGGCCTAAGCACAAGTCACAATGTCAGACTGATTGTAAAGAAGATAACACAGATATACATAAAATGGAATTGATTGTGGCTCCCAAGAGATCAATGCCTACTAACTTCTGTGATGAGGAGATGGAAAGATGACGAAGCAAAGATGTTCCAGGAACTAATCTGTAATATCCAGATAAGAATGACTGGTATCCTTCTTGGTTGGAGAGATGGAGGAACACTTAAAGAGGAATGTATGTTGGTCCCTTATAAGAACAAGGACTTTTTAGATGTTTTTTATGTGCCAGCAATTGTTCTAAATGCTAAGGATACAAAATAAAATGCTCCCTGCCTTTAAGGAGCTTACATCCCATTGAAGGAAATGACATTTGCCCATATAAGTAAATGAAAAATATATGAATATAATTCACTAGTTGGGTGATCACTTAGTAGGTTAGTATTTGACTTGAACTTTGAAGGGAACAAAGGATTCACAGAGGAAAAGGGAAACCAATCAAGATGAGCCATTGCATTTATTTGGATTTCCCATGTTTTTTTCCAGAGTTATTTTCTTTTACATTATTATAGTTATATATACTGTTTTCTGATGTGGCTCTGGCATTTCCCAAATGCTTGTTGGAGACCATGTTTCTGTCAAGGTTTTTGCGTTTTGCCCATGAGTTGCCATTCATTAGGAACTATCTTTGTTTCTTCTGTAGTGATTCTAACTGGAATGCTGGATTCAGGCTTCTAGGAGATCCTTTAGGAATAAACATATTGTCCAACTCATTCCCTTGTGCAGCAACCTAACCAAGGCTGGCTCTGTCCTTCCCTGTGAATCTGATCCACCAAGACCAAGACCAAATTGGCTTCTGGATTTATTTATCAGGAATCAAGTTAGATTTAGACCCACTGGCACATCTCCATTCAGATGAGCTGGAGGCTTTCTGGCCCCATTTATCAGAGATGGGGCTGGCTTTAGTTTCCCCTGAAATACCACCAATCAAAGGGTCTAAGGCATCTGGCTTTCTTGTGCAAGGCCTATCTAGAGAGAGGAATTGACTGATATTTATTTTTGGTTTAATTGATCACTTTTTCTTTTGATGCCCTTTAAGACATTTGCTGGTATATGACAAAAAAAGATAAAATGATGAATGTTGAAGGTGATGTGGAAAAATTGGGACACTAATTCCCTTTTAGTAGAGTTATGGTCTGGTCCAACCATTCTGGAGAGCCATTTAGAACTATTCAAAAAGAACTCTATTGTTCTTTAATCTAGCAGTACCACTACTAAGTCAGTATTCCAAAGAGATATGAAAAGGAAAAGAACTAATTGTACAAAAACATTTGTCGCAACTCTTTTCCTGGTAGCAAAAAATTGGAAATTGAGATTGTCCATAAACTGGGGGAATTGTTGAACATGCTGTGGTATATGAGTTAATGGAATATTATTCTTCTACAAGAAATGATGAGCAGAATGATTTCAGAAAAACCTGGAAAGACTTACACAAACTAGTGAAAAGTGAATTGAACAGAACCAGAACAACATTATACACAGTATCAGCAATATTTTTTGATGAACAACAATGAATTATCTAGTTATTCTCAGTTATACAGTGATCCAAGATAATTCCAGAGTCTCATGATGAAAGATGCCTTCTTCTTCCAGAGAAGGAATTGATAGAGTCTGAATACAGACCAAAGAACACTGTATTTCTCTTTGTTTCTTCTTCTTTTCCTTTTTCTCCTTCTTGATCCTGCTCCTCCTCCTCCTCCTTCTTCCTTCTTCCTCTTCTTTCACTAACACAGAATGACTAACATGGAACAAGGTTTTATATGCTTGCACATGTAAAATTTATATCAAATTGCTTACCATGTAGGGGAGGAAATGAGGGAGGGAAAGTTGGAAGGGAGAGGAAAAATTCATAACTCAACATTAAAAAAATTGAATGTTAAAATTGTTTTTACATATAATTGGGGGAAAATAAAAATAATATAAAAAAGAAGAAAACAATTTGGATCCAGAAAAAAAAAATAACAGGATGATGTCTGATGAGGGATATAGAATTCCTGTTCATATATTATCTCAATGACTAATTCTTTTCTTAATTTCATTTTTAAAAGATATTTTATTTTTACAATTAAATGTAATAACAATTTCCCACATACTTTTTCTGAAGTTATAAGATCCAAATTGTCTCTCTCTCTACTTTCCATTCCCACTCCCAGAGATGGTAAGCAATTTGAACTGGATTATACATGTATTATCATGCAAAACATAATTCTATATTGTTCATTGTTGTATGAGAATACTCATTTAAAGCAACTCCCCTCCCTCAAATAAAAACACAAATAAAGTGATAAATATTATTCTTTCATCTGTATTCTGACTTCCAACAGTTTTTTCTCTGGAGATGGATAATGTTCTCTGTCATAAGTTCTTCAGAGTTGTCCTGGATCATTGCCAAAGACTTATTCTTAACTGTGGCTTATTCACCCAGATGCTATTCCCTTTCTTCTGAGATGATCATATATTTACTCTTGTATGTATTTTGTATGAAGTTAAAAAAATTAAGTTTAATTAGAAAAAAATATGTTTGCTGACAAGTTTGTTGGGATGACTGGTCTGGCTAGAATCATTCATATCCCTATTTTGAATAGAAGTTCTCCAACAACTTCCAGTGAGGTTATGTGTTGATGAATTTTGGGTTGTGATAGTCTTTGATGAATTAACGTTGAGGATCAGCTTTATGGAAATCATAAAGAGTTGGAAAATCACCATAATGATTGTGAATAGACCATAGAATGAGGTGCAACCAGTGAGGAATGGTGCGTCATAAAGGGCCTGAAAGATATCATTGTATGACCAGAAGAGGAGATGGGTTGGGTAACAGAGGGCTAATTAATGTGCTCAATTAGTATTTACACAAAATCAAAGGACCTAAAGAGTTGGGTGGATTTCCTTTGGATGATGTAGGGTAAGACACACAGGAAGAGAAGTCATGGATGGGGATTTGTCTCCTTAGAAGAGAATTCATGCATTGATGTATTTAATAGATGTTCAAGCATCTCATGACGTTTCACATGTTTGGCCTTAATTTTTTTTAACCCTTACTTTTTGTCTTAGAATCTATATTATCAGTTCAAGGACAGAAGAGGTAGGCAACTGGGATTAAGAGACTTCCCTAGAATTGCACAGTCAGAAATTATCTGAGGCCAAATTTGAATCATGGACTTCCTGTCTCTAGGCCTAGACCACCTAACTGCCTGTGGTTTTATTTTTAAAAAAACAATAACAATAATTTATACAATTAAGTTTTAGTTTCCTCTATTTGGTGTCCAATATCTTGTTATTCCTGGCCTCAAGGTACATTTTTGGCTTAGATATCTTTTAATATCAATAAGAGAACAGAATTTTATGTTAGGTCATTATACATTACTCTGGGGCTCTTTGAATTGGAGTTTTCTAAATATCTTTTCTTGCAAAAATCTGCTTTCTAAGTTTCTTCATGTTTACTACACATAAAAGGCTGAGTGGGAATGTTTTTTTGGCATTTGAAGGTTTAGCTGACATTCACTGAATTACAGGGAAAGTCCATCCCTAAACGATGACATTTTAAAAAATGGCACATTTAGCCAAATGGAAAACTATATGGAGTCTAGTTTATTCCTCGAATAAAATGAGCTTAGAATCTCTTTAAGCTTCATTTTAATAACAGAGTATATACTTATACCATTTTCTGTATTGCTAATTTTAACATAAGATGTTAGAGATGTGAGGTTGAGAGGAGGCATCTCTCTTATTTGAATTTGGTCCACAAAGGAAATCAAAATCACTGTTTGGACAGGAAACAACTCCTGTAATAAGGAATTTCTGGGACAAGATAGAGGACATCTGGAGGGACAAGAAAGTCTGTTAAAGACTTTGGAATGTGCCCAGGGTAGTGTGAGCCAGGGCCAAAAGACAGTTGGAACCACCCCTATAAATACCCTGGGACAGCAGCATACTTGGTCTCATTTTTTGAGAATCTTGGAGGAGGGTGGATTGGAGGGAGGGTAGGCCCTAGACCTGCAATCCAACATCCATATCTTAGTGCCATAGTAAATCAATTTACCTTCTACTAATAGAGCTGAGAGGGACAATACCACAGCCAACAAGAGGAACATCACTAACCTTCCTTATCCTTTGACTTGTGCCAAGGCTGGGCTAAGCCAGGGATTGAGAAAGGGAGAAGAAAGCTCCAGCCTATTATTAAATTTATCATTCATTTGTTTTAAATCACCTTTATTCATTTAGATTTAGTTTAATATTTTCCAAAAACCTTTATCCTTACTTCCTTGTTCCTAACCCTTATAGATAAGCAAATAAACCTTGTTGCAGTTCAATCAAAGAAGACTAGTGTTCCTTTCCTAATTGGTGAATCATCTATAGCTGTTTAGGGATTATTAGCAGTCAGAATAGCATTTATCCAATGAGCACATCTATGCCAGCCTGAACCAACCCTAAACATCAAATTCAACCCCAAGCCAGGGGCTCTAGGAGTTGTTAAGTTCCTGACTTGGGCGCTGTTGTAGAGGCAGAGGCTTGGCTAAGCTGATCTTCATAAGTCCTGGAGTTACTGGCACATTAGGTAACCATCTAGGCAGACACTTACTCACCAGCCCAGATTCATCCAGTGCCTGTGAATTCAGAACCTTTTTGGCAGACTCAACCAACAGAGCCTGTCAGGTCCAAGTGAGGCTCAGCAGCCTTCCTATTACCAACCTGCCTCCCATTTATGAACAACACTCCTAAAAATCACTAACGTAAGTTTTGGTCATTAAAACATCTTTCCGTGTTTTGTTTTCAGAAGTAGATAGCTATGTTATTTTTACCTGTAAGATTTAAATTAGGTTTTGACTCAGTATGAGAGTTAAAGAAGTGGTTGCTGTTTATAAAAAAAAAAAAGCCCCTAAGTTAAAATGACTTAGCAAATGTTATTTACAACAAAGTAGATAGTGAAAGTGGGAAATATAGGAAGGAGACAAAGCCTGGTCTAGCCTACCAGCCCTAAGTGCTGATCCAGTGAAGTCTGGCAGAGCCCCCAGCAGGGGCTTCCCCAAATCCAATCTCCACCTAGATTTCCAGGTAGTCCTCAGCCAGTAGTCTCGGTGGTGTCTTCAGCTCTACTCACCAATGCAGGATCTAAGGGAAGAGTCTCTCCAAGGAACCAGCCTCTTCAAAACCAAGGAAGCCAAGATACCAGACTATGTTTTGGTCTCTTCTTTTATACCCCTTTTTCCCACGTCATTTCCTGTCTCTCCCCCTCTTCACAGGAACCAATTGCAGTCTTTCAATTTGCCTAGCACTGTCCAAAGGGGCAGTGCTTGTGGCCTTTGGGGGTATGACCTAGTAAGTTATTTGTGAGCTCTCTTACCTAATGGCAAGCTAGGTACTAAGCAGGGGTATTTTAAGTTCTTGATTTGATTTACTAAAAATAGGCAAAGGGGAGAGTTAATTCTTCACATACCTTTGCCCTATTTTCTTTAATTAAAAAAATATTTTAAATAAACAAAAATCTATTTTCAATCTTTTATCTCTCCCTCGATTATTAAAAGACCCAAGAACCCTTGTATTATATATAATATATAAATATATTCATGTAAAAATAATTGCTTGGTATGCTTTAGCTATGTCCAAAAATTATCTCATTCTGTATCCTGAGTCTATCACTGCATGAATTGGATAGCATGCTTCCTTACCATATTTGATCATTAGGCTTGGTCAGAGTTATTAAAAATTTCAAAGTTTGAAAAAAAATTCTCCTCTGTACCCAAATGAACATAAACCTTTTTATTTCTCTGGCTTTTTCTTTTTCTCAAGTTCCTCATGAAGTCACAGAATTTCTGAATCTCAGAGATGGAGAGACTTCATGGAGCTACTCTATTATAACTTAAACTCATAAAAATTTCCTCTATAAAACACCCAACAAAGAGCCATTCAGCTTTCACTTGAAGACTTTTAGTAAGAGGGAACCACAATAACATTTTAAGCCATATTTATTGAGAATTTTTCCCTTATTTCAAGTCTGAAAATTGCTTCTTTTCAACTTCCACCAATTTCTTTTAATTATACTCCTCAGGCCAAGGAAAACACATCTACTCCCCTTCTTCACTTGAAGACAATTGGCATTTTCCTCCAATTTTCCCTTCTCTAGGATGAAAAGTCCTAATTTTTTCTAGTTGTAAAGATAGGATTAACTCTCCCCTTGTCTATTTTTAGCTAAACAAATAAAAATTAAAAGCACCCATACTTAACACTAAGTAAGATAATTCATGAGTCACTTACTACAGTAAACTCACATCTCCAAAGGTTAGTCTATTCCCCACCCCCTTTTGGGTAGTGCTAGACAAATTGAAAGACTGCCATTGGTTTTTGTGAAGAAGGGGGAATGACAGGAAATGACAGGAAGTGACATGGAAAATAGGAACATAAAAGGCAAAGACCAGCATGATCTAGATTCATTTCTTTCCTGGGGTTTGGAGAGGTTGGTTCCAAAGATTCCTTTCCTGGCTTGGAGGAGACCTTTTCCCTGGATCCTGTGTCACCTTGAGGTGGTGAGTGGAATGATTCCTTCCTTGGTTCTTTGGTGAAGAGACTCTCTTTGCTCTTTGGTGCTTCAGTCAGACATTTCCAGCATGAGCTCTGGTGAGATGCTTGGCAGTCTTAGCCTCTTGTGCACTGAAGGTTCTTGGAGGATTCTTCAGCGTCTCTTGGTTCTTCCACTTTTGGCTTCCTAATTAGGACTTTGGATTCTGGTGAGATTCAATTTCTGATTCACATTTGTGGTCTGAGTATTTGTAGCTAGGGAGTACTTTCTGTCTCTTTATCTACATTTTTCCACTTTCACTCTTTCCACCTCTTTGTAAATAAAGCTGCTAAAAGTCATTTTGATTTAAGCTGTAATATTTTTAAATCAGTGACCACAGTATTACTTTAGAATTCTCATATTTAGCATAAAACCTAAATTTAAATTCTTACATAGTAGATAATGCTATGTCTCTCTCATCCTGTAATTATGAAGTTGATTTAAAAAACTATTCCTTATTAATGTCATCTTATTTGATCAGACCTAATGTTCTAACCTGACAAGAGCTTTTGGTATCTTGACTTTGTCATGATGTATATTAGTTATCCTTCTTGGGTTTGTGTCTTCTGGATATTTGATATGACATTTATCCTTTTATCCAATCCATTGAACAAGAACTGAATTATTTTAAAAAACAAAACAAAACCCTTATCTTCTGTCTGAGAACTGACACTAAGTATTGGTTGTAGGATGGAAGAGCGACAAGACCTAGGCAATGGGATTTAAGTAACTTGCCCAGGGTTGCACATCTAGGAAGTGTCTAAGGTCATACTTGAAACCAAGTTCTTCCAACTCCAAGCCTGGCTGTCTATTCACTGAGTCACCTAGCTGTCCCAGCACTTAACTATTAACAAATTTCTGAAGCAACTTATAAAAGACTCTTTTTCAAGTTGTCACTGAATCATTGATGAATACTCTTTGGGTCTGGCCATTCGACCAGTTTCAAAATATCCACTTAAATGTACTATTATCTATTCCCATCTTTCTTTATCAAATCAATACTCTGCCAAATCCTTTACTAACATGTAGCTAGATTTTATCTATAACAGTTTCCTGATCTGCCAATCTATTAACTCAAAAATGCAAATGAACTCAATCTGCCACAACCAATCCAGTCTTAATAAAGTCAGGCTGTATCCTTGTGATCATGACTTCTTTTATCCAGTTGTTCATTTACTGTTATTTTAAAAATACATTATAGAATTTTGCCAGGAATCGAAGTCAAGTCCCTTCACTTTAGCTCCCATTCTTCATTATCTTCCTGATTTTTTTTAATTGGTAAAATCTGGTTTCTCTGATCCTGTGATATTTCTTCTCTATTCCATGATCTTTAGGGTATTGCTGATAGTGGATCAGCAATTATAGCTACTACTTCTTTCAGTACTCAAAGATGTATTTCAGCTGATCCTGGTGCTTTGAACTCATCAAAGGGAACTATGTGTCTTCTTTCTACATCACTACTAATCTTGAGTATCATCTCCCTTCTCAATTGGCAGCTAGATGCCCTGTGGAGTATGAAGAGCATTCTCTCCAGCAATTTTCTTTTCTTTTTTTTTTTTTTTAGAAAAATTTTTTCCCATGGTTCCATGATTCATGTTCTTGCCCTCTCTCCCCACACCCCCTCCCCCTGCAATTTTCTTACCTGATGAATATGTGTGGCTCCTCCCTCACAGGCTTGTGAGAATCAAATGCGATAATTTTCACAAAGTGCTTTGTCAGTCTGGAAGTGCAAAATAAATGTACTCTTGCTATTATTTCCAATTGTGTACTTATTGCTTTATGAACATGCTTGAATCTAAAATCAAGCAAAATGTTGACAGCATATTATTTTATCTGTTTATTCTCCAATTACCCTAAATTCTCTCCTTTTTAAATCTGAGTCAAAGACTACTGTCAGCGAGATCATCAGGACTTAGAAGAATGACCTGTCTAGTGGGCAATAAATACTAATTTGAGACAGAAAAAAATAAATGGCACTCATTTATTATTATTATTATTATTTATTATTATTATAAATTACTACTCAATTTCAAAGTGTCCAAGTTTTACTTTGAAAGTTACTAACTAGGCATTGTTTAAAGTAGGATAGTTTTAAAATTCTCCTGTGGTTTTCTGATACTTTTGCTCTGTTTTCCTCATTTCCTCCAATTTAGAAATGGGTTATGCCTAGAAACAAAAGCTCCCAGGCCTCTGGTTTTCACCTACTTAGTTGATGAGGCACTTCTTGGTTTCCCAGCAAAATAGTTATTTCATTTAGCAGCGACAAAACTGCTCTTACTGTTGTGGTTCAAGGAATTTCTAATCAACATTGAGTGCTATGCCCAGAGGATCATATGATTATGTAAGTTAACATATGTACTTGAACTGTTTTCTTTTGTCTTCAATTTAGAACATTTCATCAGAATTCTTTTCTACCCCCATGCACATACATATAAATATGTGTTTTGCCACACATTCTTCATCCTTCTTACTCTCTTTTTTTTAGCCCAGGCACTTCTAAACTTTAGGAGAACTGTCCTTTCTCACCACCTTATTTTTGAATGATCTACCCATCCCTGAACTCCCAGTTCAAACACTACTTTCCCCATTGGACTTCCCCTGATATTTTTTACCCAACTCCATCTTAAACCAGTTGGAACTGTCTTCTCCATCATTGGTTGTCACTATAGCAGGATTATGTTCTAAATTTTATTCTATTTCTCTTAGCCTATATCATTTCTCATCTAAAGGATTGTAATGAGAACAATCCAAATCTCTAGAGCCATTTCAGGCTTAGGGGGTGCTTTATTCCCTAGGAGTTAAGTAGAACACTATTATCCTCATTTTATTAAGGAGGAAGCTGAGTTCCAGGGAGATTAAAGCACTTGCCTAAGGTCACACAGCTAATGAATGCCAAAGCCAATCATGGAACTCAAGTCTTCTGACTCCAAGTTCTTGGCATTTTGCTGCACCAGACTGTCTTTCCCTAATTCCTCAAGGGTAGAAGCCTTGTTTTCTTGTTGGTCTGTGATACACGTTTCAATGTATTTCCCATGATAGACAGAGGCACAATGTGTGTTAAATTTAGCAAATATACTTTTAAGCAGAAATGTGAGATTTTGCAGATCTTTTTAGATTGTGTGTGCATGTCCTTTGTATTGCTTAGATAATTAGCTTCTTGGATCCAGGATTTTATTTTGTTGTCCCTGTTAGTTCAAGATGCTCAAAAATATTCTTAAACTTGAACATGTCATACCTTGAATTCACTTCTGTTAATTATAGAGATTTTATTAACATGAGAAAGGTGAAGTCAAAAGACCATTCTCATCTTCAAATGTCTCTTGGTACATGAGGGGCAGCTCAATTCAATCTAAATAAACGTAGCAATAATTTATTAAGTACCCAATATATGTGAAGGGAGGGGCAGCTAAGTATGGTAGGTAAAGGGTCACCCTTAGAGTGAAGAGGATCTGAATTCAGGTCCTGCCTCTGATACATATTAATTGTCCTGTTAGGCAGTTTACTTAACCTCTTATTGACTTTTGCAACTCATTAGAATTATAATTTACAGATTGAAAATATTAGAAATAGTTTACTAACTTGGGCTTCCTTACTCTGACTGTATCACGGTTCTAGACAAAAATATGTATGTGTGTATGTACATACATGAATATATGTATGCATATATGAATGTGTATATCTACATTTATATTAGGTTTGAAAATTTTAAAAAAGTTTGACTTAATAGAGGATTATGGATTCCCATATCTACTTCTGTATTCAATTTATTGTGCTATATTGTTTTGGCTGAAAAAATCCACCATCACACAGATCTGGAGTTGGAAAACAGAAATAGTCTTTTCAAGTTAATTGTGAATATTCTTTGACACCACCAAAACTCACTAAATAGTAGTTTCTTGAACATTGGTTGCAATGTGGGATCTGAAACCATATCAATGAACTTCTCATACTCATTTGGAATATTAAAATCCATTGTCTAGCTTTCACTTTAATCAGATCCTTTACCTTTGTGTAGTTTTGTAACATGTACTGATCATTTGAAAATATAAATTTATTGAGTCATGCATATTTTCATATGTAGCAGATATGCTTCATGCATGTTTCTCATTTTGTCATGCAGAATATTAAAAAAGATGTCACATGTGAAAAGTTAATAAAATAAATAAATTTTTATTACTTCATCAAGGATGTTTTTAAGTGAAGGTAGCATTTATTGATTGATTGATTGATTTTACTGAGAATGCACGATGGTGAAGAATATAATGACTGCAGTTTGTTGCCCTTGTCTTGATCCTTGCTAAGGTGTCAACAATTTTGGTCATCATCACTTTATCATCAGTGCCAGTGTTAGTACAGTTTTCCTGGATAAAAACACGAGACTCAAAAAAGTTATTTAATGTTTTGAATATCTCAGCACTACTTGGATACATTTACAAGCATTTACATAAAAGATCATCAATGACTAGTAGGTGTCGATAAAGGACAAATATGAGGAAAACAATGAATCCAGGCACTTTTGCAGATTCATCCATTTGTAAGGCAAAAAATACCATCTGCAGATCAAATATGAACTCAGTGTTGATGCTTGAAGTTAAATCTTCAAGTCATATATTATGTAGCTTCTGGAAAACTCCACTATATACTTGTGAAAAAATAAGAGTAAAAAACAATAACAAATGATGTTTTAGTATTATTATGAAAATAGTTTGACCTTGTGCACCTCCTGAAAGAGTTTTGGGACCCCCAAGCATCCTTAGACCATACTTTGAGAAATCCAAGTGTAGTCAGTGTGGTATAATAAAGCAAAAAATATCCAAAAAATTCACCAGACTCATAGAAGATGATGAATAAGTTATTTGAAATATTTGAACCTTCCCCACTTGTAAAATGAAAGGATTGGATTAAAGCAGGAGTTCTTAATTTGGGGTCCAGAGGGAGCATGAAGTCTAGTCTTAAAAATATTTTGATAGCTGTATTTTAGTATAATTGCTTTCCTTCATCATTTTATGTATTTTATTTTATGCATTTAACATATCATTTTGAAAAGAGACCCATAGGCTTCACTAGACTGATAAAGGATTCTATGACATGCACACAAAGCCCTGGATATTCCTTCTAATACTGAGCTTCTCAATTTTTAATGATTATAATTCATATTCTGTATTTCTTTAAGAATTATAAAGGACTCCTTTTACTAAAATCCTATGAAGTAAATGGTAGAAAGTATTAAGATAAGTTTTGTGGCCTAGTGGGTAGAGTACTAGACACAGAGTAAAGAATGCTTGGGTTCAAATCTTGCTTCTGTTATTTACTGGGTATAGGATTTCAATTTTTTCATCTATAAAGTGAGGAGACTGGACTAAATGGTCTCCAAGGTTTCTTCTGGTTATCAATCTAGTTTCTTTGTTTTATAGATGCAGAGATAGGCTCAGAGGGATTAAGTGGGGGATGATAATTCTCATACTTTACTTTCCGGTTTATACCTGATTTGCCTCTAGTATTCTCAGCCTGAACCCAATCTCCTTAAATTCCATCAGGTTCTCTCTTTCCTAGAATTGCACCTCAAGAACCCCTGAACCCTGCCATCACCCTTACAACTCTGCCCTAAGAACCACAGGGATTTTCCTTTTGCCATGAAATTCTGCTATATATATGTTGTCTCTCTAGTTAGAATGAATGTGAGCTCTTTGAAAGCTGGGACTACCTTGCTTTTCTGCCAGTATTTCTGGAACTTAACACAATGTTGGTACATAGTAAAGACTTAGCAAATGTTTTCCCCTAGCAAAGCCAGGATGGGGACACAGATCTTCTGACTTTCCAAGTACTCTTTTAAGTACACCATATTACTACTTGACTTTGGCAAGTTTCCTGATGGAATGAGACAATGGATTGAAGAATGTTCTTTTTTTTTTTTTTTTTTTTAATTTAGACTATTTTCCATGGTTACATGATTCATGTTCTTTCCCTTCCTCTTCCTTCCTCCCTCCCTGAGCTGACAAGCAGTTCCACTGGGTTATATATGTATCATTATTCAAAACCTATTTCCATGTTATTCATATTTGCAGTAGAGTGATTCTTTAATTTCAAAACCCCAATCATGTCCCCATTGAACTATGTGATCGATCATATTTTTTCTTTTGCATGTCTACTCCCACAGTTCTTTCTCTGGATGTGGATAGTGCTCTTTCTCATAAGTTCCTCTGGACTGTCATTGCATTGCTGCTAGTAGAGAAACTCATTACATTCAATTGTGTGATAGTATATCAGTCTCTGTGTACAATGTTCTCCTGGATCTGCTCCTTTCGCTATGCATCAATTCCTGGAGGTTGTTCCAGTTCACATGGAATTCCTCCAGTTCATCATTCCTTTCAGCACAAGAGTATTCCATCACCATCAGATATCACCATTTGTTCAGCCATTTCCCAATCGATGGACAGGCCCTTATTTTCCAATTTTTTTTTGCCACCACAAAGAGCATGGCTATCAATATTTTTGTATAGATTTTTTTCCTTATTATTTCTTTGGGGTACAAACGCAGCAGTGGTATGGCTGGGTCAAAGGTTGACAGTCTTTTAAAGCCCTTCGAGCATAAGGAATATTTAATTTTAATGTGTTTTAGGAGAAAGAAAATTTGGATTTTGGTTAAATGTTGAGGAAATCATAACAGACTATTGCAGTGGGAGGATGACCAGTAACAAAGATTTTTTTGTACTCAAGACTCTAAATACAAACTGCCAAAAAACAATTCTTTTGGAATACCTGAAGCATGTATCCCTTTGAAGAGGAGCCTATCAAGGAACCTTCCTTGATGAAGGGGCTCATGTACTTCTAGACTCCAAAGGAACAGGAGGTAGTAATTTTGAAAAACAAATGTCCAGTAGAACTACCTCCTGCCCTGGTAAGGCTCTCAGTTATTGAGTTTTCCAGTGTTCCTGAGTTCAAGTACCAACTAGAAGTTGAGGATGATGAGAATGGAGAGGCCACAGAGGGAGCATTCTTGTGTGAGGATGTTGGTAATTTTGTTCAAGTGGATTCTCCTCTATGATAAGGAGAGTAAAGGAAAACCAGTTAAATCTGGGTGATTAACTGTGAACTAAAATATATCTTCTCAATGGGAAAAGAGGTAGAGATTTTCAAACAAATAGGTTATCATGGCATCTACTGCCTCCCATGATACTATCACAAGTATTTGAGTTCCCCTCAAGTTCCCCTTAGGACAGAGGTCTAGAAAGGGGCCCTCAGGGATAAAGAGGTTTTTGTAGTTCAGAAGCTTTTGCCTTTCTTCCATGACCATTAATAGCAATAGGCTGAGGTGGTCTGCAGAGGAAGAAGATTATTTCCAAAGAAGATCTCCTTCTAATGATTTGTTAAGTGGCTGGACTGAAAGACAGGGATGGTTATGGGTTAGGCATTACTTGATAATTCATTTCAAGTCTTTTTTCTTAATTTTAAAATATCTCATATCCTAAAAATAACACTAATTATGATTAAAGTTCTAGTAATAATTATATTAAGATTTATATAGTATTTTAAGGCTTTTAAAGAATTTTAAATTTGCAGGCTATCCTAAATTTTTTAGTGCATCTTGAAGCTATGAAAGCATAAAAGTGTTCAATTAGCTATTATAGCTTCAAACTGCACCAAGACTTTGGGGACATCATGTATTAAGGCCACTTGAAGATGTATGAAGAAATAAAGTATTAGTACTCGAGGGAAACTTAGATATTATCTAGACAATCTAATTTTCTTGCCTAGAGAACTGAGACCCAGGAATGGAAAGTGATATATTACCTCTAAAAATAGGTGATATTTTAGTAGGCCAAAGGGGTAAAGGAAAGCATTCTGGCAGAGGAAATAGTTTGAGAAATGGTGGTGATCAGAAACCATACAGTATATGCAAGGGACAGGTAATATTCCATTTTGGTTGGAATAGAAAATATATAGAGGGGAACAAGATGAGGTAACTTTGGAAGGGGAGGGTGGAACCTTATTATGGAGGATCTTGAAGCACATCTAGTTAAAGCCATACTGAATATCTCAACATTTTTATAAGTGGTCATCCAAGGTTTCAGTCCAGGATTCCAGAAAGAATCTATACTTCATCTGGTAGGCACTGGCCAGCCCTAGAATGTTTTGGAGCATAAGAATGAAATGACCTGGTCTCTAATGAAGGAAATTTTAGGTACTCAAGAGTTTATAATATTCAGGTCATAACCTCTTTCTTGTGTCCCTGAAATTATATATAGATGATCATTTACCCAATGGAAGAACAGGTCTGTTTACAGAAATAGCACACACTATCTACCTACTCAAAATCAAATGAGTTTAAATAAAATTTTGGTAATGTTGAACCGTATAGCCATATATGTATAAACCTCAAATCCTAATATTTCAGACCCCAGAGTAGAAGTTCAGTTCCAAATTTTCCAGTATCTCTCTTTCCAGAATTTCCAGATAGTTGCCTGTTAATATAATTTTTGTTTAAGTGGACTCTCCTCTATGATTAGTAGAGTAAAGAAAAACCAATTAAATCTGGCTAATTAACTGTGAACTAAAATATACCTTGCCAGATGTGTGTGTTTTCAAAAAAAATGATTAATATGTTGTTACTTCTTGATCTAGTCCATTAACTTCTCTGAGTCCTTAGTTTACTCATTTGTAAAAGTAGTTGATTGCAGAGGTCTTATTCACTTCAACATTCAGCAACTTTATGATTCAACTCATAATTCCCCTCCTTGCCCTTACTCATCTCTTGCTATTAAGAATCAGTGTCATCCAATATTTCTTGTCCTATGACCTGCTACTGATAATACTAAACCCCAATGCAAATATGGAAAATTGAGGTCAATTTTTTTCTTTTCAAGCCTTAGGAGACTTGCATAATAATTTGAAAAGTTTACCATTTCAGTCAAACACCTCATCTGACACTGTCCCCAGAATTATTGAAAGAATCATCCAATATATGGTGATTTGTTTCACAATAAGAAAAGTATGGACCCAGTGATAGTACATCTCCTGCCCAAAAAACAGTGTAGCTAACTTTGGAGATATTCATCATCAATGATGCGATTTTAAGTTATAGGAACCCTCAAAAATGTTTACTAAGTTATAAAGGGGTTGTAGTCCATGTTGGAAGTGAGACTATATGCCTATGTTATTCTAGTTCACTAAAATATAAAAGTATTTTCATGTAACAGTGCATTCATTCACCCAGCAGTTAATCTATCAATTTATAAGAATTTAGTAAGTGCTTATGCCATGCTGTCCCTCTGTTAGGGACTGAAGATAAAAAAACAAAAGTGAAATATTCCCTAACTTCAAGGAACTTACATTCCTTTGGAACTGACACCTTATGCATAAATTGACACAGTAATTTTTCACGGGAGCCACTAGCAACCAGATGGGATCAAGAAAGGTTTGTTTTAGAAGGTGACATTTGGGTGTCAGAAAAAAAATGGGGGTTCTAAATGGTTGGAGTGAGGAGTGAGCACATAGCAGGCATTGGGCAAAACTGGTTCAAAGGCTTTGGGAAAGATAAAAGATAGAGATCAGTATGACAAATAGTAGGAAGGCCAGTTTTTCTGTGTAGAGTGATTGAAGGTTATTAATCTATAATATGACTGCAAAGGTAGGTTGAGGTCAGGGTTTCTGAGTTTTAAATGTCAAACAAAGTAGTTTATATTTATTTGACTTGAAGCAATAAGGAGGAACTGGAGTTTGTTGAGAAGGAAGGTGATGTGATCAAACCTTCTATTTATGGAAATCACTTTGGTGACTGTATGGTGGATGGATTGGAGTGGTTGACATATTTGAGGCAAGAAGCCCAAGTGAAAGTGTCTTTGAGAGAACTGAAGTCATAGAATGCAGACTTTGTCCTCGTGGAGCCCAGGATGCAGATGAAGAGAGAAGACAGACATTTGTAGATAGTCAAAGATTCATAGTTTCCTCATTGTGGATGTTAATAGACATTTTTATGAGTTGATGGTCAAACTTTGTCAATGAATTTCTCTAAAATTTGATAGCTAGCTCTTAAATGATGTAGATTCCATCAACTGTCCCACCCAAGCTCAATTTTTGCAGGGCCTGGTAGAGCTTATGTTCTGCTGACACGGCCTTTGAGAATCCAAAGTCACATTTTAGGCTTCATTTAGAAAGCCATGATATCTAGGATTGTTTTCTCTTCCACAGAAGGTCAAAGGAGTAAGGATGAATAGTCTTCCAAGTATTTTAGTTTTTCATGAAGTAATAAGTGCTTTTCTATATCTGAAATCTTTTTACATATCCATACCAAAGAGTATCACTGTATTATGCTCTAATCATACAACATCTGTAGAAATGTATTTGATTCTGGGCACAAAATCTTAGGGAGACTATTAATAAGTTAGAGAATATTCAGAAAAGGACAACCAGGCTCTTGAGGCTCTTGAGGTATGATGTATGAGGATCATTTGAATGATCCAGGTAAAGTTACCCTGGAGAAGGAATGATTTCTTTTGGTGTTTGAAGTATTAACACATATAAAGGGAAATAGATTTGTTCAGCACAGCTGCAGAGGGCAGAACTGGGAACAATAAGTGGAGTTTGAAGAATTTAATTTAGGATTCATTTGTGGAAAAAACTTCCTAACAATTAAACGTATCAAAAAGAGAAACAAGATTTTTTTGAAGAGATGGTTGGTTTCTTCTCACTGGAGGTATTGAAGCAAATGTTGTATGAAAGTTGTTTTTTTTTTTATGAATATGTTGACTAAGATGTTATCTGAGGTACTATCCAACTCTGGGTTACTCTGATAAAACTATTTAACTTCATTCAAATTGATTTTTTTCTCTCTGGATTTTTACTTCTCACCTCTTTATCCCAAAGTTTACTACTTTGTTAATCAGGAAATGTGTCGTGAAGAAGGTAAGTCTTGAGTTTGGCCCTGTTGAGTTTTTAATTGGTGAAAAAGAAGTAGGGGAAACCGTGTGAGAAAAACAGAGATGCTAATGAGGGTAGGATATCTGGGTGTTAGTAAAAAGACTGGTCAGATTAGAGTGAGTGTAGTGGTTCCTATCATAGGAGATTGTAAAATAATTTAGATTTCTGACAAAAAAATACTTTCTGCAAATAATCTTAACAGATATCTTTTTTGATTCCCTGACAAAACAATAAGTTATTTTCTACTATAATTGTGAACCCACCTATCTTTTCTTTGCACATAGGATCAAAGAGGAAAGAAGACAGGTCATCTAAGTGCTTTAGTTCTATCAAGCAATAGGTACATTTCTACATCCTAAATCTCTTTTTACTTTTAGCATCCCAGTTCTCCTATCAGAATTTCCCATCCAAATCTGAACTTGAAAGGGGTAGTGATTACCTATATTCTAAAAGATTCTTTCATCTACAGATCCTTCATTTTCTCGTTAGTTGCAAAGTGAGGCAAAGAAAGCCCCACCACAGAACTACTCTAAACACTAAAAATGAAGTTTCATGGCCGTGTGATTATAATTGCTAATTGTGGCCCTGGTAAAGAAGGGTGCAAATGTACCTCCTATCTTTTCTTATAGAAGTGGGAAGAATGAAGGTGCAGAACATTCCAGATCCTCGTAGATACTGTCAATGTGTCCATTAGTTTTGCACAACTGTTATGTTCTGAAAGAAGGTTAACTGAGTAGCAAAGGATCACTTATCAGGAAATAACTATTAAAAACAGAAAGCATTAATACAACTTTTTTTTAAAAAAAAAAGAGAAGAAATGCTTTGATCTTAAATATTTGCCTTCCCCTCAGCCCCTAAAATCTTTGAATCCTTTAAGCAAAACTCTGGTCTAGCTTAAAGTGTATTCATAGGATCTCAATCTGTATTAATGCAGTTGCTCAGTACAATATGCATGTCCTCCTTTTCTGCAAGGACATTCATTACAAGCTTGGAGAGTTTCATCATCTAAGAGTTTTAAATGATAATATAACAAAAATAAAAGTCTATGTGTTCTGCAAGGTAGAAATCTGTGGGTAATCACAGCAGGCACTGGGGGTGGCCTGTGAAGATATCAAGTTGGGAACTGCTTTTCTTTAGTAAATGATAAACTATGTATGAGCCATTCATTTATATATTTATTTAGAGCTGATTAAAATGCACCCATCGTAGAGCTCTCTGGGCACCAGCACAAAGTAATAATGGCCCCATAAGCTATATGCTCTGGAAACAATGCAAGCAAGCAGATTCAGGTAGAAGCGACATAACTGAACTGGTTTCTGTTCAGTGGAGTGTAGGTTCCTTCAAGGGTGCAAATGTCAACACAAAAAAGCATTTCAGGAGCAGAGTTAGTGGGCTGAGTCTCAGCAGCAATTATCTTTCAGAACTATAATTTTTGGGGCTGTAATTTTATGACTCTGATTTTTGGGATGAAAACAGTGACTTGTGCTTTGGCTTCCTTTGACCAGTGCCATGGAGAGCATTTTGCATGGCACCCTGGGTGGATGCCCATATGGCACTCAGGCACTCAGTGAAATTGGTTTGAGCCAACACGAAGCACTGAGTTGCTCTGGTTTCATGAAGGCTTTCCCATGCTGACAATTCAAGTGTCTCTGATGTCATTGGTGTTCATATTTCCTATCTGCAAGAGGCAGTTCACTATAGGGACAATCTTCTATGACTCAAGCAAACATTTTCTAAAACTGCCTACTATTTATGAGGCAGAGTTATAGGTATTGGTGATAAAAAGACAGAAGGAACATTCATTAATCACAAAGAACTTATATTCTACTGGGGAGTTGGGTTTATACACCAGGGATTTGATATTTTTTTGTTTTTATTTTTTTAAGTTTACAGTCATAAAATCAACCATTAAGTCGAAGCTATATGTTTTTAATTAGTACAATTGATAAACTTATAATCATGGAAAGCTATTGAGCGTGTATCAAAAAGATTTAAAACAGCAAAGGGATACTTTACAAAAAGATTGGAGAGGAAGAATTTTTAAATACGTGTATAAAGGTACGTAAACAGAGATTTCATAAAAAGAATACAGCAACAGAAACATATACATATACATAAATATATTTTTAAAATTTACTTTCTGTCTTAGAATCTATACTATGTTTTGGTTCCAAGGCAGAAGAGAGGTAAGGGCTAGGCAAAGGGGATTAGTCTTACCCACGGTCACACAGTTAGGAAGTATGTGAGGTCATATCTGAACCCAGGATCTCTTGTCTCTGGCCCTGGTTCTCAAACCACTGAACTGCACCTGAAAAATGTTTAACAATCAGCTTCCTCCCCAACCCCCCAGAAGATATGTTAACATGACATCATTTCAAGTTTCATCTTCACTACTAACATTTTCTCTAATACTTTAGTGTCTAGGCAATGAACAAAACAATAAATCAAGCACTGATCTGTAGCATTTGCTGATTCTGAGGAGTAAATACTTACATTGAATGTTTAATAATGAGCTAGTAGTCCCTTGGATATGACATAAGTGAAATCAGTGTATATCAAAGTAAATGGAGAAGGAGAAAATGCTAAGAACTGGAAGGATCAAAAAAAAAGCCTTATGAAGGAAGTGCTACTAGAACTGTTTTTTTTAAACCTTATCTTCTGTCTTGGAGTCAATACTTGTGTATTGGTTCCAAGGCAGAAGAGTGGTAAGGGCTAGGCAATGGGGGTTAAGTGACTTGCCCAAGTCAGAAAGCTAGGAAGTGTCTGAGGCCAGATTTGAACCTAGGATCTCCCATCTCTGGGTCTGACTCTCAATCCACTGAGCTACCCAGCTGTCCCCTAGAACTGTATTTTGAAGGAACTTAGGGAGGAAGGTAGGGAGACATTGAGGCAGAGGTTAGGAGAGAGAAGTACATTCCAGATGGGGGAGACTCTTTGTGCACAGAAGCAGAAAAAAGGAATATAGTGTAAGGGGAACAAATAGCATGCCAGTTTGACTAAAGCAGAGAGTGTAAAGAGAAATAACCATGCAATAAAACCAGACTTGTAGATGGGGGCCACCTCATGTAGATCTTTAAGTGCCATATTAAGGATTTTGCAATTTATTCTAGAGGCAAAGGGGAGCCACTGGATATTTTTGAGTAGGCTAGCGTCAGGTCAAATCTGGGTTACAAATCTCAATTTGGCAGAGGCATTCAAAAGTGGGATATGTTGCCCCAGAACGTAGTGAGTGCCCTATCACTGAAGTTTATCCAGCAAAACCTGGATAGATCACTTGTCTGGGATCTTGTAGATCCTGTAGAAGGGGTTTTTTTTTGTTTAGGGAGGGCTATCCTCACTTGCCTCCAAGGTTACTTCCATAGCTAAGATTCTGTGATTCTGAGAATGGCATGGCTATTTCTCTGATGCTAGGATCCTTTGCCCTGAAGCACAATACCCAGAAAGTGCATTGAAAATGATTTTGTATATACAATATTGATCAATATGTAAATCTGAAGGAATGATTGGAACACCAAGAACTCATTGATTGGGAAGCACAATGGAAACAATGCTGGATTTGCAGTCAAAAGACCTGGCTTCAAATTCCAGCTTTGCTCTTAACTTCCTATTTGTGCAAGTCACCTCATTATTCTGGGCCTCAGTTTCCTCATATGTAGAAGCTGGGTGTCAGGGAAGGTGACCTTCTGAGATTGTTCTGCAGCATTTCTGTGACTGAAAATATGGTCACCTCTTAGACAGATTAGTGCGAAGCTTCTCTAAACTCAGTTTGACTGTTCTATTGACACTAGAGACACACTTTGATGCCATGTTCATATTTGAAGCCTTTCTTATCATGGAGCTTGGGTTCTGTAGGCATAGCCTTTAAGACTCCAAGGTCACCTTCATACCACGACGAGGTAATAGAGAGATACTTCAGTAGAGGAATATCTTAACAACAAGAATTATGTCTACAGTCACTGACTTATTTTTATTTTATTTATTTTTTATAGTCACTGGCTTATGAGCACAAGACATGACTATCATAATAATAAGAGTTAGTATATAGCATCTACTTTGTGCCAGGCACTGAGCTAAGTGCTTAAAAATATTATCTCTTAAATCTTAAAAAATATATCTTATATATATAAAAAATCTTAAAAATATTTAAAATATTTGATCCTTGTAAAAACCCTGTGTTGTAGACATTATCATCACCATTTTGCAAATGAAGAAACTGAGGTAAATAAAAGTGACTGGTCCATGGTCATATTGCTAGTCAGTGTGTGAGGACAGCTTCCTGATTCTAGACCCAGCACTCTGTCCACTTTACCACCTAGTTGTCTCATATGGAAACACTGCCCTGGTCAGTAATTCACCCACCTACCATTGCCAAAGATGCTCATGACTCTTGTTCATTTCTTGATCTATTTATTCTTTCTGTTGGGGATTGTACCAGCTCTTGTAATTTGGTGCAGTGATCTAGGAAAGCATTATCTCATTTATCTTTTTAGGGCAGCATTGGGCAGATAGGACTGGGAAAGTGATGGGGACTGGGAAGGAGGAGATGTTTTCCTGAAGTACTGAGATAAAATTTGAAATGGATTATTAAGCTGAAATGACATAGTAGTAAGGTAATATATGTATGGTCAAATTGTAGGATATGTATTGTCACAAGGGCTGTCTAAATGTACAAATGAAGTTCATTGAACAGGTATTGTCATAAAGGGCTATGATGGGAAGCTTGGCTTGCTTCTGTGGAGAGCTAACACAATAGCTAGGGAGTGAAGGTGAGGGTGGAGAAGCAATTGTTCTTCCCTCCAATATCTGATAAGGGTGTTGGGCTAGGAGTGTCTGTCTGCCCCCTCCCTCAAATATCTCTGGGCTAGTAGTATGCTACTTAGGAGATCCCAAATCAATGCTCCCTTTCCTGTTTACTCTTAAGGGAGAAGATAGCCCTTATCAGCAATACCCTGCCCATCAAACATTATTTACACAGAAGACCACCCAAATAACATGTAGCAAATAAACTAATTTAGCCAAGCAAATAGGAAATAGAAGGTAGGGGAACTATACAGATTAAAATAAGCGTGCCCTAAAATACCCAAGAGTAACTGAGTTATTTAACTGGAAGCAAGATCAGATTTCAATTAGAACTGGAGAAGAAAGAACAATCTCCATTCTCTAGAGTTTCAGGCAAACCCAGTGACATAAGGTCGTTTTCTCATTCATTTCTGTGAGTTCCAAGCTTTCCCCCTCAGCCACCTACTTCTGGGCAATGTCTCTCTATCTACATATTTTCCTACAAGTTTTTGAATCACAGGAGTCTTTCTCCCAAGGACTTCTGGTTAACTACTCTGTAACATCTCCTTCAAATTTCCTCTGACAGTTAGAAATCTTATGTTCTTCCATATGCACCCCAGATTTGCATGGGCGGGGGACCAGGCTACAATAATAACAAGAGCTGATGTTTAGACAATGTTTTAAAATTTGTAGAGTTTTTTGCATGTATATGCTCAACTTGAATTATATGGATGTTTGAGCTAAACCTCATTTGTTGTCACATTTCAGGGAGGCCAAAAGCTACAGTGTCTCAATGTTGAAAATGTTAGGTTTATTTGTGAGAGTGAAACTTTTAGCTCAACTCTTGTGATAAGGGCTGGTCCCTGTCTGAGCCAGCATCCTTTCCTTTTTTTTTTTTTTTTTTTTTTTTTTTTTTTTTTTAAATTTCGCTTGTGCCTTAAGAACCAGGGCTTACTTGGTCCAGATCAAATTTCGAAGTCTAGAGGGGGTGGAAAAAACACCACCAACTGGTTATTTCTTCTAGTGCACTTGACACGTGGTATAAAATGCATTTATTTTATCTGTCTCTGTACTTATCTTGAGACCTCATTATCTGTGAATGTGTGTTATGGTGCTGTGGGCCTGAAGTCCTGAGGGAAATATTTTCACCCACCGTAATATTAGCTTCTCATTTTGAAAGCAGGATGTGAATCCCAAATTTATTCTCTAGTCTTCAATTTGTAAAAGCTAGTGCAAAGACGAAATGCAGAAAAATTGCAAGGTTCTCTGTCTGTGTGAGTGTATGTGCGTATGTCTGTAACTCACTCTTATCTCCAGTATGCTTTAGATTGGTGAGGGGAGAGCACTTGCATACAGGCTTGACAAGTTTACATGGGTTAAAAAAATCTTCTCATTAAGAGTTTTTGAATAATTCTAGTTGTTATGCTGATAAAAGAAGACCTATCTGTGCTCTAAAGGTGTCTGTGAAAACTCAGTTTCAGCAACAGAATGTCTCTTTAAGACTTCAGGGTGACCCTTAGTTATTATTATAGAATCCAGCATATAAAACAACTATAAATTATGTCCTTGAATGGGCTAACAAGATGTTCTTCCTTCTACCAAATTTCATTTCTTTAAAACTTACACTGAATTATTGTATAATAATGAAAATATTTATACAACACCAGTGCTGCCAAACTTAGAAGGGAAGCAGGAAACTGGAAGTAAATTTTTACTTCAATTTTCTCTAACAAAGGCCTCACTTCTCAAAAATATAGAGAATGGAGCCAAATTAATAAAAATTAATTAAAATAATGAGTCATTCCCCTATTTGTAAATGGTCAAAGGATCTGAACAGGAAGTTTTTAGAAGAAATCAAGGCTATGAATAGTCATTTGAAAAAAATACTCTAAATTATTATTGATTAGAGAAATCCAAATTAAAACAACTCTCAGATTCTACCTCACACATAATGGATTAGCTAATGTTACAGAAAAGGAAAATTATAAATGATGGAGGGGGTAAGGGGAAGATAATGAACATTAATGAACTATTGGTGGAATGCAAATTAGTCCAACTGGAGTAAAATCTGCAACTATACCTAAAGGGCTATAAAATTGTGCATACTCTTTGCTCCAAAAATACCATTACTAGGTCTATATCTTGAAGAGGTTAAAAAAATGAAAGAGAACCGATTTGCATGAAAATATTTATTGCAGCTCATTCTGTGGTGACAAAGAATTGGAAACTGAAGGATGCCCATCACTTGGGAAATGGCTGAATTAGTTATGGTGTATGATTGTAATGGAATACTATTATGCTATTAGAAATGATGAGCAGGAAAGTTTCAGAGAAACTTGGGAAGACCTATATGAACTGATGCAAAATGAAATGAGTAGAATTAGGAGAAAGTTGTACACAGTAATAGCAATAGTGTAATGATGATCAAATGTGAAAGATTTAGTTATTCTGTACAATATAATGATGCAAGATAATTTCAAAGGACTGATGACCAAAAATGTTATCTATCTCCAGAGAGAGATCTTGGAAACTGTGAATTCATATAGAAGCCTATCTATTATTTTGCTTTATGTTTCTTGCTTTTTCCTGTTTTTTCCCAAGATGGCTATTGTGGAAACATGTTTTATATGATGTCATATGTAAAATTGTTAATATTGTTTGCCTTCTCAATTGATGTTGAAGGAACAGGAAAGAGGAAGCAAATTTGGAACTCAAAATTTTTAAAAAGGCTAAAAATTAAAGAAAAAAGTAAACATATTTGCAATTTATCTCAAGTATATAAAGATTTATGTGTAAAGCTGTATATCTACATACATGTATATAACCCAACTCTTAAAGGTCACTAATATGAGACTCTTTCTTCAGTAGTAGATATTGTATGAGAGGCAGAGTTGATGAGAACTGGAGAGAAGAGAAATCCAGTTTTCTTGCTTCTAGCTTTGAGAAAGAAGATGCACTATTACTACCTCTCTTCAGGTCTCTGAAGGGAGAGAAAGACTGTAGGAAGAAGACTACATGTTAAAGGAGTTGGCTATGTCCACCATGTCTCTAGTCTAGATTTCTGTACTTCAGGGAATATTCTCTTGGGTGAGATGTGGGATTGAATCTCTTGGTTGAGCTAAGTTATCCCACTCCCAATGGGAGAGTTAATTCACTGTATCAGCCTCTATATGTTCTGATTTGTATACTTTTTCTTATTTCTGTTATGCTATTAATGCAGAAAAATGGATTTATTTGCTATCTGTGTTCATTGTATAATTAGCATTTGGAGGGAACATAATAAAGGTTTGTGTATCTCTCTCTCTCTCTCCTCTCTCTCTCTCTCTCTCTCTCTCTCTCTCTCTCTCTCTCTCTCTCTCTCTCTCCCTCCTCCTTTCCCATTAAGGGATAGCAATCAAGAGCTTAGCTTGAATCTAAACAAAATTTCCCTTAGACTAATAATATTTAAGGGGGCAGATACATATAATTCTAGCTAATAATGCTCTTTCTCTGAGGAGTGTGTTGACCACCCTCTTCCCCCCATCTCTTGCTTTTTCTCCTGGCAGGAATCCAAATCTATCTTGGAGAAGAATGTGGAAAGGAGATCCTGAAGATACCTATTCATACCTCTTTTGAGTTATGTCTAGATATAACCATGTTGACATATATAAGTGAAATGGGCAAAACAAAACTGCAATCTCACATCACCTCCATACATACATAGAGATAATCATCTATGTATGTCTACACTTTGGGGTCTATGTTCTCCACAGTCTCTTAAAAGTGTGTCTAGTCCATCATCAATACCTCGTGCCCTGGAGAGACTTTGGAGCACATACAGGCATTCTGTAACTGGTTCAAGTTGGTTAACTACATGATAAAGATGAGATTCCAGTCTCCTTTTGAAAAGGAAAAGAACAAATGTGGTGACTGAGGATCTGTGCCCTTTCATAACACCCTCTGGCTTCCAACTTTTCTACACTGGATCTTATCAGATACTGGGGTGAAGGAGGTTATAGCACCAGAGCACAGATGAAGAAGGGATGGACAGAATATCTAGCCTGAAACTGATGTTGTTTCTTTTTGTGAATGCCTCCATAGCTAATTAGAGAGGATCCCATTCACCATGTGGCTAACCTATGACTCTCCTACAGACTTGGTTTAGTCTTGGGGAGCCTAATCTCCAATGAGGCTAGGCTAACTTTTTCATATTCTTTATGAATTTTTCATATGCATTTTGTCATTAAACTTTACCTTAGCTCCCAAGGGAAAAATTACTTATAGTTTAGGTTTCAATTCATGTTTCCATATTGTTAAAGATATTTATGAAAAGTTACCGTTTATTATGTGGCTTATAAAATTCTAAGAGCTAAAGTTCTGGGCATGAAAGATCAATTTATTAATTATGCTAGTAATAATCAATAAATTGAAGCCAGTGATCTCTTTTATTAATCAAAGATCTTAAGGGAGGGTCATGGACCAATATATTTAGGTCTATCTTCCTGACAGCAAATTATTGGGAACTCTCCTGACAGGAAAAAGAACCTTAATTGACAGATATTAAATGAGGAGGTGGCCTGAGAGCTCTCCAATTCTCTGGATTATTCATTTTTTGTGGGGAGGGTATCATCTGGGGAATGAAACCTGATTTGAAATTCAGCACCTTCCTTCAGTCTGAGCAAGTAACGTTTCTGGGGAATAGAATCTCTCTGGTTTAATTTCCCCTTCATAAGCCAAGTTGCCCCAAACTTTAAATGAAGGGGACATGAAAAGTCACATGAGTGACTATTGATAGCCTGAAATAGTTTGAAATAGTTTCTTTTTAAACAAAAAAGGCCCAGTCCAGGCCTTGGGAGGGGTAAGAATATGATGACTCTCCTCAGAGAGATCTTCTTTTGAGCAATACTAAGAAATGGGGGTGGGAGGAGGAGGATTTAAGCAGAAAAAGGAATATTACAGATTAATATTAAAAATCAAATGACAGAGCATTAAAATTAATTTTCTTTACTATGTAAATCTGGTATGAGACAGGTATTTGATTCCTATATGCAAAATAAATGTTAAACATAAAAAACTTATGTCACTTTGGCAGAATACTTTAAAACATTTTAAGTTGGTAACAATTACAAGTAAGTAATAATTTATAACAACTGTTATAATATACTGGGAGGTTTATATTTAAACCATAATTAGAATTTAAAGCAGCATGAAGGATTGCTGATTAGGCATTTTACATTTAACCATGGCTCTGTACTGTCTCCCTCAAAGTCAATGATTTCTGGAAACTCAGGACAAGGATTTACTCTTCTCTTGCTGGTGATTATTTTTTCTCATGAAATAACTAATCAGCTTTTACACAATGGACCCAGAATCTTCCACTTTTCTGGCTCACAAGATTGCCTCTAAGCCTGAATGTTTCTACCCAATGGTGACTTCTCAGGAAAGAAAACAGAAAAGTCAGCCAAGGGCTAAAGTAAAGCTGACCTTATAGTGTCTCCCTACTAGAGGTGGCGTGTGAAAGTGAGCACCATGATGCCAAGTGAGGAAGGAACACTTCATCTTCTGCCTTTCACTGGAAGTCTTGGAGTTATTACTAGGATGCCAACAGGGCAATTAAATGATGACAAAGTCAGCTGGACTCTGTCTTTCCTTTGAATGGATGTAGCATCCCATTATTCTACTACTGTCACAGGGAAGGGAAGGACAAAGGGACTACTCAGAGTTTTCTGCATCAAACTCAAATGACAAGACCTTTCAAAACAGGGTCTTATCTATGGGTACATAAATTTAGTAAATCTCCCCCCCTCCAGTGTCTTTTGGAATAATCATAACTAGGAGATTATTGAGGGCAAAATGAGGTGACATATGTAAAATGCTTTGTAATCCTTCAAACACTATAAAATATTAACTATTTTTGTTTTAACAGGAGCAGAATATAGATATTTGTAAATATATAAAAATAATAAAACATCATGTGTCTAATACATAAACAGATACCTTCTTAAGCAATATCTATACTATGCTTTTTAGCCCTATATACTTCATTTATATGATTTCAACAAGTAAAATATTCTCATTAGAATAAGAAAATGCATACATTAAAATTATAATATGATTTTGTGACCTTTAATACATATATATATATATCTATATGTACATTAGTTTTGCTTCCTGTTAGAATGTAAGGATGTTACAAAAAGAAAGGATTTCATTGATTATATTGATATCCTTATTACCGAGAACAATACCTACCTTTTGATATAGAATATGACAGAAAGGCCTTTTCCTAGAGCAAAGACTAGATTCAAGGCTATGAGGGTATTATTTTTTTTGTAATTTTTTAAAATTTAAAATTTTTTATAATTTAATTTTTTTAGGAAAATGTTTTCCATGGTTCCATGATTCATGTTCTTACTCTCTCCACTCCCCAAACTTCTCCTACCCCCCACCCCGTAGCTGACACGCATTTCCACTGGTTTCTTCATATGTCATTGATCAAGATCTATTTCCATGTTATTGATAGTTGCACTGGGGTGGTTGTTTAGTTTGCATCCCCAATCATGTCTGCATCAACCCATGTGTTCAAGCAATTGTTTTTCTTCTGTGTTTCCACTCCTGTAGTTCTTCCTCTGAATGTGGGTAGCATTCTTTTCCATAAATCTGAGGGTAGTATTTTGCTGCAGTTATTGGTAATAGGTTTAAACAGATTAATAGTGAAAAAAAATGGGAATCTTTTTTATTTACATTGACATATAAAATCTCTAATGCTTATTCTAGAATCCCCAGAATGTCTAATCAAGTAGAATTGACTAATTTATTTAACTAGTAATGTTTTGACCTACAACATCTGCATTCATTTCAGAAATTGACCCTTAAGGAATCAAGTGATGGATTTTAACTATGGAACTTTCAGATAGCTATGGAAAATGATGACAATATTGATACTGAAAATAATTTTGGAATATTTAATGCAGGACTTCAAGTATTGGTAAGCAATTTCCATTTCTATTCTAGAACTTTTCTGCCTACCTTGTGATAATAAGATTTGTATTATACAAACTCTAGGAATATTAAAGTTTATTAACTGGAATCCCAGTAAATAGTTTTGTAAAACTTTTGTGTAATGTGTAACTTTGTAAAACTTGTGTAGAACAGGCTTCTCCTTCTACCCTTGACACATACCAATTCCCTCATTTATTCACAGGTTCTTGAGGTACTTTTGGTTATCCGTCATATTGTTTGGTGGATATATTGGGTGGTATAATGCACTGGAATAGACAGCAACTAGGTATATGACCCTGAGCATGTTACCTAACCTCTCTCTCTCTATTTCCCCAACTGTAAAGGGGGGATAAAATAATACCTACCTTAAATGATTGTGAGGAGCAAATGGGATACTATTTGTAACATGCTTCACCCAGTCCCATATATATCCTAGGTGCTTAATACATTCTTTCCCCCTTTCCTTCCCCTTATTTCTTCCCTTCCTTTCTTTCCCCTCTTCCACCTTTCCCCCACCTTCCCCATTTTCCCTTCTTCTGTTTTCCCTTCCCCTCCAGGGACTTTCTATTGCCTCCAGGATTAAATATACAATCCTCTATTTAGCTTTTAAAGGCCTACATAATGGTCCCAACAAAACTCAGCAACCTCTTTGGCTATTGTTTCTCCTTCATCACTCTATGAACCTGCCAAACTAGCCTTCTCTCTGTACCTCGCACATGGAGCTCTGTCTTGTGTCTCTGTGGCTCTATATCTGTTATGCCTTTTGCTCAGGGTGTACTCCCTCTTCTCTTCCACCTCATAAAGTCTCCTTTAAAATACAGCTCAAGCATCACCTCTTACATGATGACTTTTTTGATTTCCTCAATTGCTGCTGTCCTTCTTTCAAAGTACCTACTATTTAGCTACTTTGCCTTTATGTGTACCTATTCTCCTCCTGTTGATTCTGTATGAATATAGGGATGTTCTTTTCTCCTCTGTCAGAATGTAGGGAATATTTCATTCATTGTATTGGTTTCCTAAGCACCTAGAACTGTGTCTGGCAAGAAGAAGGCTACTAATAAATAGTATTGGATTGAGGGATCTTGATAAACAGTCTTTACTATATAGCTTAAGCTACTAGCTTCAGCTAGATTAATCTTATTAGTAGACTTGATGGTCCAAATGGATTATGGTATCATTGACTTGTCTCGTTTTGACATTGAAGACTGAAGTAATTAATCTAACTATGGGATAATATACTACTGTTTGGTGGAAACTATGATGAAATAGATTCAGTCAAAATGTATAATAAGGCAAATTTTTGGTTGCTATTTCTTACAGTTATTTAATAATCCAGGGAAAATATGTTTCCCTTTCTCTACTTAATTTAAATAATTATTGTTTTTTGAAAAATCTAAATTTGTCATATCTAGATTTATTCCACATCTGGTTGTTTCCCGTTAGAAAGTTACTCTGTCACTGTGGCCCCTTCTTCTAATTGGCTGGTTCCTCCCAGAATATCTGTTTTAGATCAGATATATCTTCATTCTTTTCAAAGTTTCTGTCCTGACTCTGGAATTTCTTAATTGATTTATTTACCTTCTCTATTCTTCCTTCGTTTGCTTTTCAGATTCTTTCAATTGTTCCTTCCCCACTAGAATATAAGCTTCTTGGGCACTAGGATTATCTTTCTTTCTCTTGTGTTTGTATTCTCAGCACTTTTCATGGTGACTTCTACATTTTAAGGGCTTAATAAATGCTCATTGACTGGCTGACAAAAACAAAACAAATAAAAAACTCCAAAATACCCCCAACCAAGTCCATAGAATTCAAGAACCCCTGAACTAATCCAAAATCTTTTTTTTCAAATCAGACAATTTGAAATATTAATCCAAGGGCACATTAATTAATATAGCAGAAAAAAGTAGGATTAGAACCCAGGCTTCCTAGATCATTACACTTTCTAATATCTTCTTTAGATGTTCAATTAGAATTTGTGTTTGCTCAATTAAAATAGTGCAATATAATCCCTTAATTTCCACAAATACATGGTAGCAGGAAGTATTAGAAATATTATAAGTCAGAACTACCTTGTCTATTTAGCTTACTCTGTGCAGACTCCAGGGAAGCACAATATAAAAGACAATGCTGAGAATGTATATTATTTTCATAGAGCTTTGCTTGTGGTCATTCAATTTTGGAACAGGAAGATAAGTAGCTTTGCTAGTATAGTTATTCATTGACTTATAACGATTTACATTTAAAATATTCAGTCAATGACACCCAGTTTTTCAATGTACCTTGCGTGTAGTAGGCAGGCAGCCCATAAATGCTTTCATATCAGTTACTCCTCATGGTTCCCAGTCCAGCTACCCCACTTACCATCTTTCACAGCCTTTTTCCCTGATATTCAGTCAGTTTGAGCATAGTTGAAAAAGGAGGGGAATGACTCCAACTGTTAACTATTACTTAAGTTTCTAATATCAAAAGAAATATGTAAACTCATCAGTAAGCAAACAAAAAACAAACCCATAGTAAAATAAGGAAATCCCTCATATGGTGTTGTAAGTTGGGAGGTTTCATATTTGGGCTGGTAATCTGGCATATGAGTGTCTGCTAAGTTATACCAGCAACTACCTTAGACTCCAACTTGCCTATCCCTGAAGGTACAGGCAACTTTGGATTGGTGAGGTTCAAGAGCAGGTAACCTCATAGGCTAGCAGCTTTTGACTAAGTAACTTTGCCAGACCATCAAGGAGATAAGTTCTTCACCTTCTTCTAGGCTGTACCATCATCTAGTTGCCTCTTTAAAATATTGTAATTTACTCTTTTATTGACCTAGTCATTTTATGTCTTAAGGAAGATACATATAGGGCATCTCTGGCTAGTCAGCTAAGTGGTATCTTGGAGCTGATCCCATTTGAATTATGTGGGAAAATATCTGGATGGGATTTTGCCATTGGCCAAACTGAATAATCACAGCAATAGCAGAATAGATGGGATAAGCATATTCACAAAGAATTTTATGTAGCTGATGCAGGAAGGCAGAGATAAGCTAAAGACAAATGAGAAGAAAGGGAAAAATAAAAGATATCAACTCAATGAAGGCATTTCTTAAATACTAAATAAGAAATAAATGATTTTCTTCTGTGTATAAAAAACTTTTTGAGAATGCAATTCTCTAAGTGGCATTAGGCAAACATATTGAGCAATGACAATAATACAACATTCTAAAAGTATGCCTGAGTGACTTTATTCAAAAGTAAATGATATTCAATGTCAACTTAGAAGGAGGTTTCTAATGAAGTACACCAGGGACTGGGCTTAGGTCTGTGTTGTTTAACATTTTTATCAATGATTTAGATAAAGGCACAGATGGAAGGCTTATCAAGCTTGAAGAAGGAGAAAAAAGTGAGAGATAGTTAACATAATGAATGATAGAATCAAGATCCCAGAAGACCCTGACAGGCTGGAATGTTGAGTTTAATTTAATAAGTGATATTTAATAATGAAAAATGTAAAAAGTCTTATGCTTGGTTTTGAAAAATCAAGTGTAAATGAGACCGATAGGGTAGGAAGAAGCAGGGTAGCAAAACCATCTCTCACAATTCCTCTAACAAAGATTGAGGAATGTAAAGGAGAAAAAGGGTTTTTTGATTGGTTGAATATTTTAAAAGGTTAGGTTGCCATGGAATTGAATAATTATCAATTCCCAATCAAAGAATAACCTCAAGTCAAAATGACTTTTATGGAAGTTTATTTACAAAATATAGGAGAGAGTAGAAGTAGAGAGATGAGAAGAGGGTAGAATAAGAGATTTATATTCAAGTTTGGGCTTTACTCTGGCAGGGCTCCAGAGTCCCAGCCAGAGCCTAAAAATCAATTAATAAGGGTTTTAGCCACAAGGGCTTCTCCCAATCAAGGGAGCCTCCCAGAGGCTATTATCTCCTGGGGTTAAAGGAGTCAGCCTTCTTCACTCACCAAATGTAGTTCTAAGAGAGAGATTTAAGAGTAATTTCACCAAGATCTTAAGGTTTCATGTCCAGGTCATGAACCAGAAGTCCTCCTTCAGGTCCTGTTCATAAACCAGAAGAGCCTTCAGCTCACTGAACTTTCTTTTTTAAAGGGGCCTCTTTTGCGTTGCTTCCTGTGCCTTCCTCTTAGTTTACGTGTCCAATCACATCAGATGCTTTTCTTAGGACTGCCCAGGAGGCAGTCAGTAAATTCTGATTTGTCACTCACTCTAGCACACATGGGTTACAGACCTTCCAACTTGTGAGTTAAGTGGAGATGTTTTCACCTTTGGTGATTAAATTTAAACATGGGCAGGGTACGTTTAATCTCATTATCACAGGAAGCATATCAGACCAAGTCTTGATCAAGAAATTCAAGAAGAATCTACAGTGGACCATTATTCTAGATCAGGTCAGCATAGTATGACAGCCAAAGGCCTGTAGGTCACTGGGGAAGGGTAAGAGCCTGGAAGACCTTAAAGCATTTTATTTTTATTTTTTAATTTTTAATTTAAAAAATTATTTAATTGATTAAGAGAATTTTCCCATGGTTACATGATTTATGTTCTTTCCTTTCTCTCCCATCCACCTCCCATAGCCAACAAGCAATTCCACTGATTTTTACATGTGTCATTAATTAAGACCTATTTCCATATTATTGATATTTACACTAGGGTGATTGTTTAGAGTTTATATCCCTAATCATATCCCCACTGACCCATGTGATCAAGGAGTTGTTTTTCTTCTGTGTTTCTGCTACCACAGTTCTTTCTCTGGATGTGGGTAGTGTTCTTTCTCATAGGTCCCTCAGAGTTGTCCTGGATCATTGCATTGCTGTTAGAAGAGAAGTTCATTACATTCTATTGTACCACAAAGTATCAGTCTCTATGTATAACATTCTCCTAGTTCTGCTCCTTTCACTCTGCATCAATTCCTGGAAGTCATTCCAGTTCACATGGAATTCCTTCAGTTCATTATTCCTTTGAGTAAAATAGTATCCCATTACCAACAGATACCACAACTAGTTAAGCCATTTCCCAATTGAAGGGCATCCGCTCATTTTCAATTTTTTCCTCAAAGCCTTTTAGCACAGGGCTTGGGCTTGGGATTATGGTTGTGTATAATTAGAGAATAAGAAGAGATGCTGTCTTATTCTGATCAAGAGCAGGAACCTGGATCTAGAGTGAACTAATGCTAAGGGATCTAAAGCCAAGTTAGGTACTATAGATTAGAACTGTTCCTGTCACATTTACCCTGAATCAGGATTATCAATTCAGCCCACAGACCTGAATTGGGGACTATAGTTGAGTAACAAGGGCAAAAATTCCAAATAAGGGTAAGCCAACAGCTCTAATACCCTGAACATACAAATCCTTTTAGCTAGCCGAGATGGGATGGGCCAGCAATCATGTCTTGAAGCTCTAAATTGTTTTCATTTTTGTTGTCTCTGCCTGGACCATGGTCAAGAACCTGAAAAATTCAGACTAGAAGAGGAACGATTAGACTGTGATTTTTGATCAGACTTCTTAGTAATCATTGAAAGTTTTAGCCACTCTGTCTTGATTATCTCCTATATCACTTAGTACCCAGAGAAAGAATTGACTGGATCATAAATGATACAGATCAGGACCATAGAAGGACCTAAGGTTTCCTCCAGAAATGTGCAGTCTGATTAAAACAAAAAATTTTAATTCTGGAAGTAAGGTCAGAAGAATTAATAAAACAAACCAAGTCATTTAATTATTAGAATCACTATGGATTGAATACATTAAACTGAAAAGTTTTTATACAAATAAAACAAATGTTGCCAGGATTAGGAGAAAATTAGAGGAGAAAAATCTTCATAGATAGTCTCTCAGATAGAGGCCTCATATCTAAAATATATAGAGAACATTGTCAAAATTATGAGAATAAGAGCTCATCCCTCAATTAATAAATGGACAAAAGATACATAAACAGTTTTCAGTATAAGAAATCAAGGCCATATAAAGATATGTGAAAAAATGCTTGAAATCATTACTTATTAGGGATATAGAAACTAAAACAATTTTTTAAAACACTTACCTTCTGTCTTAGAATCAATATTGTGTAGTGTTTCAAGGCAGCAGAGTGGTAAGGGCTAGGCAATGGGGGTTAAGTTACTTGTCCAGGGTCACACAGCTAGGAAGTATCTGAAGTCACACTTGAACCCAGAACCTCCTATCTTGAGTCTGGCTCTCAATCCACTGAGCCACCTAGCTGTCCCCCTAGAGTAAAGGGATAAAAAAAAAATCCTAAAATAATTCTGGAGTATCATCTCATGCTCATCAGATTGGCTAAAATGACAAAAGGACAAAATGACAAATTTTGGAGGGGATATGGGAAAGTGGGTGTACTAACTATTTTAGAGAAAAATTTGGATTAAATTTAAAAATTACACCCAGAGTGTTGTAAAACTGTGTATATCCTATTGTTCAGTATGTTTCCGAAGGAAATCAGGGGGAAAAGGAAAAGAACCTTATGTTCCAAAATATTTATAGCAGTAATTTTTGTGGTAGTAAAGACCTGAAAATTGAGGAAATTGAGTCCATCAATTGGAGAATGGTTAAACAAATTGTGGGATATGATTGTGATGGAATATTTCTGTGCCATAAAAAATGATGAACAGATTAAAATTTTTTTTTAAAAACCCTTACTTTCCATCTTGGAGTCAATACTGTGTATTGGCTCCAAGGCAGAAGAGTGGTAAGGGTAGGCAATGGGGGTCAAATGACTTGCCCAGGGTCACACAGCTGGGGAGTGTCTGAGGCCAGATTTGAACCTAGGACCTCCCATTTCTAGGCCTGGCTCTCAATCCAATGAGCTACCCATCTGCCCCCCAGATTAATTTTTTAAAAAATTATAACCATATGAGATAATGGATAGTAAAATGAGTAGAGCCAAGAAAATAATATATATACAGTTACAGATTTAATATTTGAAAATAACTTGTAGAACATTCACCTCCAGAGAATGAAATGAGAAGTAGAAACATGAAATAAATAATCTATATATTCTGCTCCATGATGCCTTCTATGGTGTGGGGAGAGGAGAGAAGAGATAAAAAATAAATTATAAATGTATAAATAAAAAGAACTATTATAGAGTAAGAGACACTGAATATATAAATTCAGGAGAAAAAAAATGCCAAAATTACTACAGCCAGGCTCAATGAAAAGCACAGCCTACCTATAATTAACTAGAAATTCTAGTTATAATATAATATAATGTAATATAATAAAATAAAATAAAATGAAGCTTGAGTTAAAAAAATGATTTTATAAATGAAATAAAAGTGTTAAAGGATTAAGTAGGAAAAGAACCAAGAACTTTAGAGGAAAGACTTGGAAAGAGAGTTAATGACAATTTAAAAAGAAAAAGCAAAACAGTCTTACATGAGTAACATTGAAATAGGTTGAGGAAAAAAAATCTAAAAAGATTTGAACTTGAACACTATGGCAGAGACAGAGAGACAGAGAGACAGAGAGGCAGACAGGGAGAGAGAGAGAGAGAGAGAGAGAGAGAGAGAGAGAGAGAGAGAGAGAGAGAGAGAGAGAGAGAGAGAGATGCAAATGTCAAGACACTTTTTAAGAGATCTTGGACAAAAACTGTTCAGAACTTTTGGAACCAGGGGCCAAAGCAAAGGTAAAAAGAATCACTGATCTTCTCCTTAAAAGATGATCCCTAAATGGAATCTCCTGGACACATCATGCATAAAATCCAGTTTCCAGGTCAAAGAAAAGAAAATGCTACAAACAGAAAGAACAGAAGCACTAAGGAGTCATAGTACTTTCCTACATATTGCATCTTATTAATAGAACATAAGTTTCTTGTGGGCAAGATTTATTTCATTTTTGCCTTCCTGTACCCAGCATCTACCTCAATGCTTTGCAATTTTATATATTTTCTAAGTGTTTGTTGAATTGATTTGAATTGTTCATGCAAAGAAAGAGACTCAAGTCCAATCACCTGACTGATCTTTAACCTTGAAACTCCAGAGGAAACAAAACAAAACAAAACCAAAACCAGACAAATGGCTGTTATTAACATAGCTTTGGGGGTAAATAAGAAGCAGGAGGAAGGAAAGTAATATTGAGCTTCCTAAATTGTCCTGTCTGAGATGATATTCTGGAGAGCCATGAAAAAGCGAAAGGGACAGAACAAATCTGCATTTTTTCCTACAAAATTCCTCTCCTTGCAATTTTCATTTGGCCCTTAGGTTTGGGAGGGATCAATACTGATACTTTGCAGTGATGGGAATAAGACAGGAACATGTGCCTGGCAGAACTGTTTTGAATATTGAATAGTTTTTGACAGAGCTCAGCTGCAGAGACATGGCAATACCTGCCAAAGAGACAATTGTTATTACCGCTTGAAGCTCATTGAGAAAGACAATTGGGAAAGAATGAGAGGGGCTTCTGACTTTCTCCTTTCTTCTAAAGTTTACTCCCCTCCCTCAGATTTTTGGCCAGTTGCATTGAAAATTGGGGGCATAAGGGCAAGCTCTTTATCCATATGAAAGCTATCTTACTCAGCTTTATATTGGGGAGAAAGTGGGGGCAAAAAAAGCGTTAGGCTGGGGTTATTAACTTGGGTTTATTAACTTGTTTTAGAAATATTTTGATAATTCTATTTCAATATAATTAATTTCCTTTATAATTGTGTGTATTTTATTCTCATTTAATAGCAGTATTTTGAGAAGTGGTTTATAGATTTTATTAGGACCAAATTGGTTTATGACCTGCACAAATGGTTAAGAAGCCCTGTTTTAGGGCAATATTTATTTTATTTTCTGCTTTGTCTGACTCAAGCCCTACTGTCAAGGATATTCTTGGCTCACTATCACTACTAAATTTTGTACTGAGCAGAGTCAGATGTGAGATGATGTCTTACACCATCTCTCCTTCACACATTTGGATTAGTTGTTTGCTAGCATTCACAGAATTATGACAATTCCTTAGCACTGAATTAAAACCAAACCAGAACAATCACATGGTGGTCAAAATGATATCTCTAGCAGCATTAAATCAAGATTTTTTTTTATTTAGCAGTCATCTTCATTGTTAAGCAGGCACCCCAACTGAAAAATTGTTACTTTCACTCATTTTCTCTGCTTTGGGAATCTTGAAGGAGAATACTTAGAGATCAGTCAGTCAGTGAAATGTTGACAGCCAAGGCTATTGCTTTAGTGTGAGTGCTTCAAGATTTCAAGACTAATGGAATGAAATCTATGAGAGCCAATTAAATGAAGGGAAGCAGCAGAGTCAAGATTCAAACCCTCATCCTTTGTTTTCAAAGCCAGTGATTTTTCTACTTTTCTGTGCTGCCTCATTAATGTTGAGATTCCATAATTCATTAATTTCTATTATGATTATTGCTTCAAATCAGTAATAATAATTACCTCTACATACATTTTAAGGTTTTCAAACTGCTTCACAAATATTAAATCATTTTATTCTCATAAAATTGATTTGTACAATTTGAGATTGGTACAATTATTATCCTCCTTTTTACAAATGAGGAAACTGAGGCAAACAGAGGTTAGGCAGCTCATCCATGGTCACCCAACCAGGAAGTGTCTGAGGCTAAGTTTAAACTCAGATCTTACTGATTCCTGGTCTAGGGCTCTATGCTCTGTTCCACCTAGCTTCCTCTGTGTCAAGGATCTGTGGTTGTATTGTTGTAGGTACTTCCTTTACCTATGTAGACTACAACCTGTTTCTAATTTATAGTCTTAGAAAGCTGTGAGGTTCAGAGATCTTAAGTGACATGCAAATGTTTGCTACAGTATTAGAATTCAAGTCTTGTGCCCTCTTGGCTAGCCTTTGAGAATCTTGAGCTACTTCGTTGTCACAATGAGTTGGAATAGGATGTTAGTGGAAGCTGGCATGGGTAGGATCAAGAAAATTCACAGAACAGTAGCAAAAATTTGACTGGAGTCATAGAAATTAGTAATAAAAAATAACTGAAAAACAAAAACAAAAAACCTGCACCTACTGTGTGTTGCTGCAACATTGTGTTTTAGAATTTTAACTTATAAAATGAGGTAAGTCAAAGTTACCATGCTTTTGTCCCTTGCACACACAATAGTGTTTGTTGTTGTTGTTTGTTTGTTTGTTTTTTAAAACCCTTACCTTCCTCAGGGGCAGCTGGGTAGCTCAGTGGAGTGAGAGTCAGGCCTAGAGACAGGCCTAGGTTCAAACCCGGCCTCAGCCACTTCCCAGCTGTGTGACCCAGGGCAAGTCACTTGACCCCCATTGCCCACCCTTACCAATCTTCCACCTATGAGACAATACACCGAAGTACAAGGGTTTAAAAAAACAACAACAAAAAAAACCCTTACCTTCCATCCTGGAGTCAATGGGAAAGAGAAATGAAATCAATGCAAGAAGAAATCAGCCAAATAAGCAGAAGAGTGGTAAGGGCTAGGCAATGAGGGTCAAGTGACTTGCCTTGGGTCACATAGCTAGGAAGTGTCTGAGGCTAGATTTGAACCCAGGACCTCCCATTTCTAGGCCTGGTTCTCAATCCAATGAATTATCCAGATGCGCCCCCCCCTCCCAACACACACACAATAGTGTTTTTGTATTACTATATCTGGTATTATATTTATGACCTTATATATAGAATGTCAAGTTAAAATGACTATAGGATATCCTCAGTTTTGCTGGATAGGTGACTCTAGGTGGTAAACCTAGATCTTTTGCATTCTTGAATATCATATTTCATGCTTTCTGATTCTTTAATGTGGAAGCCACTAAGTCCTTGTGTTCCTGATTGTAGCTCCATGGTATTTGAATTGTTTCTTTCTGGCTACTTGCAGTATTTTCTTCTTGACTTGGGTGTTCTTGAATTTAGTCATTATATTCCTGGAAGTTGTCATTTGAGAATTTCTAGGTGAAGGTGATCTGTGGATTCTTTCAATTTGTATTTTATTTTCTTGTTCAAGAATATCTGAGTAGTTTTCTTTGATAATTTCTTGTATTATGATGTCCAAGCTTTTCTTTTCTTTCCTTTTTTTTTGTCATGGCTTTCAGGTAGTTCAATGATTCTTAAATTGTCTCTCCTGGATCAATTTTCTAGGTCAGTTGGTTTTTTCAATGAGATATTTCATGTTTTCTTTTGTTTTTTTTGGGGGGGGACGGGGTTAATTTCTTTTGGTTTTGTTTTATTGCTTCTTGATATCTCATGAAATCATTAGCTTTTACTTACCAAATTCTCTAATTTTTAAGAAATGATTTTCCTCCATCAGTTTTTGAGCCTCCTTTTTTATTTGGCTGATTTCTTCTTGCATTGATTTCATTTCTCTTTCCTATTTTCCCTTTGTCTCTTAACTTTATTTTTGGGTTTCTGCCAGTTTCAGTTCTATCAAGATGGTATGATGACCTGAGGGCTAGGAGATCTGAAAGAGCCACTTCCCATTGCTGATTCAATTAATCCTTGAGGCTGCTGCTAGCTGAAAATCTCCTTTCAGCCTTGGTGTAGGTTTTTAGTCTAACTGTGGGCTTGATTACATCAGGCACACCTCAGATTCTAGGCTCAGGTATGGGTAAAGCTTTTGGTTTCACTTTGGTCTTGATCAGATCATTCACACAGCAGTGTGCCCTGCCCTTTAGCCTTTGAGGAGAGGCTCTGGGGGCCCAGCTTTGGGTCCACCAACTACCCCAAACTGGGATCTATGCCCTTGCCACAGTTCATTTTTGGGATTTGTGAGGGTGAAGAGAGGAAGGTAGGTGGAATGATGGATAGGAGAAAGGAGAGAGGAAGGTAGAGAAAGAGAAAGGAAGATAGTGGTCTCAGCCCTGGCAGGGGGAAATTGACCAGAGCCCTTTGGAGCTCAAATAAAAGATCAGAAAACAACTTAGGTTTATAGGATAGCTAGGTTTTATTTAGATTAGGAAAGGGAAAGGTTAGGCAGGGAAAGAGGGTCTCCTCCATCTACTGGGTAGAGAGAGCCCAGGATCTGAGAGCATCTGGGCTTGAGAGTGTCTCTAGGATAGAGAGTGAGAGCTCTGTAGGGTCCCAGGTAGAGAGAGCCAAGAGAACCAAGAACAAGTTGAGTGCCAGGGTCCAGAGAGTGAAAAGGCGCCAAAACTCTCTTTTTTTATACTTTTTCTGACACCTCCCACAAAAGAAGTGGGAGGTGTCAGGGGAAGTTGTAGCAGGACTTAGAATAATTATAAACTGCACAGATTCCTGGTCTTGCTCTGGGCCCACACCGATCACGTCCTTTAGCACAGACTGCCCTGGGATGGAATTCTGAACCCCATTGTAGGTTTTCTTGGAACTTGGGCATGCATTGACTTGAACTTCTATCTGCCCAGGTAAGGTTTCAGGGTCTGGATGTTGCCTTGGGCTCAGGTTTAGAACTGGCATGATGTAGAGTGGGGGCCAGTATGTGGCTTGTTCCTCACTCCTTGTTGTTACCTCCTGCTGGATGTGTTCCCTTCTCACCCCACTGCCCCAGATGTTCTCTACCTACCTTTTAGGTTTTTCTCTTCTTAAAAGTTGCTTTACTGTCTGTAAGGGGGAAAAGAGGGTTTTTGGTTGAATATATTAAAAAGTTAGGTCACCATGGAATTGAATAATTATCAATTCCCAACTAAGAATAACCTCAAGTCAAAATGACTTTTATGGAAGTTTATTTACAAAATATAGGAGAGAGTGGAAGTAGAGAGATGAGAAGAGGGTAGAATAAGAGATTTATATTTAAGTGTGGGCTTTACTCCAGCAGGGCTCCAGAGACCAGATCCTAAAAGTCAATTAATAAGAGTTTTAGCCACAAAGGCTTCTCCCAATCAAGAGAGCCTCCCAGAAGCTAGTACCTCCTGGGACAGGGGTCGGCAAAGTAGGGCTATCGAGCCATATATGGCTCTTTTGAGTGTCAGATATGGCTCTTTCTGCAGGAGCCATAAAATCAATTTTTTTTCAGGCACTGTTACAGGATCTCGCACTGTTACAGGAGCACGCACTGTGAGCACTGTACAGCTCTCACGAAATTACATTTTAAAAAATGTGGCGTTTATGGCTCTCACGGCCAAAAAGGTTGCCACCCCCTGTCCTGGGAGGTTAAAGGACTCAGCCTTCTTCACTCACCACATGTAGTTCTAAGAGAGAGATTTAAGAGCAGTCTCACCAAGGTTTCAAAGTCCCAGGCCCAGAGCTCCTCCACGTCCAAGCAAGAACCAGAAGAGAGACCTCAGCTCACTGAACTCTCTTTTTAAAGGGGCCTCTTTTGCATCACTTCCTGTGCCTTCCTCTTAGTTTATGTGTCCAATCACAACAGATGCTTTTCTTAGGACTGCCCAGGAGGCAGTCAGTAAATTCTGATTTGTCACTCACTCTAGCACACGTGGGCTACAAACCTTCCAACTTGTGAGTTAAGTGAAGATGTTTTCACCTTTGTTGATTAAATCTAAAGATGGGCAGGGTAGATTTAATCTCATTATCATAGTCGCCTAGTTGTTTTTTTTTCACTCCTACATCTGTTTTGTGGTGTTATTTTAATATTGGTTGGAGGGGATTCTCATGGTGATTTCAAGCTTCCTTGCCTCTACTCCACCATCTTGGCTCTGGAACTGGAATAGTCTAAAGTGATTGCAGGAAGCATAACTTTAAATCTGTAACTAGCATGCATTCTAGTTCATCAGTAAAATCATGCATGACTGTGGATAGTGGGGAACCCCTTCCCAAAACCTAAGCAATATCTGATTGTATCTGTATACTTTTTACCCCCATCATGAGGGCTCAAGTCTCTGTAGCATCAAGTCTAGGGTCAGACTATAAGGAAACAATGAAGGCAGCTTCTCTTTGGTTCAGAAGGAGGGCTTTAAAAATAGTCTAGGCATTTCTGGCCAGAGCCATTGACCCTGTGTGAAAGAAAACATTGTATGACCACTTTAGGCATTTTATTTGTTGGCATCCTTCTTCCTGACATTAGATACTATTCATCATCTCCCTTGGATATGCTTTGATTTTAGAGTGCACTGTAAGCTTTGAAAAAAAGAGAAAACCAAACCAGATGACTCCAGGAGCTTTTAAGAAAGGCCAAGGCTATGTGCTGAGGCTGAGAGGTAAGGAGAGTACTCTCTCCCATGGCCTCTCATCTGTCCCCATGTCAAACCTCTTGAGTAAATTTCTTTAGCAAACTGTGTAAATAACATACTTCTAGGTTTAGAGGTGAACAAATGATCCCAAACTACTCTCATATAGCAGGGATGCTGTTTTTATTTGCTTCATCCCCAGGTACTCTATCATATAGTAGGTCTAATGAACTGCAAAAGGATTGCCTCCCTTTTAGTTAAACTGCTTGCAGATGGCTTTTTCTTTGAAATTGAGTTAGCTTTTTTTTTTTAGCCATCAATATTTTCCTAAACAAAGAAATTGATCATGTGTTATAGTGTCTGAATCTGAAGGACCTGGGTTTGAATTGCTCCTCTACTACTTGTGAGCTATATGACATTACACAAGGCAGCTAACATTCCTGGGTCCCACTTTGTGCATCTATAAAATGACTGAGTTGGACTGATGACACCCAAGCTTCTACCTCTAAGTCTATGATGGAAAACTTGTATTTTTATCTCTAGTTAAACTGAGAGAGAGATGAACACTCCAGTTCTAACTAAGGATAATTTTACATAAGTCTTTAAAAGCAGCTGCCTTATGGTGATCAATGTGTTCTCATATTCGTAATTCTTAAACCTGAAAAGTCTTAGAATGAAATTCCCTCATTTTACCAGTGAGGAAAATGATGCCCAGGGAGTTGAGATGACTTTGTCAGTGGGAATATGAATTCATCAAGAACATTTTGTATTTTAAGCAACTAGTACAGTGCCTGTTTAATGAAGTTCTTAAAAGATTCTTCATGGTTGGCTAAAGTCACATTGATAGTAAGTGTCAGAAATGAGATTTGAACTCATGTCCTCCAACTGTAAATCCAGTGTTCTTTCCTTTACACCATCCTGTCTCTTTTGTCTATAGCATATAGCTTTGGATGCCATTAGTTGGCAAAATGTTTGAATTGAATGGAATAATATCCAATTACTATGTAGAATTTTTCTGGGAATAGGATAATAATATCATAAACAACTGAGCTTAGTATCTATTTAGCAAGAATAATGAATTAAAATGGGAAACTACCAGATCATAGCTCCCTTCCCTGCTATATACACCCACCAAGAGACTTCCTTCCCAACCTGAATCCACTGGCTTCCTCTCTTCCCATACCTTCCCAAAGAGTGACCTCCAAGTGCCTCAGGATTTCTAAAACTCTCCCTTTACTGAGACCTGCTTCTACCCTGCTTCCCCCATGAAGGTTCAACTTACAATGTCTGAAAAACTGTATACAGGTATCCCTTCTGGATCATAACTTCCCCCAATATAGTTTTTTAAATCCTTACTTTCCAACTTAGAATCAATACTGAGTATTGGTTCTAAGGCAGAAGAGTGGCGAGGGCTAGGCAATGGGGGTTAAGTGACTTGCCCAGGGTCACACAGCTAGGAAGTGTCTCAGTTCAGATTTGAACCCAGGATCTCCTATCTCTAGGACTGGCTCTCAATCCATTGAGCAACCCAGCTGCACTCCCTCACTCTCCCACATAGTTTTTGTATGTTGTGAGTTATCATAAGAAATTAATGAGAAATTTTGGGGAGTTTTGCAAAAGCCGTAAATGACATGTTAAAGCCAGCAGAAGACACAGAAAAAGTTTAGAAACTCAGAAATGCATAAAATATATGTAGAGTATTGCATAATATCAACATATTTTCTTTTAATATCTTAAATGTATACAATTACTTTCTTAAAGTTAAAATAAGTAAAAAAAGTTAAAGTTAGTGGAAAGAATGCAAAAGTAAAAAAAAATTTATGGGAATTTTCCAGATTGTGGGGCATGCTGAGCTCCTAACCCCAACATGGAAGGAATATTTATGTGCATGTGTGTGTGGGTATGTGTGTTATATTCTTAAGTCTTATGCATTGTCTACATGTACACACACATATATATATAGTGTAGATACTTTTATTATCCCCATTTTATAGGTAAGGAAACTGAGGCTGAAAGAAGTCACACAGTAAATGTGAAGCAAGATTTGAATTCAGTGCTTCCTCACTCCAAATTTAGCACTTTTTTTTACTATGCATTATGATTATGATTACAAAATTACCCCTTCTCTATGAGGTAATGGGGAAGTAGTAAGTTAGACAACAAACTTCGTTATTCTGTGTTCCAGAGGCGTCTGTGATTTGCATCAGACTCTAGGCTGGCATGTGTTCCTAGATGTTTTTCTTTTAAAATGACTCTGGAAGACTTCTAGAGGAGTCATCAGCATTCAAGATTTGCTTTTGTTGATTTGTTCAGGGAGTTTGTGTAGGAAGAAATTCCTAGAATGAAACTTCAAGTTTTTGGAAAAGAAAGTATTTATGAATTTAAAAAAATACTAGCATTTATTCTCCAGAATACATGACACATATACGTCCCTCGTGATTTCCTGAATGCTTTGGAGATCTCTTTCATTCCTTTGCAACCAGGAATGGTAATACCAGGCACTTCTTTGTCCTTTCTGCTTCCCTCCCCAAAAGCCGTAACTTGGATGGAGCAGCTTCAGTTTGATGGAATTTAGAGGGATACAGAAACAAGTGAGCTTAGTAAGTAGCAAGAATAATTAGTTAAAATAGAAAACAACCAGATCATAGCTCCCTCTCCCACTATATACACACACCAGTGAGTTCTTTCCCAAACTGAACAACCTGCTTCTTCCCTTACCTTCCCAACAGGAGACTTCCAAGTGCCTCAGAATTTTTAAGTGTTTCCCTTACTGTACCCTCTCCCCCTTTGCCCCCATCTCATGAAGTTTCAGTCCCAAGTACATAGATGGCTAGTTTTTGCTCTGGTCCTTCTTTATACTTTAACCTCCATTAAAACAACAACAACAACAACAAACCATTCTGAATTTAAAATACACATCAAATAAAATGAATTTTCCATATACATGGAGGAACAAAAATATTAAGATTGTGTATAAAATAGTACATCTTTATTTTGTACAACTTCCATTTCCTTTTTTAAGTATAGAAGTCATTTGAGCTTCCAACAGGTTTTAGCTGATCTGTACTTCTTTTCCTTTAAAAATTTTGTTCTTAATTTGTTACAACTTTCCTTTTTTTAAAATTGTTTTTTTTTTTAATTTAGGTTTTTCCCTCCCTTCTCTCCCTGTACTAGAGAAGGTATCATTTGCCCCCCCCCAATACTTCTTTTCTTAATGTCAAACTCAACTCTGTTATTACTTCCTCTTTTTAAGTCCCAAATATGTAAATAGTGATCTGCATAAGAAATTTATTTTTTTAAAAATTAATTACCAAATATCCATTTCCCTTATATTGGAGAAAAAGACAAAAATAAAACCTGATAATACAGAAATAACAAATGTGATTATAAGAATTTGCTTAGATCAATGAGATATAGCAAGGATTTCATCATTAATTAAACCATTTCACAGATCAAGATTCCAAAGAAATAAACCCTATGACTGATGTTATTTTTGTTCTGCATTCAAAGGACCGTTGAATATTTATGGTAGCATAAATTGAATTGGAAGTAAAATTTCTGGAATTTAAATTGTGATGACAATGTGTTTTTTTTTCTCTTAAAATTACATTCAAGTTCACAGGAAGAAAAAAAAAAGATACCAGCATATGAAAGTATATAGGCATATGAACTCTCAGAAGTGAAAGATGTTTCATCTTCAAGACACTCACCCTTTCAAAGTAATCCAAAGGAACTCTAAAACCCACCTATAAAAAGCTGGCAGTTCTTTAGTAATGACTAGAGGGATGTGACATAGTGGGCTTGGCGGTGTTTCAGAATGGTAGAATAGTATATAATATTTCAAAGTGAATCTTGGTTCTTAAAGAAATCTAGAGATCTCTTACAAGGTGGCAGAGTTAGTTATGGCATTAGGAACAAAGGAGGGGGGAAGTAAAGTCCACTTCCTAAGAAAGGCCTTAAAAGAGAGCTTGTTAAATGGTTTCAGGAGACTAAAATTCTGAACTTTCCCCCTGGTGGCTGGTTGTCTTTCCTGAGGCAGTCAATGCTTTTCCAAAATGTGTGTTTTTTTCTCTCATCTGGAAAATGGGGATGAAAAAAAATCACTTCCTAACTCAGAGGGATAATAGCTATTAAATATAACTTATCTTTCTGTATAAATGTGCTTATTACAGAATTGGGGCACAGGGGATAATGATGATCCTCAAATTGCAGTTGAGATTCAATCTTCTTTCTTATGGGGGCTACATAAAAGTTGTAGCAAACCTCCAAGCTTTAATTTAGCCAATAATATCAGAAAATCTCTTAATTCCTTAATGCTATTTAAAATTTATTCATTCATGCTTCTTATTTTATACATTTTAGTTACTTCCAGATATTTCACTCCCATCCATTACCTAAAATGACCAGGAATTTCACTCCACCCTTGTCAAAAGATCATAGATGTAGAGCTGGGAGGGAACTTGGCAGCCATCTCATCTAAATTTTTGATTTGATAGATGGGGACACTGATCCCAAGTTAGGTCATGACTGGTCTCAGGCCTCATAGGTAGTAAGCTGAGGGTTTGAATTCTGGCCCTCTGACTCATCAGTATTCTTTTATTGTATCACAGGATCCTGTGGAGAAAAGCAGAAATGACTTTTTCTGATGTTCTCTAAATCAGTGGACAAAGGATAAGGAGGAGCGCTTTAGAGACCAAATCCTGCTTTTTTGACATAGATATTCTGTGCAGCAACTCTTGTGGCTTATCTGCATTAGTGGAAGGAGTTTCAAATAAGAATGTTCTCTAAGTTGATGAAACTACATATCTGAACCAAAAAATAACAAAGAAAATAGCCATATCTTTATTACAAATTGCTTGGAAATTGTGTAAGATTTAGGCATTTGAGAATAGAATGTGTGTGTGTGTGTGTGTGTGTGTGTGTGTGTCCTGGGGAGGGAAAAGATCATCCCCTCCTTTCCATAAAGATACTTATGATATACTTGGCGAAATGCAACATCAGTGATGGTGACTCTTTCAGAGACAAAGTGCCCAAACTGTAACCTTCATGCTGCATGTGAGCCATCCCCTTACCCCAGACAGGGGAGGGAGGAAGTGCTCCCATTGGGCTGCTGGGCAGAGGGGAAGGTGATGTGAGAAATGTCCTCAGGTGCAGTGGAGATGGGGAGGGGAGTATGTTCATAGGTTCACCAACATGGCTCTACATCACTAGTGTGAAACTCAGATAAAGACAGATCCCTGAAGGTTGCATATTGACTTAGAAAACCACAAATGAGGGGCCAGGTAGGTGGTCTAGTGGACTGAGAGCCAGACTGAGAAATAAGAGATCCTTGGTTCAAATCTGATTTCAGACATGTCCTAGCTGTGTGACCCTCATTTCTCATTCCTCATGGGTAAGGATCATAGTAGAGATGATATAGGATCTTTTCCCCTCTTACTGCCTTGTCACCTGCCCTTTTTGAATGTATTATACAACTCAGTCTGATACTTTTATTTTCCATTCAACAAGGGATTATAGAAATAGTTAGGTGCAATTGCTTAGTCCTTACCTCTTTCCTGTCTTGGAAAAATTACACAAATTTGATTCTAAGATAGAAGTTTTTAAAAATAAACTACAGTGGCATTATATTTTTATTTATTTTGTTTAATATTTTCCAATTATATTTTAATCTGGCTTCATTTGGGAGTTTTGCGGTTCTCTTGCTGCTAATGATTTGATATATCTTTTCTTCAGAATTCTCTACCTGACTGTCTGTGATGCTTAGTACTTGTGTGACCATGAGCAATTCACTTAAACTCTCTGGTTGGTCTGTCCTTCTTTCCTTCCTTCCTTCCTCCCTCCCTCCCTTCCTCTCTCCCTCCCTTCCTCCCTCCCTTCCTTCCTTCCCCCCTCCCTCCCTTCCTCTCTCCCTTCCTTCCTCC